>NC_052076.1:5443696-5797029 GCF_015852505.1 Tachyglossus aculeatus | reverse complement strand
GGTCAACTGGGCAGACTCCTGGGCCAATCAGGGCCCTGGGCAGGAGGACTTAATCTCAATCTGAAGACCTATACAGCCTCAGCCTAATGCTTTCTGGTCCTTCTGGGCTGAATATTGACCAAAATGTACTAGTAACAACCCCCCTCCCTGTCATTAGCACAACAAGGGACAGTCTCTGGATGTTGCCAGTGCGGTGTGGGCCGTGGGTCTGGCATTGGCCTTTTCGGCCACACATGCACACACAGGTGGATTTCATCATCGGGGGCGTCTTCTCTGAGCATGAAGGGCTGCGTTTTTCTCCATGTACAAAGAGGAAGATTTCATTAGAAATGTGTAAATCCCGCAAACTGTTTTCAACTGGTCTTGAGTTTGGCTGCAGGCAGACTTGGCCTATGAACACAGTACTGACTTAATCTGTGGCCTGATATTTGGAAATGAAGTCGTGGGGGGAGGGGAGCAGAAGGAAGGAGTCAAAGGGCTATACGAACACGTCTTTTCAGTTTCCATAGCTCCGGTCTTATTGACCTCTCTCAACTCTCTGGTGGTGAACTTCTGTGTAGGAACAGATTCCCCCCTTTTCCTCATCAAAATTAATATACGCATTTTGTTTTGGGATTGTCCACAGAATCCACTTCAAGATTTCAGATCCTTTAAATTATTTGAAATTGCGTCCAACGTGATTATCTTGTAACTCCCCCTGCACTTACTACAGTGCTTGGCACATAGTAAGTACTTAACAGACCCCACAGTACAGTGCTCTGCACACAGTAAGCACTCAATAAATATGATTGAATGAATTGAATGAAGTTCTTATTCAGATTTCTAACATTTCTCCTGTACAATCTGTACCAGGTAGTTAACCCTACTAAATTTGGTGGCCAAAAGCTTCCTTATGTTCTTGAAAAATATTTCCATTTTGTATGTTTCATCCTGAGGCATTGTTAGTAATACAATGCTTGGATTTTGAAACTTTAAGGAAAATTGGCTTGGGACATGTTAGTAAATGAATTCCAGACTCAGGCTTCTAAAGGACAAAAATTCTGGGTTCAGAGAAGTCCCTGAGGAGTGGCTGATCAGTGAGGTGCCCCAGCTTCTGGATGAAGCCCCTTCTCCCCGCAAACCTCAGGGTGGAAGGCAAAGGGGTCCCCATGTATCTTGTTTTGTCCCCCTCCCCTAAGGCCTCGCTCCAAATCCCTCCCAAATCCAGAACAAGCCCTGCCAGTCTGTCCCAGCTGGGGATCCTACCCCGTGAAGGTCTCCTGGCCCTTTCACTCTGAGAAGCCTTTGGGTTGCTTCAGCAGTCTCTCCTGTCCCTCTCTCTGAACTTCAGCTCCTAAAGCCCACAATTCAGTAGCTGTGATCCTTTATTTGTGTGATATCCATGGTGGGAATGTAGAGGTTGAAGCCATCACATGGGAATCACATGGACCTGGGAATCCCATGGACCTGGATTCTAATCCCGATTCCACCATTTGTCTGCTGGGTGACTTTGGACAAGTCACTTCATTTCTCTGGGGCTTATTTACCTCATCTGTAAAATGGAGAACAAAACTGTGAGCCCCATTTGAGACAGGGACTGCATCCAACCTGATTAGCTTGCATTTACCCTAGCACTTGGAATAGTGCTTGACACATAGTAAGCACTTAACAAATATTGTTATTATTATTATTATTATTATTATTATTATTATAGCCATTAGTGACTCTTGGAAGGTAGTGCTTATCTAATTAAGCACTAGTTAAGCACTACTGAGTGCTTAACGAATAGCATAAAAAATAAAAAATAAAAAAATAAGCCAGAGGGATGTGCCCTTAAAAGCTTTGAGAATCCACATACACCAGAAGGGCATAACTGTAGGGGCTTCCCTTTATCTCATTCAGGGCCAGGGGAAAGAGCAGAAGATTGGTGTCAGGAGTTCTCATCCCAGCTCTGCCACTTGCCTGCTGAGAAACTTCCAGCAAGTCACTCTTTGGACACAGTTTCCTCATCTGAAAACTGGGGATAAGTTTCTTCTGCTCCCTACATCCTCTATTGTGAACCCCAGGTGGGACAGGAGTTGCATCCTGTATCATGATCCTGTACCAAGCCCAGGGAGCACTTGACAAATAAATACTGTTACTGTGAATTGTGAGGCACTGTTACCTCCTGGTACGGAGCCCTTCTATCCTGAGTGTTGCAGACAGTCGAGGGTGATTCAGCTTCCCAAACTGGTGCCTGAGTTGTTAGATTGGTGGCCCCTCGGATTCTTTTATAATTCTCCGATTCATTGACATCAGTCATCATCCAGATCACCATCACTACCATCCTTGTCACTTTCAGTATATGTGGATCACCTGCTTCGTGCAGACCTCTGGCCTGGGAAGAAAGAATGAGACCTACCTCCTGCCTTTGAGGTATTTACGGTCTATGGTGTTGGCTCTCAGCAGGACTCCCAAGCGTTTTATTAAGCACTTACTCTTTGCCAAGCGCTGGGGTAGAGACCTGATAATCAGACCAAAAGCAGTACCTGCTCCACCCAGGGTTCATAATCCAAGATGTAGGGAGGGAAGATACCTCATCCCCATTTTACAGTTGAGAAAACTGAGTTCAGATGGGTTAAGTGGTTTTGTTTTGGGTCCCCCAGCGGACCTATGGCAGAATTGGGATTTAGAACCCAGATTTCCTGACTGCCTGCCCTTTCCTCTACCCACTAGTCCATACCAAGACCCACTTTCTATCTCAGCCTCTGTTGGTAACTCGTGTCTGCCACCCAAGATTCCCTGGGAATGCCAAAGATGCCATTTCCTCATCCAGCTCTTGTTTCTGGCCCCGACAGCAGGACATGGTGAAATGATATGATGCCAACATCATGAACTCCCAGGTGAATATTTCCTGAGTGAATTATAACCCTCTACCTGCCCAAACATCCTCCCCAAAGGCAATAACTTTTAGCTGTTTTCATTGGCTAAGCCCCATTCCTTCAGAGCTGAATCATGAACCCATTTCCAAAGAATTCAGAAAACAAGTGAAGGAGGTAACTGGAGAGCTATTCAGTAGAAAAGCTTGCTGCTTTGCTGGTTCTTTTCCCTTACTTTCTCTCCCTTCTGCGTTGTTCGTGCACTTACCAGTACTCTGTAAGTACTTGATATTCACCCCATCCTCAGTCCCACAGCACTTATACGCATGTCTGTAATTTATTTATTCATATAAGTGTCTCTCTCTCTCCCCCTCCAGAGTTAAAGCTCCTTGTGGGCAGGGAACATGTCTACTAACTCTGTTTTGTTGTACTCTCCCAAGCCCTTAGTACATTGCTCTGCACTCAGTAAGCATTCAATAAATACCACCGATTGATTAAAAACAAAAAGAAATACACACCCAGCTGAACAGCAGGAGATGTTTCAGCAGAAAACCTCCCCCAGGTGAGAGCAGAATAGGCCATGTGCCCCTTTCTGTCCACATACCCCATGTGAACAGGGACAGGGTCCGATATGATTGTATCGAATCTACCTCAGCGCTTAGAACAGTGATTGGAATTTAATAAACACTGGGCTTCCCACCGCCCTGAGATAGGCCCAGAATCCAACTATGTTTTACCCTTATTTTCCACCGCTTCACACTCGGGGTCCCTCAGGGTCGGGGCTGCAGTGAGGTTCAGGCTGCTTCTGCCAGGGAATGGCTGGATTAGGAGCCCTAAAGCCAAACCAGTGCCTGAGAAGGTGATGTGGGTGAGGATCACTCCGGAGAGTCGGAGTTGGTCGAGGTTTCGCATTTTGTAAACACCAGTGGAACTACAGCTGGTCCTTAGGTGGATAACTTAGCCTTGGGCTCTGCTGCTTGCCGGGCAGGTCACAGGCATGTTTGAAAATGTAGCTCGTGCTCATCTCTCTGATTGCCCCCTCCCCGCAGCCCCCAACTCCAGGAATGGAGCCGAGGGGGCGGGGGAGTGAAGTTGAACTGGGTGGTCTACAAACTACCAATCTGCTCTGGCAGATTGACAGCTGGAGCCAGAGGTGTATGGGGAGGACCAGAAGAAAGGGGGAGGAAGGTGTTGGGGCTGTCTCTCCTACCAAGAAAGGAAAGTATCTGGCTCCCAGGAACGTTCCCCCATCCCCATTCCAGGGGTCACCCGGGTGCCTTTCCCAGGATCATCGTCAAAGAGCTGAAAACTCATTGTGGATGACAAATTTCTGGGATGAGGAGGGGCTATTTTTTTTTTCGATGGTACTTGTAAAGGGCTTATTTTTTTGCCGGGCACTGTACTAAGTACAGGATTAGAGAAGCAGTGTGGCTCAGTGGAAAGAGCACAGGCTTTGGAGTCAGAGGTCATGGGTTCAAATCCCGGCTCCACCAATTGTCAGTTGTGTGACTTTGGGCAAGTCACTTAACTTCTCTATGCCTCAGTTACCTCATCTGTAAAATGAGAATTAAGACTGTGAGCCCTCCGTGGGACAACCTGATCATCTTGTAATCTCCCCAGTGCTTAGAACAGTGCTTTGCATGTAGTAAGTGCTTAATAAATGCTATTATTATCATTATTATATGCACTAATCAGGTTGGACACAGTCCATGCCCCGTATAGGGCTCTCAATCACAATTCCCATTTTACTGATAAGGTAACTGAGGCACGGAGAAGCAAAGTGACTTGCCCAAGGTCACTGAGCAGAACTGGGCTCCAAAAGTGACATGTCCCTGGGTCACCCAGAAGCAACCCAGTGGAGGACTCTGGGGGTTAACCTAGAGACGGCCTCCCCCCACACCTCCTCAGTCCATCCTGGGCCCCATCTCCACCAGTTCTGGATTCCCCAGGGTTATTCCAGAGACCAGGGAAGCCAGGACTTGGGAACACTGGAACGTCTCCCTGGCTCCATGTGCTCAGATGTCAGATGAGTCCAGGAGGTTGGAAGCTTTCCACGGTGGTTGTCTGTGTTCTTGGGCCGCCTTGATGGAAGATTTTAATTCCCTGCAGTGTCGACATCTCCTCTAAACACTAACGAGCATACGCAATAGCTCGCACAGCCCACGGCCTTTGCTGGAAATGCTCATCTGGACATGTGTTAATGGGCCACTAGCGGTTTAGCTGACTGATGGTCACTAAGGCCCTCCACTGCTCGGTGAGGAACAATGATGATAATAATAATAATCAATCAATCCATGGTATTTATTGAGCACTCACTATGTGCAGAGCACTGTTCTAAGTGCTTGGGAGAGAATACTACAACAGAAATTAGTGGACATTTCCCCTGCCTATAATGAGTTTATAGTCTGGAGGGGGAGACAGACATTAATATGAATAAATATTCATAAATAAATATTGAATTCCCATTTTACAGATGAGGGAATGGAGGCACACAAAGTCCAGTGACTTGACCAACGTTACACAGAAGGCAAGTGATGAGAAGCAGCAGTGCCTAGTGAAAAGAGTAGCGACATGGGAGCCACAAGGACCTGAGTTCTAATCCCAGCTCTGCCAATTGTCTGCTGTGTGACCTCGGACAAGTCACTTCACTTCTCTGTGCCTCACTTACCTCATCCGTAAAAGGGGATTGAGACTGTGAGCCCCATGTGGGAGATGAATGGGAGATTAATCAGATCCAACCTGATGAACTCTTGGAACAGTGCTTGGCACATAGTAAGCATTTAACAAATGCCATTTTTATTATTACTATATCTTATCTATAGTAAGAGCTTAGTGAATACTATAAAAAAAAGTGATGGAGCCAGGACTAGAACTCAGGTCCTCTGACTTTGAGACTCATGTTCTTTCTACTAGGACACAGTGTTCTAGTCAAAATGTGTAAAGGAAACACATCTTATAGGAGGGCAGAGAATTCTAACATTTTTTTTTTCTTAATTTGGACTGCTAAGTTCCCATTATAGGTGAGTTGTGTCCTGTTAATTGGTCCCAGCTGACCTGCTTTGTTAAGGGAGGGGAAGAAAATCCTTAAAAGCCACTGCTCAGAGAAGTGGTGTGGCTCGGTGAAAAAAGCATGGGCTTGGGAGCCAGAGGTCATGGGTTCTAATCCCACCTCCGCCACTTGTCGGCTGTGTGACTTTGGGCAAGTCGCTTAACTTCTTTGGGTCTCAGTTACCTCATCTGTAAAATGGGGATTAAGACTACGAGCCCCTCGTGGGACATCCTGATCACCTTGTACCCCCCCCCCCCAGTGCTTAGAACAGTGCTTTGCACATAGTAAGCGCTAACAAATGCCAAGATTATTATTATTATTATTTAAAGCAGGCTGAAATTTTCGCTAGTTTACTTTTAGTTGTGCATACAATAATCAAATCAATTTGCAAGTTCCTGATTTATCTTTCCAAGCTTCAGGATTTCTGTTTGGGTATGTGGTTTGAATTTCGTTGAGACCTGAGGACCTGCTTGTGATTCTAATGACTCTCGGTTTGGTCAGTTTTATTCTAGTCTTGTATTTCACCGCATTTGCTCACGCTGTGATAACATCTTTGTTAGAGAGAAAATACGTTTCAAAGCTGTTTTCCCCGCAATGGCCAGTTCCAAGGTAGAAATGTGTTGGTGCAATGTTTGACGGCTCTGGATAAAACTCAAAAAGGCAGTAAATGTTTGTGTAGTCACTAGGAGCTACAGAACAGGACAGGATGGTTTGCTTTGCTATATCTAGCTAGCATCTGTCCTTGAGTCAGTTTCTAGTTTGAGCTAGGAACCCCCACCCTCTAGGAGAAGCAGTGGTGCCTAGTGGAAAGAGCATGTACTTCCCAAGCGCTTAGTACAGTGCTCTGCACATAGTAAGCGCTCAATAAATACGATTGATGATGATGATGATGATGACAGTCAGAGAACCTGGGTTGTAATCATTCGTTCATTCATTCAATCGTATTTATTGAGCACTTACTGTGTGCAGGGCACTGTACTAAGCACTTGGGAAGTACAAGTTGGCAGCATATAGAGACGGCCCCTACCCAACAGCGGGCTCACAGTCTGGAAGGGGGAGACAGACAACAAAACAAAACATGATAACAAAATAAAATAAATAGAATAAATATGCATAAGTAAAATAAATAAATAAATAGAGTAATAAATATGTACAGACACATATACATATATACAGGTGCTGTGGGGAGGGGAAGGAGGTAAGGCCGGGGGGATGGGGAGGGGGAGAGGAAGGAGGAGGCTCAGTCTGGGAAGGCCTCCTGGAGGAGGTGAGCTCTGCAGTGTGACCTTGGGCCAATCACTTCTCTGTGCCTCAGTTCCTCAGCTACATAGGGAGGATCCGATGCCTATTTTCCTACCTATACTGTGAGCCCCTGTGGGACCTAATTATCTTGTATCTTGTGCAGTGCTTGGCACAGAGTAAGAGTGCAATGATTATCATTACTATTATTCTAGAACTGAGCTTTTGCCATGCAGTACATTGGCAGGGCTTTCTGGGAGCTTGGGAGAAAGAAGGGGGTGGTGGGGTACTTAATCCCTCCCCAGAGGAGTTTGAGAACTCTGCTGATTATCTTGGAGGGATTGTTTTCTCTTGAAGGTGAATGTCCAATACCAAGACTATAAGTGAGAAAATTTTGTCTCATTTGTGCAAGGGGTGGCAATTCCCCTGGGCTTGACTGTCGACTTGAGGAGGAGGGGATGGTCTTTCTTAAGTACCTACTGACTGCAGTGCACTGTGCTAAGCACTTAGGAAAAGCATGCCCTGCCCACAGGGAGCCTCTGCTCTAATGGGAGAAGCAGAACTATTGAATACGTATCGATACACAAGTGTGGAGAAGGGATATGAATGAGCAAGAGAGGGACCTGAAGACATGATAAGAATTGAGGTTCTGATATTTAGGGAAGACTTGTTGGAGGAGACGTGGGGAGAGCTCCAGCCCTTGGGAGGATGTGAGTGAGGGGTCAGAGGTGGACAAGATGAGAGCAGGGTCAAGCCAGGAGATCAGCTTAGGAGGAGCAAGGAAGTGCTGAGCACTGTACTAAGTGCTTGGGAGAGCATAACACAACAATAGAACA
The DNA here is from genome assembly GCF_015852505.1 of Tachyglossus aculeatus. Taxonomy (NCBI): domain Eukaryota; kingdom Metazoa; phylum Chordata; class Mammalia; order Monotremata; family Tachyglossidae; genus Tachyglossus; species Tachyglossus aculeatus. The sequence continues at coordinate 5,789,068 of NC_052076.1, read as the reverse complement.
GACACATTCCCTGCCAACATGAGCATTAATATAAGTAAATTACAGACAGATATAAAAGTGCTGTGGGGCTAGGAGGGGGGATGATTAAAAGGAGCAAGTACTAAAGTCAGTGATAGGGGCCTTCGCTTAATGGGAAACCATTGGAGGGTTTTGAGGACAGGGGAGACAGTATGTCGATGATTTCAGGAAGACAATCTGGGCAGCCCTGGGGAGAGGCTGGAGGGACCAAGGTTCTTAAGGTTCATTCGATTGTAAAGTGTCTGAGAGCAAAGGTTGTGTCCTTTTCCTCTACTGTATTCTCCCAAGTGCTCAATGTAGTGCTCTGCAAATAGTAGATGCTCAAAATATACTCTTGATTACTTATCTGGAGGAGGGTGGAACCAACTTCATTTTGGAAGTGATGACTCCTGTGATGACTTCCTTTTATTTCTTTGCTCGTGGAAAGGGGGCAGAGGGCTCACTAGGAGGCGGAGATCCTTCTCTGCAGTTGATCTCCCAGGGAATCACTACTGCCCGGAAGTCAGAGGATGTGGGTTTTAATCCTGGCTCCACCACATATCTGCTGTGTGACCTTGGGCAAGTCACTTCACTTCTCTGTGCCTCAGTTACCTTATCTATATATCGGGGATTAAGACTGTAAGTCCCATGTGGGACAGAGACTGTCTGACCTGATTACCTTGTATCTACTACGTTTATTTGTACTTATTGAGTGCCTATAGTGTGTAGAGCACCATACTACACACTTGGGAGAGTGCAACATAACAATAAACAGACACATTCCCTGCCCACAACGAGCTTATAGTCTATAAGGGGGAAGACAGACATATCAATATAATATATATTTTATATATATAAAAAAATTACAGATATGTACATAAGTGCTGTGGGGCTGGGAGGTGGCGGGTGAACAAAGGGAGTAAGTCAGCGCTTAGAAGAGTGTTTGGCACATAGTAAGAGCTTAAGAAATAACACACTTATTATTGTTGTTGTAATTACTGGAGCAGTGGTGCTTTGGTTAGCGGTAACTGCCCCCACCAAACTGAGGAATGGGGGAGAGGGTGGAACAGGAGGAGATGGGAGGAAGGTCAGGGTGGAGCTCAGGGCAAAACTAGGGAGAGCAGAAGGAGGAAGCCCCCACCCCTGCGGCCAATGATTCTGTCCTTCTGTTTCTGCAGGGGCCTTTCTCATCCCCTACATCCTCTTCCTCATCATCGCCGGGATGCCCCTGTTCTACATGGAGTTGGCGCTGGGGCAGTATAACCGAGAAGGGGCTGCCACCGTGTGGAAGATCTGCCCGTTTTTCAAAGGTGAATCAGACCGGGGAGCAGGGCTTCTCCCCAAATCCCCATGAGAAGGAGGCCGATAACTTCCCCCAGGGCTGATCCTCCCGAGAGAAGCCGGATATGGTGGCCCTCGTGCTCAGCCTCTCTGCCAGGTCATTGGAGAAGCCGGAAATAAGCAAGTGGGAAACCGTGACTGGGCTCAGAGAAAGTGGAGACAGCAGTGATGGAAGATGGAGAAGCCACATGGCCTAGTGGGCAGAGCACGGGCCTGGGAATCAGAAGGACCTGAGTTCTAATCCTGCCTCTGCCACTTGGCTGCTGTGTGACCTTAGGCAAGTCACTTCACTTCTCTGGGCCTCAGTTCCCTCATCTGTAAAATGGAGGTTAAGACTGTGATCCCCACGTGGGGCAGGGATCGTATCCAACCTGATTAGCTTGTGCAACCCCAGTGCTTACCACAGTGTCTGGCACAAAGTAAACGCTTAACAAATACCACACACACACAAGAAATGAGGCTGAGAGGAGCAAGGGGGCTTCTTTGGAGATTCTCAGCACATCAGTGGGAAGCTGGAACTAAAATTGAGACAACTGGATTCCTGATCTACTCACTTCCCTCTTCTCCCTTCCCCATCCCCCCCCCCCCCCCCCGCCCAGGAACCTGCACACCTCAGGGGGTTATTGAGAACTAATGCAATAATCTACAAAGTCCTAAGGTTTTCAGGATAAATCCCAGAGCATTCTTTGGTGCATCTGGTGGAAAATTTGGTCTAGGGGGAAGAATGTGGGAGGTCCAGCTCTTTCATGAATCCACTGTATCACCTCAGGAAGGTCACAATTCCCTGTACCTCAGTTTCCCATTCTGAAAATGGGAATGATAGTTCCTGTCTCTCCCTACCTCACGGGAATGTTGAGAACTAAATGAAATAAGAAATGTGAAAGCAGTTTGGAGGAATAAAAAAGAGTAAAGCACATATGTAGTCTTACCAGTAGCTACCAGCAAAGACAAGTTTGGATTTTGAAGCTGGATTTTCCTAAGAATCTTGCAGGGGAGAAGAGCCCACTCCAGCAGTGTGATTTGGGTGAGAGCTGAAAACCAGCAAGTGAGGTTGCCTAGATCGTAAGCTCCTGGTGGGCAGAGAAAATGTCTTCTGTTACCCTATAATTATAATTACAGTATTTAAGTGCTGGATAGTTACAAGTTAATCAAGTCACACTCAATCCCTGTCCCACATGGGGTTTGTGGTCTCAGTAGGAGGGTGAACAGATATTGAATCCCCATTTTACAGATGAGGAAACTAAGACCCAATGAAGCGGCTTGCCCAAGGTCACTCAGCAGGCAAGCGGCCAGGATTAGAACCCAGAGGATTAGGTCCTCTGACTCCCAGGCCACAGGATCTTTCCTCCAGGCCACACTGCTTCTCCCAAGTGCTCAGGACAGTATCTAGTGCTCAGTAAATGCCACTGACTGGTCTCGTTTTCCCTTTGTTTCCAGGTGTGGGGTACGCGGTGATCCTCATTGCTCTGTATGTGGGCTTCTACTACAACGTGATCATAGCCTGGTCCCTCTACTACCTGATCTCCTCTTTCACATTTGACCTTCCCTGGACCAACTGCGGTCACCCCTGGAACAGTCCAAAGTGCACCAACCCAAAACTCCTCAACGGGTCCGTATTCGGCAACGGCACCAAGTACTCCAAGAACAAACTCACTCCGGCTGCTGAGTTCTACGAGTGAGTTTAACTCTTCCTGTTGTTTATCCCTCTTGAGAGGTCTTGCGTTCCCAGCCAGGGAAACTCCCTAAAAGTAATCGCGCTGAGCGTTTTTAATTGCTTGTTATGTGCCAGGCACTGTGCTAAGAGCTGGGACAAATAGAAGATAATCAGCTTGGATACAGTCCCTGCCCCCACGTGGAGCTGACAGCCTGAGGGAGAATGAACACTGGTATTTTACAGCTGTGGAAACTGAGGCACAGAGAAGTTAAGTGACTAGTCCAAGGTCACACAGGAGGCAAGAAGAAAAACCGGGCTTCCTACCTCCTAATCTCATTTTCTGCCCAATAGACCACCCTATCTCTGGTGGAAGTGGTGGAAGTCTGTCTGCTTCTCTTTTGCATTATACACCCCCAAGCACTTAGTACTCAGAAGGTGCTCAATAAATACCACTGATTGGGGGACGGGGAAGGAATTTTGGAAGGAAAAGTTAGGAAATTCAGACACCCCTACACTCACCACGAGGAAAAATATCAAACGAGTATCCCGTTGCCTTGGGCAGAACGCAGCACCTTGGGGTGGGTATAGCAGGGGTTTTAACTCTGATTGGTCTTGCTCATGCTCTTATTAAAATAGAGCCATCAATCGCTGTTCTCCTTCCTAATAAAACCGTGAGCCCCATGTGGTGCCGGGATTGGGTCCGGCCTGATTAACTTGTATCCACTCCAGTGTTTAGAACATTGCTTGAGTCATAGTAAGCATCTGAATATTAATATAATGATAACAATAAGTCTCCCGTGTCCTGATCTGGTGCCCTTTCTGCTAGGCCACGCTTATTACCCTTCAAAGCATCAGCGTCACCTCTAAAACTGTGAGCCCCCGGTGCTATAAATTCCCCAGCGATATCCAAAGCCCAACCTTTCAGCTGCTGGTTCTCATCCCCTCTGCTTTATTGCCGAGGGGCCCCCAGAGCCTCCCACAATGACTTCCATTGTCTTGTCGAGGGAAGAAATAAATGTTCCCTTTGGCTTGATCTGCACCTCCCGCTTCCCAATGAGCTGGTATTGAGAGAACGTGAGTGGCTTAGTGCCGATCATCATGGGCAGAGCACGGGAGGGGAGAGTAAACTAGGACAGAGGAGCAAACAATGCCATGAAGTGGTGGGAGGGAGAGCTTACGTGCTGCAGTGACCCAGACAAAAGCGAACAATCCCCGTTATTAATAGGATCCGAGAGAGGGCCCAGAGTGGGGCCGGCTCCAGGTTCAATGACATCATCACGATGGCCATGTAGGCGGGAATCCATCAGGCCCCTTAGCGTGTGTCCCAAGGACAAAGGAACAGGAGTTCTCAGGTGCACTGGAGTGTCCTCGTCTCTCCCATAGCCAGAGCACACGGGCAAGAGGCTAAGCCGGGTGAGGGTTGCGTTGATAATTGACCTTTCACTTAATGAGAGAGTAAATTTTGTTCGATGCCCGCTTTTAATAATGAAAGGCTGAGAGGAAATATGAGCTTTGAGACCCACTTTCGTGTTTTGAGGGCCCTCTTCAGTCCCAACAATTACACTGATTTGATTTCGGATACGTTTGTGGAATACCGGGGCCCATTCTGATTGTCACACCTTAGGATGCGTGTACTTGGTACTAGAGGAGTGTGGGGCTTGGTGGGGGTGATGGTATGGAGAAGGACAACCAAGATGATCCTGGGGATGAGGCAGTCTCTGGAAGAAGAGGCGCAAGACATTCAGACCCTTCAGTTTGGAAAGATGATGACTGAGGGGACACAAATAAAAGCGGCAAAATCACGAAAGCTATGGATGGTGAGAATGCAGAAGTATTCACCCAATCCCATCCTCCTGATAGAGTTGACCTGTGGTGAGGGTGTGATTGTGACAGCTACGACCATGGATGCAATCATCATCATCATCATCAATCGTATTTATTGAGCACTTACTGTGTGCAGAGCACTGTACTAAGCGCTTGGGAAGTACAAGTTGGCAACATATAGAGACAGTCCCTACCCAACAGTGGGCTCACAGTCTAAAAGATGTTAAATCATAAACATCAATGGTATTTAATGAGGGCTTACTCTGGGCAGAGCACTGTACTAGCAGTGTGAAGTGGGAACTACTAGCAGCAGTGGGAAGCAGCGTGGCTCGTGGAAAGAGCCTGGGCTTTGGAGTCAGAGGTCATGGGTTCAAATCCCAGCTCCGCCTACTGTCAGCTATGTGACTTTGGGCAAATCACTTAACTTTTCTGGGCCTCAGTGACCTCGTCTGTAAAATGTGGATTAAAACTGTGAGCCCCCTGTGGGACAACCTGATCACCTTGTAACCTCCCCAGTGCTTAGAACAGTGCTATGCACATAGTAAGCGCTTAACAAATACCATCATTATTATTATTATTACTTAGTTCTTGGGAAAGTACAATCAAACAGAGTGGTAGTTACTTTCCCTGCCCACAGCAAGTTTGTAGTCTAGAGGGGGAAACAGACATTAATATAAATAATTTATAACATAATTTATAGATATGTATATAAGTACTGTGGGGGTAAGGGTGGGGTGGATAGCCAGTGCCCAAAAGGTCACAGATCCAATTGCATAGATGATGCAGAAGGGAGAGGGAGCAGAGGAAAAGAGGACTTAATAGGGAAGGCCTTTTGGATGAGATGTGACTCGAATAATGCTTTGAAGAGGGGGTGAAAGGTGGTCTAGAGTACATGGGGGTGGAGAGGAGTGGAATTCCAGGTCAGAGGGAGGTTGTGGGAAAGAGGTCAGTGGTGAGATAGACAAGATCGGGACACAGTGAGCAAACTGGCACTAGAGGAGCGAAGTACGTGGGCTGGGCTGTAGTAGATCAGTAAGGAGGGGGAGAGCTGCCTGAGTGCTTTAAAGCCAATGGCAAGGAGTTTCTGTTTGTAGAGGTGGATGGGCGAGAGCTGGAGGTTCTTGAGAATCAAGCAATAGTATTTATTGAGTGCTCACTGTGTGTAAAATTCCATACTGTTTGGGAGAATACAATATAATTGAGTCGGTAGACATGTTCCCTGCCCTCAGTGAGTTTACAGTCTAGAGGGAGAGACACATTTTTGTAAATAAATGACAGATATGTGCATATGTGCTGTGAGGCTAAGGGAAGAGTGAATAAAGGGAGCAAATCCAAGCACAGGAGTGATGCAGAAGGGAGTGGAAGAAGAGAAAATGTGGGCTTAGACAGGGAAGACCTCTTGGAGGAGATGTCCCTTCATTAAGGATTTGAAGGAGAAGAGAGAGATCGCCTTGTCAGGTATGGAGAGGCAGGAGGTAGGAAACCAGTCATTGGCGAGATAGACAAGATCGAGGTACGGTGAACAGATTGATATTAGAGGAGTTTCTGTTTGATCTGGAGGTGGATGGGCAACCACTGGAGGTTCTTGAGTAGTGGGGAAAAATCAACTGAATGTTTTAGTAGAAAAGTGATCCAGGCAGCAGAGCGAAGTAGGGACCGGAGTGGGGAGAGAAAGGAGGCTGATACAGTAATCAAAGCAGGATAGGATAAATGCCTGGAGTGGGGATACTCAGCGCAACTTCCTTGTATATTTTCACACTGTATCCATGAAAATACAGTAGTGCACCCTTTCTGGTCCTTTCTATTTGGGTGACCTTTGCTAAGAAATCAGTGGTTAAGATGGGAAGGGTATGTTCTACTGTCAGCAGGAAATGAAAAGGAGTTGTTTTCTCTCTAGCGATAAGTATTTGCATTGAGCCCTTCACAGTTTCTCAACACCAGCTCATTGGGAAGCTTAAAGGTTCAGAACAAGCCAAAAGGAACATTTCTTCCCCCAATAAAACAATGAAAGTCATTGTGGGAGGGTCTAGACTCAAAGGGGATGAGTACAACAGCTAAAAGATTAGGCTTTGGATATTGGTGTGGGAACTTATAATGCCGGGGTCCACCTCTTTCCTCATGCAAGTGACCACCACCTTACAACCCTTCAAAGCAGCAGCATAGCCTAGTGGAAAGAGCACCAAATTATGAGACAGGAAATTCATTATTATTATTATTATCATCATCATAACTGTTATACTATTCAAGTGCTTACTATCTTTCAAGCAATATTCTAAGCACTGGAGTAGACAAAAGTTAATCAGATCGTACACAATCCCTATCCCACATGGAGCTCACAGATGTAGTAGGAGGGATCCCAGACATTGGAATCCTCATTTTACAAATGTGGAAACTGAGGAAAAGAAAAGTGAAGTGACTTGCCCAAGGCCACACAGCAGGCAACTAACTGACGGAGCTGGGATTAGACTCCAGGTCATCTGATTCCCAGGCCTGTATTCTTTCCACTAGGCAATGCCGCTCCTTAGATTTGGATTCTAATCCTGGCTCCATCCTTTGTTGGGATTAGGACCCAGGTCTCCTGACTTCAAGGCCTGTGCTCTTTCCTCCAGATCATGCTGCCTCAAAGTTCATTTGCCCCCTCCAAAAAAGAAAATTTAGCCTCAAACCCAATGATAATAATAGTAGTATCTGTTAAGTGCTTACTGTTTGCTGATCACTGTTCTAAGCACTGGGGTAGATACAAGGTAATCAGGTTGTCCCACATGAGGCTCACGGTCTTAATCCCCATTTTACAGATGAGGGAACTGAGGGGCAGAGAAATTAAGTGGCATACCCAAGGTCACAAAGCAGACAAGCGGCGGAGCAGGGATTAGAACCCATGTCCTCTGACTCCCAAGCCTGTGTTCTTTCCACTGAGCCATGCTGCTTTGCTATTACACTTGCCTCCTGGAAACTCAGCCACTGACTCCTGGGGTAAGTTGGCAGTGATGTATAGGGAGAGGGGGCTTGGCATAGAAGAAGGGGAAGTGGAGGGAGAAGAGAGACAAGGAGGCGGAAAGGTGGAGGAAGAGGAGAAAAGAGGAAGACAGGTAGGAACAGAGAGAGGTTTTGTGTTTGTTTGTTTGTTCTACCCCCTGCTTCAGCTTCTCACCTATTTCATTTTGGAGTAAATTTTGATTTCCAATGAAGGCAGAGCCAGGATGACAATTTTCCTGGCAGTTCTTTCCTTGTAAATTCAAATGGAAAACAACTGCCAGTTCCACAATCTGTTTATTATTTTATCCTTCCTTTGATGTCTCAATAACAGGCATGTCCGGTTCAGACCAGTGCTCAGTTTTGGGGGAGATGAATGTAACAAGTCGTAAAGAGAAGTTCAGTTGGCAAAGCAGAAGCAATTCTGTTCTAAAGGAGCACATTACTTTAATAATGCCCCCAACTGTCCTGGGAACCATCCTTCAGAGGATCGCAGGGGGACAAAATTCATTTGTTCATTTAAATGTCATAAATTCACTCATTTTTATAGGCCAAAAAAGCATACCTTAGTCCCAACAGGTTCACGATCTCTAACCTCGGGATTCAGCATTCGGCTCCGTTCACTCACCACAGCAAGATTAGGTCTTTATTTCTGTCATTTCTTGTCTCTTGGCCAGGTTTGTGACCATCTTGCATTCATTTAAACTGAGAAATTGCCAGCAATCAACTCCAGGGAGGAGAACCTCTATTCTTTTCCTGGGCCCCCTAGGCCCAGAACAGCTGCTGAAAGAGATTTTGGGTAATTTCAGGAATTGTGTTTGTAAAGGGATACACCAGCTCTTTATTTTCTCCATCTAAGGCAGGAGTCCCGTTCCACATTTACCGCTCCGTTGCTTTTTTCTGACTGATCCCAAGGGCCAAACACCGGGAAGGGAAATTGAGAACGTTTTACAAGTGCATTTATGAAAGTTTGCCTAAGTGTGCTTAATTTTCAGTGAGGTTATTGGAAAATTTCCCCAGGCTAAAATGGATCCATTCCCTGGATTAGCCCCATCTGGATTATTGGCTAGGGGAAAACTAGTCCCCTGAGGCCACATTAGGTCCAGAACTGCAGGCTGGCATTTGGGTTTCTCCCCTTGAGTCCCCCTTCCCCCCTCCCCCTGGCCCATCCTGGCATAGGAATGGTTTTGTTCATTGGGTCACTCTGGAGCCTTAGACTTGATCCACAATCCCACAAATACCTGAACTAGGACAGACAGGGATGGGTTTCAGTTTGTTCATGTGGGAGTCAGTTCTATCCTGAGGACGGTTTGAGTAGTCTCTTGTTTAGGTGTTGTCTTTTTCATTTTTTTTCTTTTTATGGTATTTGTCAAGCACTGACTATGTGCCAGGTACCATATTAAGCACTAGGGTAGATACAAGATAATCAGGTTGGGCATAGTCTATGTCCCACCTGGGACTCACAATCTTAATCTCCACTTTACGGATGTGGCAACTAAGGCACAGAGAAGTGAAGTGGCCTGCCCAAGGTCAAGTTGAAGAGATTAGAACCCAGGTCATCTGAATCCCAGGCCAATACTCTTTCCATTAGGCCACACTGCTTCTCTAGTCTTCTGCAATATTGAGGGATTATCCTCACAGTAGATAGACAAAGGGCCTCCACTGGTCTGGTTTCCACTCTGCTTCATCTTGGTCCAATTAATCAATGGTATTTATTGAAAACTTACTATGTGCAGCCCACTGTACTAAGCACATGGGAAGGTTTAATACAACAGAATTAGCAGATACATTCACTGCCCTTCATGAGTTTATGGTCTAGAGGGGCCCCTTCTGCTGGACGAAGACTAGAAATTCCTTCAGGGCAGGAACTATACCTTTATCATTTGGGTGTTTCCCAAGTGCTTGAAACAGTTGTCTGCAAACAGCTGACATTCAACAAACACCCATAGTAATGATGATTTCAAAAATGCTGATGGGAAAGTTGACTGTGAAATAATTCTAAATTGAGAGGCATTAATTCTTAGAGGTAATAAAATGTTCAATTCAGTGGTATTTATTCACCGTACTACGCTCTTGGGACAGCGCCTCAGACGCAAAGGCCCATGATCAGTGCCCTCAAAGAGTTTACAATCTATGGGGAACTTCAAAGTACAAGTTCCTTGTGGTCAAGGAACATACCTCCCTCTGCCCTGCCCCCTTCCCCTCCCCACAGCACTTGTGTGTGTTTGTACATATTTATTACTCTATTTATTTTATTAATGATGTGTTTATAGCTATAATTCTATTTATTCTGATGGTATTAACACCAGTCTACTAGTTTTGGGATTTTTTTGTCTGTCTCCCCCTAGTAGATTGTGAGCCCATTGTTGGGTAGGGACCGTCTCTTCCCAAGTGCTTAGTCCAGTGCTCTGCACACAGTAAGCACTCAATAAATACGATTGAATGAATGAATGAATCTGCAGACACATATAACTCTTCGGATCCGTGGCAGTGCAGTTCCAATGCTCCTTGGTTGCAATAATTTCATGATCTTGAACCAGAGAGGTAAAGTTTCAGCCTGCAAAATCCTTCCTCCAACTGGTTCCAGGTATGATATCAGGCCCGGCCTCTGGGGAATGTTGCCTGAGTTTCTTTTTCAATCAGTGGCATTTCTTGAGCACTTACTGTGAACAGAGCACTGTTCAAAACGCTCAGGAGAATACGATACAACAGAATTCATAGCCCCATTCCCTGCCCACAGCGAGCTTACGGTCTTAGCAAAGAGACATTCTCCATCCGAACAGAGGCTGGCTTGGGAATGGACTCTTCACACCAAGGGATGAGTGAGATATTTAGCATTTTGATCAAATGCCCTTGTAGCCAGGTGTCTGCCCAAGCACACTGGGTAATTTGGTGATTGTGGTGGTGGTGACCACATTAGGAAAGGTCATGTCTCTGTAGGGCTGAAGGTGTTGCTTTTGGGATGTGTCAGTGGGAGCTGGGTTAAAGACCCTGAATGGAAATTGAAAGGAAGAAACTAGTGGCAGTGGGGATGGGGTGAAGTCCTTGCCCCACTCCCTCTCTCTCTGGAGTGCTTAGAGTCTCCAGAAGGCCAAGTGAGCCCCGAGTCTTGGGTAGGCAGTTCCAGTGGGGCGTAGATAGCCCCGTACCTCCACTTTTGGCTCCTGGGGAGCACCCAAGGTGGAGCAGAGATTGGGGCACGTCTGAGCCAAGACCTCACCCACCTCCTGGACCCTAAACTAACTTATTTCATCTGGGCATCTTTCTCCTTCCCACTCTCCTGCTCTCCCTCCCACTCTCCTTCTCTTTCTCTCCCTCTCTCCCTCCCTCCCTCCTTCTCTACTTTCCTTCTCTCCCTCCCTCCCACTCTCCCTCCCTCTCTCCCTCTTTTTCTCTTCTTCTCTTTCCCTCTCTTTCTCTCCCTCCTTCTCTCCCTGTCTCCCTCTCTTTCTCTCCTCTCTCCCTCTCCCCCCCAACACACTCTCACACTCTTCCCAACAGGCGAGGCATGCTGCACCTCCATGAAAGCAGTGGAATCCATGACATGGGTTTACCCCAGTGGCAGCTTGTCCTGTGTCTTTTGGCAGTTGTGATCGTCCTCTTCTTCAGCCTGTGGAAAGGAGTGAAGACATCAGGAAAGGTAACATTTCCACTCTGCCCATCAGAGGGATCTGCCTTCTTTAGAAAATGACTTGCCATCTGACTCTGAATTTTAAGAATATGACTGAACCTTAAAGAAACCACATACTCCCAGACCCTCACTTTTTCCAGTAGACCAGGCTCTCTCCAATACCATTCACATAGAAGATGACCCCAGACCTTCCTACCCCGTGACCAACAGGTTGCCATTTTTTATCCACATAGCATTAGACTTTTTTTAACGTATTTATTAAGTGCTTTCTAGGGGCCAGGAAATGTACTAAGCACTGGGGTAGATATAAGGTTGGATACAGTCCATGTCTCACATGGGGTTTACAGCTTTAATCCTCATTTTATAAATGAGGTAACTGAGGCCCAAAGAAGTGAAGTGACTTCCCCAAGGTCACCCAGCAAGCAAGCGCTTTCTGCGGGGAGCATTAGAATTAGGAACAGCCCCATGCTCCATGTTCCAACTCCCAGAAGAGCCTGGAAGAAAAGAGCAATGTGACTAAGTGGAAGACCCGTTCCTTTAGCCAAGGATCTGCTCCTCGTAGGTTGTGTGGATCACCGCCACTCTGCCTTATGTTGTGCTGTTTGTGTTGCTGACCCGTGGAATCACTTTACCTGGGGCATATAACGGAATCAACGCTTACCTTCACATTGACTTTGGAAGACTCAAAGAGGCTACAGTAAGTGACTCAGCTTCGCCTCTTTGGACCATAACTCCGGACAAGGGTGTGGACTCTGGGTGGGGCAGGGGAGGGGTGACACTGAATTGGGGGTGGGAAGATGCTGACTCTCTGAAAACAGGGAGGTAATGGGAAGGGATTTAGACAAATTGGAAAATTAGTGCTCCCTAACCCCCAAAACACATATACCGGTTGCATCTAAACAGGGGCAAGAGCAGGGTAGTAATAATAATTAATAATTACGATATTTATTATGGATGTATTATTTAATGTATTTAATGATTTAACTTTAATACTTATTTAGTAATTTGATTTATTTAATAAATTAATATAAATAAGAAATAAATACTTAACAAATACTATATCTTCCCCAATGCTTAGAACAGTGCTTGACATGTAGTAAGAAGGTAACAAATGCCACAGTTTCTTCTTCTTCTTCTTATTATTATTATTATGTCCTGTTGAGGAAGGGGGCAAGGAGCCAGTGGGTGACCTGGTATTGAAGTTGCTTATCAAACCAGAGATTGGGCTTTTTGGTTGGCCAACCCATCTTTGGTGCACCTCTCCCTCTTGCTGGGGGAGGCCAAGATGGTGATGGCTTTGTTTTCACCACATAGGTGTGGATTGATGCGGCCACTCAGATATTTTACTCATTAGGAGCCGGATTTGGGGTCTTAATTGCCTTTGCCAGTTATAACAAATTCGACAATAACTGTTACAGGTAAGATTTGTGTGTGTGGCGGGGGGGCGGGTGTAATGAACTCAGTTTCCTGGGATCTATTGGTTGACCCTGGGAGGACTGAACCAGGAAAGCGGGGTGCTCCCTTACTGCACCCCATCCAAGCTCAGAAATTCTCTCTTGCTGGAGAGAATTTCTGAGAGTGCAGAGGATTAGGAATACATAGAAACTGCGGCAATGTTCTAAGTTTACAGGCCCTGCTCCATGTCCCCAAATGTTCACTCCCCTGGAAACGTGGAGAATTACTCTTGTAGTTAATTTGTCCACGACGGTTGTTGGGAGATCAGCTTCTGATACTGCATCCTGCACACTTCATTGGAATGAGGGATAAAGTCTCCCCACCCATGGCAGGATACCCCCGCTCCAGCTGCTCTGGCCTAGATTGGGTGCCACCATCAGGCCCCTGCGATCAGGATTTGGGTCCTTCCCTAAATAGTTTCAAGGAGAAGCCACAGCTTCAAATCCAAACAATCTTGAATGGGTTTTGGAGGTTTTCACGCTAGAGACCTTGGTACTTAATGAATGCATGCTGCTCTTCTTCTTATCAGTGGGGGCTCATCATAGATTGTTTTCTCACCTCAGGGATGCTCTTCTGACCAGCACTATTAACTGTGTAACAAGCTTCATCTCAGGATTTGCCATTTTCTCCATACTGGGCTACATGGCCCACGAACACAAAGTCAAAATCGAAGATGTAGCAACTGAAGGTAGGAAGCATACTTCATCTAGACTGTAAGCTCATTGTGGGCGGGGAATGTGTCTGTTCTTATATTGTATTCTCTCAAGCGCTTAGTACAGTGCTTTGCACACAGTTTGCACTCAATAAATGCAATTGAATGAATGAATGAAGCCCAGACGCACCAGAACCTATCAGAGGATTGCAGGGAAATGACAGAACAGTGAGTAGTGGTATTTAAGTGCTTACTAAGTGTGAAATCCTATGCTAAATGCTGGGGTGAATAGAGGATAGTCAGATTGGACCCAGCCCCTGTACCAGTTGGGGCTCACAGTCTAGGGAGGGAGGGAGAAAAATCCCCATTTTTACCAGTGAGGAAACTGTGGCACAGAGAAGTTAAGTGAATTGTCCAAGGTCACATAGCAGGAAAATGGTGAAGCTGGGATTAGAACTCAGGTGTCCTGACTTCCCATCCTGTGCTCTTTCCACTAGGCCATGCTGCTTCTACCCCTGTGTAGAGGGAATCCTTGGGTGTCGGATGGAAAAGGGACTGTGGCCTTGGGGAAAGAATTTCTTTCCCCCAGGTTGTTTGAGGGATGCTTTGATTAGGCAGAAAGCAAAGAGGTTTCACTCGTGTTCTTTGGGGCAATTGAGAGAGAGAGACCTGATGGAGGTAGAAGTTAGTGTTCTAGAATGATCTATCCCATTCCCTGAAATGTAGAAGACAACTATTCCACCAATCATCCTGCAGCCACTATCGGAGCCCAAATCTCAGACCAGACAGGCCCATTGGCCTAACCTGATCAAATAGTCAATCCCTTATAGTTACTGGGACAGGGAAGGTGTCCAACCTGATGGAATTGCATTTACCCCAGTGCTTAGAAAAGTGTTTGGCATATAGAAAGTGCTAAACAAGTACTATTATAATGATGATGATGATGATGATTATCAGGTTTCCATTGAGTGTGCTCCTGAGATAAAAATGTTGAGGTCCCAAATTCAATTAGCACTCAGTAAGTGTCCCTTTCTCATGTGCCTATTCCAAAAGCTGCTCTTTCTGGCACTTTTAATTCAGTCCAGATCCAGAGATAAGAATGCCAGGAATCCCTCTGGCTCTGTCTTTCAGGCGCCGGCTTGGTTTTCATCCTGTATCCCGAAGCCATCTCTACCCTCTCCGGATCCACGTTCTGGGCGGTGGTGTTCTTCATCATGCTGCTCACCCTGGGTATCGACAGCGCGGTGTGTGTCCCCTAGGCCTGCCATCCTTGCCCCCACCCCCAAGGAAGCATCAGTCTGAGGGCCTCCCCCGCCCCCATTTCAAAGCCGGGACCCTCAGAATCCCGAGAGGGACTGCTCCTTGGGCGTCACTGGCAGGAGGGGGTTGGGTGGGCCCTGGGTGGAAAATGCTGAGAACGACATTGCACTGGTTGGCAACAGGGCCAGATAACTCTGAAACTCATTCTGGAAATCTCCCAGGAGGAGGAGGAGGCAGATTGGGCTGTGGCGCGAGTGACTTAGAGAGCCAAAACACTTCGAATTTGGTCCGCCGCTGTTACTAACTCCGAGCACCTCTTTGCAGGCTCAGATCTTAGAATGGGCCAGAAGTTGTTCAGGGCCAGCTGTGGTCCTCCTCTGGCCTGGACATCACCCTATTCAGATTTTCCCAATATTCCCAGGACCCAGTCCCCCACCTAGGTACCAGACACACTGGCCTGGGTCAAATCCCAGGTGGTCTACAGGTTCACCTGTCTACTTGTTTTGTTTTGCTGTCTGTCTCCCCACTCTGGACTGTGAGCCTGTTGTTGTGTAGGGACTGTCTCCATCTGTTGCCAAATTGTACTTTCCAAGCGTTTAGTACAGTGCTCTGCACACAGTAAGTGCTCAATAAATACAAATGAATGAATGAATGAATGAATGAATGGTCTCCCCATCAGGTAACCCCATTCCTCACAGGTCCCAGAAGCCCCTCTAGAGCTGTGGATGGGCAGCAGGAACTGAGGGAGAGAAAAGAGGCACAGGGGACACTTCAGACTAGCAAGCTCCAGTGTCCAGAACAGTCCTTCCTCCGGATTTTCCAAGCTTTTGTGGAATGGAGCATAGCTGAATTCCTGGAACAGGCCGGCTAGAGGTGGGGGTGCCACGAAAGGCAGAGTGTGGGTCTCCAACTCTATTGTATCGTATACTCCCAAGAGCTTAGAACAGTGCTCTGCACACAATGACCGCTCAGTAAGTACCCTTGATTGATTGATGGGAATAACCCCCTCCAGATCCCACCACCGCACGCTTTTTCTCTAGATGGGGGGAATGGAAGCAGTCATCACTGGCCTGGCAGATGACTTCCAAATTCTGAAGCGGCACAGGAAGCTTTTCACATTTGCGATTTGCGGTGGCACTTTCCTGCTGGCTCTGTTCTGCATAACCAAAGTAAGTACCAGAATTAGGCCTGAACCCTCTAGACGGTAAGCTCGTTGTGGGCGGGGAATATGTCGGTTTATTGTTCTATTGTACTCTCCCAAGCACTTAGCTCAGTGCTCCGCGTGCAGTAAGTGCTCAATAAATATAAATGAATGAAAGAACTCAGTAGTTTCAGAGTCAGGACTCCCATACCTCCCTGGGATGATGCTCAAAGCAGAGGGGGCTTGCTGAGGAGCACATTAGCGTACCCTACTATTCAGCCTGTCCACCACACACCACCAAAGCCCAGCTTGAGGGTGGCATAGCTGGGGAATGGGATGTAGTAGAACCCACTGTGGGGACAGCTTGGAGAGACGTAGTACCCCGAGATAATAATAATAATAACAATAATAACTGTGGTGGTATTTGTTAAGCACTTACTATGAGCCAAGCACTGTATTAAGTGCTGGAGTGGTTAACAAGTTAATCAGGTTGGATGCAGTCCCAGTCCCTCATGGGTCTCACAGTCTAAGCGAGAAGGAGAACGGGCACTGAATCCCCTTTTTTGCAGATGAGGAAATTAAGATACAGAGAAGCTAAGCGGCTTGCCCAAAGTCATGCAGCAGGCAACAGGCAGAGCCGGGATTAGAATCCAGGTCCTCTGACTCTTAGGCCTGTGCTTTTTCCACTTGACCAAGCTGCTCCTCGATTTGAATCCAAAAACAGAGGGAAACCATATCGTAGCATTTGCTTATCTGGGAAGAATTGATTCTTAATTAAGGAGGTTTGACGGGTCCATATTTCTATTCCTATTTTATTTTGGTAAATGGACACAGGTGTTGGAACCCAAAAGTCAGTTCAAATTTTTCGAAGGCTTTGTCAAAAAAGCGCCATTTCATGTGGACTCACACAAACAGCTTTGGGGTTTCAAAGTAGTGTGGCTTAGTGGAAAGAACACAGGCTTGGGAGTCCGAGGTCATGGGTTCTAATCCCGCTCCACCACTTGTCTGTTGTGTGACCTTGAGCAAGCCACCTCACTTCTCTGTGCCTCAGTGACCTCATCTGTAAAATGGGGATTAAGACTGTGAGCCCCACGTGGGACAACCTGATTACCTTGTACCTACCCCCAGAGCTTTGAACAGTGCTTGGCACATAGTAAGCACTTAATAAATACTATCATTATTAAGGGCTTAGTACAGTACTCTGCACACGGCAAGCGCTCAGCAAATACGATTGAATGAAAGTACAAATTCCTAAGGAGACAAATGGACACTTTTCTTTCCCGGCCTCCAGGGTGGGATATATGTCCTGACGTTACTGGACACATTTGCTGCGGGAACGTCAATCTTATTTGCTGTTTTGATGGAGGCCATTGGTGTTTCGTGGTTCTATGGTAAGTGCTCTTTCTGATGAAAAAATGTCTCTTTTATTGTGTGTTTTTTGTTACGTGCTTACTCTGTGCCAGGCATTGGACTAAATTCTAGGGTTGGTGCAAGCCAATCAGGTTAGACACAGTCCATGTCCCACATGGGGTTCACAGTCTTAATCCTCATTTTACAAGTGAGATAACTGTGGCACAGAGAAGTCAAGGGACTTGCCCAAAGTCACACAGCAGACAAGTGGCAGGGCCAGGATTAGAACCCAGGTCCTTCTGGCTCCCAGGCCTGGGCTCTGTCCACGAAGCCATGCTCATCCCTAACCCATGCCCGTAACACGTTGAAGTATAGCTGAAATCAAAATGTCATTTAGCATGGCCTTATGCAAAAATGAGAATTTCCCCCTGGAGTTCTCCTCTTGAATGGGGAACGCCAGTCTTGACATTAGAGTGCCCCCGAGAAGTCAAGCCCTTTCATGAACTTCCCAAGCGCTTAGTACAGTGCTCTGCACATAGTGAGCGCTCAATAAATGCAACTGATGATGATGATGATGAACAAGCTCTGTGCGGGATGTCAGGCCGACCCTTCCCAGCTTAGACACTTGGTGCTTGGTAATAATAATAATAATTAATAATAATGGCATTTATGAAGCACTTACTATGTGCAAAGCACTGTTCTAAGTGCTGGTACAGTGTTCTGCACACAGTAAATGCTCAATAAATTCGATTGAATGAATGAATGACCATCCAAGAAGACATGCCCTCCAGGTTCTCTCTTGTTGTCGCTGGCTCTCGCTCACGCTCTCTGTCCTCCCCACGGAGCCACCCCTAACCTGGGGCCTCTGGCTTGAGCCATATTCTGTCCGCTGATGTCTTGGTTGGGTCTGACCCTCAGGTGTGGACAGATTCAGCGATGACATCCAGCAGATGATGGGGTTCAAACCCGGACTGTACTGGAGACTCTGCTGGAAATTTGTCAGCCCGGCCTTCCTGCTGGTAAGGTCGCTCGGGAAAAGTGGGCGGCGGAGGTTCGGAGAAGGCTGGCCATCGGGCTAGGAGAGTCATTGGCTTCTGGCGTATTAAGGAAGCGAAAGGGGCCGAGAGAAGGCCTGAGGGGGACGTTTGGGTCTAGTGGAAGACCGTGGGACTGGGAGTCATTCATTCATTCATTCAATCGTATTTATTGAGCGTTTACTGTGTGCAGAGCACTGTACTAAGCGCTTGGGAAGTACAAGTTGGCAACGTATCGGGAGACCTGGGTTCTCATCCCAGTTCTGCTACCGTCCTGCTGGGTGACTTTGGACAAGTCACTGAACTTGTGTCTGTTTACTGTTATATTGTACTCCTCCAAGCGCTTAGTACAGTGCTCTGCACACAGTAAGCGCTCAGTAAATACGATTGAATGAATGAATCCCAAAAGAGCGCTCTGCACACAGTAAATGCTCAATAAACACCAATGATTAATTGATTAATTCTTAGATGGAAAGGAAGCAGGGGGGGACGAGATGGAGTAGTTGTGGACACAAAGTGCAATCAATCCATGGTATTTGCTGAACACCTACTGTGGGCAGAGCACTGTACTAAGTTTCCTGGTTATGCCAGTGCCATCAGAGTCGGGTTTAATATCCTTAATGCGGAAACCATTCTGCCGACGATGCCTTTAATCAAACCTTTTGCTTCAAGCTCCCTGTGGGCAAAGACCCTGTCTACCAGCTCTGTTGCACCGTAATAATAATAATGATGGCATTTATAAAGCACTTACTATGTGCAAAGCACTGTTCTAAGCACTGGGGAGGTTACAAGGTGATCAGGTTGTCCCACAGGGGGCTCACAGTCTTAATCCCCATTTTACAGATGAAGTAACTGAGGAACAGAGAAATTAAGTGACTTGCCCAAAGTCACACAGCTGACAACTGGCAGAGCCGGGATTTGAACCCCTGACCTCTGACTCCAAAGCCTGTGCTCTTTCCACTGAGCCACGCTGCTTCTCATTGTACTCTACTAAGTGCTTAGTACAGTGTTCTGCACACTGTAAGGGCTTGATAAATACAATTGATTGATTGATTGATGGAAGTCAACATATGGGGCCTCCTTTTGGCCGTCTCAGATCTCCACCTCTCGTTTTCTTGCCTGCCTTGCTGTTAAACTGGTGTGTTGTACTCTCCCAAGTGCTTAGTACAGTGCCCTGCACACAGTAAGCACTCAATAAATACGATGGATCGACTGTAACATCCACTGTCGCTCTAGAGACTCCTACTCAGTGGACGTGGGGAGGGTTGGAAGGAGTTGGGAAAGATCATTGGCTGGGAAATGGGTCTCTATATGTTGCCAGCTTGTACTTCCCAAGTGCTTAGTAGTGCTCTACACACAGTAAGCGCTCAATAAATACGATTGATTGATTGATTGATTGACTGACCCCAGGAGTAAGGGGATTTTTATAAAGTAACAGTAACCTTTTAAGGATTTTCTCTGAGGGTCTGCCCCACCCCGGGCTGCCACTCTTTCCCTCAAAATGGCAGAAGTCTCACCCACCCCCACTTCCTCCCTAAAGTCGGCTGCTTCCCCAGGAGGTTCTGGAGCAGTGGGCCATTTTCCACAGCAATTAACCAGTGATATTTATTGGGTGCTTACTGTGTGTGGAATACTGTACTAAGCACTCGGACATGGGACAACCTGATCACCTTGTATCCCCCCAGCGCTTAGAACAGTGCTGTGCACATAGTAAGCACTTAACAAACACCATCATTATTATTACAATATAATAGGTTGGTAGGCACGACCCTTGCCCACAGGGAGCTTACAGTTGATAGGGGGAGATGGACATTAAAATAGGTTACAAAAAGGGGAAATAATAGAGCCTCAGGATAAGGACGTCAGTGGTTTGGGGCTAGGGGTGCACCCCTGGAGATCTAGCCTCAGTTGTGGTCCTGGTAGACCCGAGATCCTGTATATATGTATATATGTTTGTACATATTGATTTCTCTATTTATTTATTTATTTTACTGTACATATCTATTCTATTTATTTTATTTTCTTGGTATGTTTGGTTTTGCTCTCTGTCTCCCCCTTTTAGACTGTGAGCCCACTGCTGGGTAGGGACTGTCTCTATATGTTGCCAACTTGTACTTCCCAAGCGCTTAGTACAGTGCTCTGCACACAGTAAGCGCTCAATAAATACGATTGATGATGATGATGATGATGAGACTCAGGCCCATAGGGGAATTCCTGCCACATATCCACCTCCTGGGCTCATCTCCCAGGTCTCTGTAATGGCCCCAGAATTCCCTCCATCCCCAAGTGCCCCCTGTCCTTCCTTCCGTCTTTCCTTCCTTCCTTCCTCAGTTCGTGGTCATCGTCAGCATCATCAACTTCAAGCCTCTCACGTACGATGAATACGTCTTCCCGCTTTGGGCCAACTACATTGGCTGGGGGATCGCCCTTTCTTCGATGATCCTGGTGCCAGGCTATGCTATCTACAAATTCCTGTCCATGGCGGGCTCCTTGAGAGAGGTGAGTGCCTGGAGCTTTTGGCTACGTGGGTAGAGGAGCAGCGTGACAGTGGAAAGAGTACAGGCTGGAGAGTCAGAGGAACAACATCACGGAGTACAGATTTGTACTCATTCAATCGTATTTATTGAGTGCTTACTGCATGCAGAGCACTGTACTAAACGCTTGGGAAGTACAAGCTGGCGATATCTAGGGACGGTCCCTACCCAACAGCAGGCTCACAGTCTAGATACAAAGCAACACAAAACATGGAGACAGGTGTCACAGTCTAAATTGGAGGGAATAAATTAATCCTGATCAGTTCCAAGTGATGATCTGCACTCCATTTGTACAGATTTATTACTCTATTTATTTTACTTGTACATATTTACCCTTCTATTTATTTTGTTGATGATGTGCATCTAGCTTTATTTCTATTTATTCGGATGACTTGACACCTGTCCACCTGTTTGGTTTTGTTGTCTGTCTCCCCCTTCTAGACTGTGAGCCCGTTGTTGGGTAGGGACCGTTTCTATATGTTGCCAACTTGTACTTCCCAAGCGCTTAGTACAGTGCTCTGCACACAGTAAGTGCTCAATAAATATGACTGAATGAATGAATGAATGAATGGAGACTCTTAGTATTGATAATAATTATAGTAATTATATTTTATTAATAATGACATTGATGTTATATAACAACTGTGGTGTTTAAGCACTTGCTACGGGCCAGACTGTGGGCCAGGCTGGAGTGGATACAAGAAAATCATGTTGGACACAGTCCCTTCCCACAGGGAGCTCACAGTCCTAATCCCCATTTTACAGATGAGGAAATTGAGGGCCAGAGAAGGGAAGTGACTTGCCCAGGGTCACAGCACTTCCCCTCCCACAGCACCTGTATATATATTTGTACAGATTTATTACTCTATTTTACCTGGACATATTTACTATTTATTTTGCTAATGATGTACATATTTATTACTCTGTTTATTTATTTATTTATTTATTTTACTTGTACATTTCTATCCTACTTATTTTATTTTGTTGGTATGTTTGGTTCTGTTCTCTGTCTCCCCCTTTTAGACTGTGAGCCCACTATCGGATAGGGACTGTCTCTATGTGATGCCAATTTGTACTTCCCAAGCGCTTAGTACAGTGCTCTGCACATAGTAAGCGCTCAATAAATACGATTGATTGATTGATTGATTGATTTAATTCTATTTGTTCTGACGATTTTGACACCTGTCTACATGTTTTGTTTTGTTGTTTGTCTCCCCCTTATAGAGTGTCAGCCCATTGTTGGGAAGGGATCCTCTCTTTATGTTACCAACTTCTACTTCCCAAGGGCTTATTACAGTGCTCTGTACATAGTAAGCGCTCAATAAATACAATTGAATGAATGAATCAACAGCAAACCAGTGGTAGAGCCAGGATTAGAACCCAGCTCCATATGTTTCCTAGGCCCCTGCTCTATCCACTAGGCCATGCTGCTCCTTTATAATAACTGTGGTGTGTGCCAGGCACCATACTAAGTGCTGGGGTGGATAGTAAGCGCTTAATAAATGTCATCATTATTATTATCCAACATTAGGCAGTGGTTGTCATTAGCTCAATTCTCCCTGCATGCAAAGGGGCAGCGGTTATCCTGAAAAAGTTAGAAGTGCCCATTCCTTTATATACCTGGTCTATTTCGGATTTTGTGTGGGGCTATTTTAAGCTCACTCATTCTCTTCTCTCTCCAGAGACTCGCTTACTGCCTCACCCCAGAAAATGAGCACCATCTTGTCGCACAGAGGAATGTCAGGCAGTTTAAGGTTTGTATTCATCCCAACCGCCCTCCCAACCTCACAGGTTCCTTTCCAGAGGCTTCCCAAAGTTGCGGGCTGAGGTTCCATGGAAGATTCTGGATCGTCCTGAAAAATCCAGGGTGACGCAGACCTGCTCCGAGGTGGCTAAACAGTAAATGGTACAGTGCTAAAATCTGCAACGTGGGCTTGGGAGAAGAGGAGGAAGGGAATCTCCTCATTTTCTTTCTCTGCCCCCGTTTTTCTGCAGGGTGAGGTCAGGAGTCAGAAGTAGAGCAGCCCTCCCTGTCCACAGCCCAGCCTACCCCCTCCTTTGGCTAACATCGTCTTCCTTCCCCTCCCTCAAAGCATCCTAGGAGCCCATTATACCCACTGGGCTTTGTTAGGGATTCTGGGTCTTTCTGGAAACAGAGATGACTTTGAAGTATCAAGGCAGGATGGCTCGAGAGTAGATGCAAGGAGGCAAATAGTTGAAGAAAATCAGACCTCCAGTGACCAACCATCACCGAGTGTTTCACTGGCCATGTTTAAGTTCGATTCTTGGCAAAATCCATCCTGAAAACCTGCCTTAAGTTAGGGTTTGAGTATGGGGTTTGGGGCCAAGATATGGTTAGAGTTCAGGCTACGGTTAGTTGTAGGGTTTTGTTACAGATAGTTTTTTTGTGTTAGGAAGAGAGGATTAGGACAAGACTAGAGTTAGGATTAGACCTAAGGGTAAAGTAAGGATTAAAGATTAGAGTTCAGTGGTTGATTTGGTTAACACCAGGTTCTGATAATTCAGCATTTATTAAAGATGATATGGCCTCATTTCCTCCACCCAGGGCCTGGAACTGTTTTCATTTACCTGTTTCCTGCTCTCACTTTCCTGACTATTTGCTGCTAGGCAAAAAAAAAAAAAAAAAAAAAAAAAAAAAAACCTGGAGTAAAAGATGTGATTCCTACCTTCAAGGAGCTTATAATCTAATTGGGGAGATGTAAATTGAAAAATATATCTTAGTTAAGAATGATAGGATAGTTACAAATAGTAGACATGAGAGAATGGGTGAGTCTATTACTATTGTTCTTTTCATGAAAAATAAATAGACAATTGCACAAGTGTGGAAGCAGCTGAGGAAATGACCTGACCAGGAATCTTGAGGAATTAGGCAATCAGGATAGGCCTAGTGGTGAATTGGCGGGGGGGGGGGGCGGGGGGGGGAGTTTTCAGAAGACTTGAAAGTAGGGAAAGTTTTGTGGTTTGGCAAAGCTGAAGGGGAAGGGCACCCCGGGCAGCAGAAATATTTCACTGAATATGGGCAAATAGAAGAGAAAGTAACAGAGTAGAAGATTAGTCAATCAATCAGCTGTATTTATTGAGCACTGTACTAAGCACTTGAGAGGGTACAAGAAAATTAGAAGATACTTTCCCTGCCCATAATGAGCTTACAGTCTAAAGGGGGGGGGACGACAGATATTTATATGAATAAATAATTTATAATATATAATTCAATAATATTATAGTTATTATTACCATTATCATAATGGTATTTGCTAAGCACTTACTCTGTGCCAAGCACTGGGATAGATACAAGATAATCAGGTCAAAAACAGTCCCTTTCCCACATAGGGCTCACAGCCTAAGTAGAAGAGACCGCTGATTGTTGAGGTAAAAAGCAGAGCCCTTTTTCCTCCCCACATTCTTCCAGTCTCCTAGTCCCTCTTTTCTTAGCACTGCGTTCTGTCTCTCCTGACAGCATGTTTTAGTCTGTCAAATCTCTAGGGGTGTCAGCGGGGAGGAGACCCCAAGGGGACCAGATAAGTTGGCAGTTTGTACCCCTGTGATACGCACCCATTTCCCCATCTTTGAGCCCAGTGTGTGAATTGAACCAACCTTCTGTCACCGAAGGTCTCTTGAGACTCGGTCATTCTCCCGGTCGGCTCTGAACAGGCACTCGGCTCAAGACCACTTTGGTTGTTTCTCTCAGCAGTTGGATTGCCCTCTTCATCCTCCTCCTCCCATGATTTTGTCGCATCCCTGGTTCCCAGACATCACCTTGCCCATTGACCAATTCTCTTCCTTTGTAGCTCCAACACTGGCTAGCAATATGACTGCTGCCCATTCACGGAAAACCCCAGAGTGGCACGTTGGAACGGGATCAGTGAAACACCAAGGTCAGGGTTGTCGTGTTTGGACGTTGCCTCCTCCCTGCCCGACCCCAAAGTCGAAGAGCAGACTCCCTTGGAGGAGGGAAAAAAACACCTCCTTTCTACCACGTGGGTAACCGAAGTCGGTGTGTTTGATATTTGTTTTCCTCATCGTCTTGAGTTCCAAGGTTCGGCTCCTGAACTGGGTAAGGTTTGGAGAAGATAAAGGTTGAGATGGAACAGAACAACAGGAAAAAAAAAATTCATGAATTGAAAACTCTCTTGTTTCGCCACAGCAGAGCCAGAATAATCCCATGTTGCATGAAAGATTCATTCGCATTCCAAGTCCCAGGAGACCAAAGCGCTCTGAACTGGGTGTTTCCATTTACTATGGTTTTTTTACTAGCCATAACTCTGCCTCTTTCACGTCACAGGGTAGAAGTTTCCACTGCCTCATCTCCAGTTTTGTGGTTTGCTCTTCTAGGGTGGGGAGACAGAAATGCGTTCTCTGGGTGAGCAATGGTCAGTTTCTCCTCAGGGTAACCACGCACAATGTTACTCACGAAGGAAGGAGACAGAAGTGCCGGCCTGTGGTTTTTTCACTCACCCCTGAACTCAACTCTCTCCGAAAATGGTGGCAATCCCCTAGAGCGAACCAGAAAGATGGTTTCACTTAGCCAGGGGGTCATGTTCGCTCAACCCTTTCTGCTGACTCCTCACATCAATACTGGATAAGATGTTTTAGAAAAGCAGTGTGGTCTAATGGATAGAGCCCAGGCTTGGGAGTCAGAAGGACCTGGATTCTAATCCCGGATCCACCACTTGTCTGCTGTGTGACCTTGGGCAAGTCACTTCATTTCTCCGTTACCTCAGCTGTAAAACGGGGATTAAAACTGTGAGCCCCATGTGGAACAGGGACTGTGTCCAACCCGATTTGCTTGTATCCACCCTTAGCACAGTGTCTGGCACATAGTAAGCTCTTAACACATACCCCAATTATGATTAATTATTATGTTTTCCTCAGAGCTGGGCCAAAGGATATAAGGGACCCAAATACATACGAAAATTATCTGCACCCCTGTTGATGAAAAGAGATGGTTTGAAATAGGGAAAGTCAAGGATTTGGCCAAGACTTTTGAGATCCCACTGGTGAGTGGAACCTGGCCTTTTTCTCTAAACTTGGAGTGTTTTGTTTTTTTATCCCAGGGGAGTTTGGTGGGCAGCTTGTATTCTCCTCCAGGAAGCACAAATCAGAGTTCAGGAGTGTTGATCTCTCGGTTCACATTTTGTCTGTGAATTTGGTGCTAAAGTTCGGTTTAGTAACAAAACACGTTTTTAATTTATTTTAAATTATAGCTGGTAATTTTTTTGTCAAAATTCATCTTGGATTTGGAGTTTTCCCTCAGACTGTGATAATGTAAAGGAAGTTTTCTGAGCTTCATAACTGGAAATTCCAAACGGATGCCTTTCCCTCTCAGGTTGAATTTTCGCTCCCTGTGTTGAATGGACCCATCCTGATGGTTTGGGCAGGATGGGACTTGGCCTTGGAGGAAACCGTTCTGGATTTGGTGACAGAACCTCTGAGGACTAGTCTTAGCTGCTTGCTGTGTGATCTTAGACAAGTTCCCTAACCTCCCTGGGTCTGTTTCCATAGCAGTGACCCAGGGTCAGCGGCACTAACCCCCCTCCAGACCTCTCACACATGATGAGGTCAATCCACTCACTCTCAGCATACTCTCTCTCTCTCTCTCTCTCTCTCTCTCTCTCTCACACACACACACACACACACACACACACACACACACACACACACACACACACCCCTCCCTCACCCCAAACCCCTCAGAAGTGTTTTTGTTGGACCATGATGGTAGCAGGTTTGAATGGAGAATCCCCCTCCCATTCCAGGGAGACCAGCTGCCCCAAGACCGGCCTCTAACACACTTCATCATCATCAGTGGTATTTATTGAGCACTTGCTGTGTGCAGAGCACTGTACTAAGCACTTGGGAGAGAGCAATCCAAAGAGTTGGGAGACAAGTTCCCTGCCCACAACGAGTGTATGCTTCCCAGATGCTTCTTGGAGGGTTGAGGTATAATCATGGCTTCTTGACACACAAGCGGAAAAGGGCCAAGAGCACATGGCTACTGCCACACCCTTCCCCACTCCTCCCACCCTCAAAGAGCCAGGAATCAGCCGGCCTTGCTGCTTCCTTCTTCTGCAATTTATCTACTTCCTTACAGCCCTGCTGATGATCCAGTGGAAATAGCTCTGCTCTGAAATCAGAGGACCTGGATTCTAGTCCTAGTCCCATCTGCTGGGACTATCGATTAATCAGTAGTGTTTATTGAGTGCCTACTGTGTGCAGAGAGCTTTGCTAAGCACTAGAGAGAAGCATGTCCGATTATTGTTATCTTGTACTCTCCCGAGCATTTAGCACAGTGCGCTACACACAGTAAGTGCTCAGTAAATATGATTGACTGACTCGCTAAGATGCAACAGGGTTGGTCGACATGCTCCCTGCCCTCAGTGAGATTTGCTTGGAAGTTTCTGACCCAAAATCCACCCAGAGCATTCCCCGAGGTTGATGGGCCCAAGCTGGCTGAGGTGAGTGGCAGAGAGCAAGAGGGACTACCAAAGTAATAATAATAATAATGGCACCACCGTCAAAGTAACCACCTGATGAGTCACAGTGCTACAGCACAATATTGGCCGTGTCCTACGGCCATTTCAGCCGTAAATGGGTCCTGCGTGCCAAAATCTCTCACTTGCCCTTCACAGTCGTGGAACCCTTGCCCCCCAGTCTGCTCATTGCACTTAATGCTCCAGCGGGAATGTGACTGGCAGGGATGAGAGAGCTGGAATGATGCTGTGAAAGCCACGGCACTACAGTCAACTCCTCCGGGGCAGAAGTGCTCACCCCCTCATTTGACACTCTCAACGGGAGACTCCATCAATGTGGCAGGGGGATACTATCTGGCCCCCTTTCACCACTGACACTAGGATTCCCAGGAAGGCCGCTGCCTTCGGGGTGGTGCGGTCTGGATTTTACAAGCAGATTCACCCAACAGAGGGGTAAGAAGAAGGCACAAGCAGGGGAAGGTGGGCCGTGGCAGTCCACCCTGAGTGGCCAAGGCCAGAACAAGGGGCTTTTCGAGGGAAAGTGGGAGAGAGCGGGGTAGAGAGAGGAAGCTCCTTGATGGCAGAGACTATGTCTCTTACTCCACTTTACTCTGAGGAAATTCATTCATTCATTCATTCATATTTATTGAGCGCTTACTGTGTGCGGAGCACTATGTTAAGTGCAAAATGGCACCATCATCACCAGCGGTGGTAACTGTGATCCACTATGAACCCTGTTTGGGAAGGGGATTGTCTGACCTGATCAACTTTTATCACCCCCAGAGCTTAGAACAATCCTGGACATGTAGTAAACTCTTAACAAATACCGTGATAATAACTGGGCACTTTCCCAGCACGGAGGACTGTACTAAGCTCTTCGGAGAGTACAACAGAAGCAAGATGCACGTTTCCTGACCTCAAAGAGCTCCCAACCTAATAGGGAGGGCAGACAGATAATTATCTACAAATAAAGGGAGTGGAAGGAAAATAAGGATGGAACAGGAAGTTAATAGAAATGCCTCAGCATACAGTCCGAATTTCCGTTGTTTTTTTTTTTCTAAGGTCCCAGGCCCCAGAGAGTACTTGGTGTTATTTGGCAGAAAAACTTCCAGAATCTGGCCAGGTCCTTGGGATTGGACCTCCCCATTGGACATTTAGGCCTTTGCCTGGAGGGTTGATCAATCAGTCGTATTTATTGGGAGCTTACGGTATACAGAGCAGTGTACTCAGTGCTTGGGAGAGTACAATAGACCAAGAAATAGTCCCACCCTACATGCCCTACACCCGTGGTCACCAACCCCAAGAGGCGGCCACTGGATTCTGCCGTGCCAGATGGGGAAACGGATATGATTCGGCAGATAGACGTTTCTGGAAGCCCAGATCACCAAATGCAAACAACTGGGTTTACAAGCAGATTCTCTCATTCATTTGTATTTATTGAGTGCTCACTGTGTGCAAAGCACTGTACTAAGAGCTTGGGAGATGACAATATAACAATAGAGCATGCCTTTGGGGATCGGGGAGAGGGAGGGAAAAGGCATTTTCTTCTTCCTGAAAATGGGAAGATAGAGTCCCAAGCATTTGGAAGCCACCATTTTGAAATTAGTAGTGATTCATTGTGCACTTACTGTGTGCAGAGCACTGTACTAAGCACTTGGAAAGTACAATTCAGCCACGGATAGAGACAATTCCTACCCAACAATGGGCTCACAGTATAGAAGATACTTTGAAGGCATGCCCCAGGGGCACAGAATTAGTTATGGCAGGTAGCAGAATCCATCAATCAATTGTATTTATTGAGTGCTTACTATGTTCCAGGCACTTTACTAAGGGCTTGGAGGATTATTACAGAACTAGTAGACACATTCCCTGCTCATAATGAGTTTACAATCTAGAGGGGGAGACATTAAAATGAATAATAGTAATAATAATGGTATTTGTTAAGCGCTTGCTATGTGCCTGGCACTGTACTAAGCGCTGGACAAATAAGTAATTTCCAATCTATAATTTAAAGCTCACAGCAGGGGAAATTTTGTTCAGTTGTCAAGTGGTAAGGTTTAGGGAGTTGCATTTTCACCCCCGAAAAAACCCAAAATGAAAATGACCCACATGGTGAACATTCAGCCTCTCCCACTGACCCTCACTTTCTCCAGAGCTGCTTGTCTTGTGGGTCAATCAATCGGTTAATCAATCAGTGGTGCTTACTGCGTGCAGAACACACCGTACCATGGCCAGGTAGTAAAACAGAGGATTCATTTACACCTGGGGAATGCTGATCTGTTTCACTCATAATCTCCTACCTTGTTCTCCATCAGAGCCAAACTAGCACTAGCTATGAGATTTCAGTGATTCCCAGGAAGGAAACCGGAGTTTCCCAGTGGAAACTTTTAAACAGAGCGAGGCCAGAGGCCTGGAGGTCTAAGTCTGATGCCAAGCCCTCAAGACGCATAGAAATGGGCCATTAGGATTACTAAATCCCAGGCCAACCAAGGGTCAGGAGTGAGTTGGAGCCGGGCGGGAGCTTGGCAGGGAGAGATTTTCGTCAACACAAGATGACCAAACTGTCCAGTCAAAGCTCTGACAGAAGCTTTAATTCCCTCAGTTTGCTGTGGGCTTGTGGACTTGGGCGTTCTAGGACGTGATGGAGAAACCATTTTGCCTGAACAGCAGAAGTAGAGGGGATTGGAGACAAGTCAATTTGATTTGGTTGCTTAAAAGAGCTGAACCACCAGTTCTTGTCAGATGGATGACGCCCAGGTTCCGGGGCAGATCTGTCAGTGAGTTTGTTATTTCTCCCTCCCATCGTGGGAGGGTTCAGTGCCAGGGATTGTCTTAGCACTTTTCCCACGGTTTGCTACATTCTCCCAGCTTAAATGTAGTTTGGCTTCCCAGGTGTAGCTGGGAGCCCTGCCCTCGAAGGGGAAGAGGGGAGAAGCTGGACTGATGCTTGAGTTGTTCCAGTAGCAGGGTTGGTTCGCACTGAGCCATCCACACTCTCTCTTGGTTCTCGTTTACCCAGCAGAAGTGTTGGGAGGCAGCCGGCAGGGATAGCAGGTGTAGAATCTGAGTTTCTGTTTCCCAACCCACTTATTTTCTCCTTGAAAAAGTCCATTCTTTGGTAGCTGTTTACTCTCTCCGGGGTCTCTTCTGTCGCCGGGCAGTTTTAACTGGGAAAGCTGAGAAGTGTCCAGCTGGCTATTTCCAAATGGACAGGACAGGACGGTCCAGACCACTAGCCAGGAGTCAGTCTGCCGAGGCCCGAAAATTCAGGGTTCCCCCAGAGCACGGGAGAAGTTTGGGATTTGGGGACTTGAGGTCTTAAGATGGAGACAGGTGGATTGATGCATTTGGGAGGTCATTTTGGGTAGCCTGCCCACTTCTTCAGGTTGACCTTACCACAGAAACTTTAGAGCGAGGGGTTACTTTGTTTACACAAGCAATGTTTTACTTAGTTTTTAAAGCCTTTTTATAGTAAAGATGAAAATTGACCAGAAATAAGGGTACCTCAGCCAACTGTATATTAGTATTTTGATATTTTACTGGTTTTTTTTTTATTTTTCGTAAAATGTACCTGTCCACTGTGACACCAGAAGGTTAGCCAAAAAAGGTCACCAGTTTGCCACACGGATTCCCTCTCTACCCTCACGGTCTCTGGGGTTAAGCTTTTTTATGCCCACATTTTTAACGATCCTGGAAACCCAGGGGGAAGGGACAATTGGGAATGGTCACCCCCCACCTCAGAAGCCCCCAGACCTGCCTTAAATTCCCGGAGGGACATCCTGTGTTTGTGTTCTCTGTAACCCAGCAGACCTGGAGTATTCATTTCGTGCTCTTTAGACAAAGGATTCCATTTTAGGCAAAAGAAAGGATTCCACAAAGGAAAGAAATCTCACCGTGTTTTACGTTCAGAAAACATCCAGGCTGAGGATGCTTCTTTCGCTCCCTCTGGGACGGAGACGTGTGTGTCTCCTCCACTCGCTCACCTGGCATCCAACCAACCATTGGTCAGAAACGGGTTATGGAGTATCATTTGTCCTGTGGTCTGCAGTTAGTGGCACACACTCACACAACCTGCGGCTGCCATCTTTCCAACAAGCTCCTTATCTGTTTTGTTTTTGTGTTGTTGTTTTTTCCCTTGGCTTACGCATCCTTGGCATCCTGAGAAAACCACATTTCCCTGTTTGTGTGGAGGAATTTGAGGGGTAACGTAGCAACATACCAACATAGGTAACAGGGACTGTTCCGTTCCTGACAAATCTAGGTGATTGTGATGTTTCCTGTTGTCCTGTGTGCTAAAGATGTTGAAAATATTGGTGAATGTCAAATCCGTTTCAAAGTGTCCACCCTCATTCTCCCATCCTTGTGCTCAGTGTCAAAGTGGGACCATTTTAAACTCGGTCCTCTCTGTATCATGGGTTGTTCCAGTATTGTGTAAATTACCGAGTCTGGCTTTGATTTTGTTTTGAAAGAACCATTCTCCAAACTGGAGTTGTGTACAGAAAAATAAAGACTGTCTTCTAGGCCATGTATCTTGTTGCGGTATTATTGGGGGGTAGAGGGGATTTGGGGGGAAGAGGGGCCCGGAGGAATTTGCATTTTGGAGAGAGCCCTGTCAAATGCTTACATTGCCACAGATCAATCGTTTATTGGGTACTTACTGTGTGCAAAGCACTGTATCGAGAGTACAGTATAACCGAGTTGGTAGTCATGTTTTCTGCTCACATGGAGCTTACAGTCTAGAGGATAATAATAAAAATAATGATGGCATTTAATAAGCACTTACTATGTGCAAAGCACTGTTCTAAGTGCTGGGATGTTTACAAGGTGATCAGGTTGTCCCATGTGGGGCTCACAGTCTTAATCCCCATTTTACAGATGAGGGAACTGAGACCCAGAGAAGTTGAGTAACTTGCCCAAAGTCACACAGCTGACAAGTGGCGGAGCCGGGATTTGAACCGATGACCTCTGGCTCCAAAGCACACGCTCTTTCCACTGAGCCACGCTGCTTCCCTAATGATGATTTTCATAAATCCCTAAAAAGGCAAATTTTCATTTGCTACGGTAGCAATGGCAATCTGAGTGATACCCAACCAGGCCAGTGAAAATCGTAGGGTTTAAAAATGAACTCCTTGGTTTGGGTTTTTTTTTTAATGGTATTTAAGCACTTACTATGTGCCGAGCAAAGCTAATCAGGTTGGACACAGTCCCTATCCCACACTGGGCTCTCAGTCTTAATCCCCACTTTACAGATGAGGAAACTGAAGCACAGAGAAGTGAAGTTAGTTCCCTGAGGTCATACAGCGGACAAGTGGCAGAGCCAGGATTAGAATCCAGGTCCTTCTGACTCCAGGCTCGTGCTTTCTCCATTAGGCCAAGCTGCTTTTCCCGGTTAAGAAGGGAGGAGCGTTTTTTTGCAAACAACCTAATTTTTCGTTCTAAACATCGGTGGTCTTTTCCCGAATGTTGCTCAAATATGCCACTGGGTCTGCATGGGCCCGTGGCAGGTGGGACAGTTCTCTGGTGCCAGGGTTCAAGTGACCTCTGAGCTGAGGCCTCAACAGGGCAGGGAGGACTCTTTATTGAGTGCCTATACTGTACTGAGCTCTCTACTAAATCCTCAGGAGAGTACCTTGTGATCCTTGGCTTCAAGGGGTTTAAAATCTAGCAGGAAGATAAGATGCAACATATAACAGATAGAAGGAAAAGGAGAATGGAAAGATGGATGTGGGGTGGTCGGTGCTTAAATATCCGAGTGTGTGGGTTCATAAATACTTAAGTTCACTCTAAGTGAATTATTCTTTTTAAAAAACTGTCTGACTTGAGTAAGTTTGGGCAGGGACAAATGGGTCTCTTGTAGGAAAGAACATTGTTTCCCTATGGCCAGAATCTGCTGGACTTATTCTGGTTAATAATAATGATGGCATTTATTAAGCCAAGTGCAAAGCACTGTTCTAAGCGCTGGGGAGGTTACAGGGTGATCAGGTTGTCCCACGGGGGGCTCACAGTCTTAATCCCCATTTTACGGATGAGCTAACTGAGGCCCAGAGAAGTTAAGTGACTTGCCCAAAGTCACCCAGCTGACAATTGGCAGAGCCGGGATTTGAACTCACGACCTCTGACTCCAAAGCCCGGGCTCTTTCCCACTGAGCCACGCTGCTTCTGTGGTTAATAAAGCAAGCCTACAAAGCTTTGGGAAGCAGTGTGGCCCAGGGGATAGAGCATGGGCCTGGGAGTTAGAGGACCTAATAATAATAATGATGATGGCCTTTTTTTTAGCGCTTACTATGTGCTGGGCACTGTACTAAGCACGGGGGTGGATACGAGCAAATCGAGTTGGACACGGTTCCTGTCCCACATAGGGCTCACAGTCTCGATCTCCATTTTGCAGATGAGGTAACTGAGGCACAGAGAAGTGAACTGACTTGCCCACTTCACTGTGCTTCTGTTTTCTCATCTGTAAAATGGGGATTAAATCCTACTCTCTCCTAAATGAAGCTGTGAGCACAGAAGGTGAGCCCTACTGAGAGCTCACCTACTCCAGGAGGCCTTCCCAGACTGAGCCCCTTCCTTCCTCTCCCCCTCGTCCCCCTCTCCATCCCCCCCATCTTACCTCCTTCCCTTCCCCACTGCACCTGTATATATGTATATATGTTTGTACATATTTGTTATTCTATTTATTTATTTATTTATTTTACTTGTACATATCTATTCTATTTATTTTATTTTGTTAGTATGTTTGGTTTTGTTCTCTGTCTCCCCCTTTTAGACTGTGAGCCCACTGTTGGGTAGGGACTGTCTATATATGTTGCCAACTTGTACTTCCCAAGCGCTTAGTCCAGTGCTCTGCACACAGTAAGCGCTCAATAAATACGATTGATGATGATGACTAATAGGGACCGTCTCTCTATGTTGCCAACTTGTACTTCCCAAGCGCTTAGTACAGTGCTCTGCACACAGTAAGCACTCAATAAATACGATTGAATGAATGAATCCTGGAGCTACCCGAGCACTAAGTATAGTTTTTGGCACATAGTAAACACTTAATGAATACCATTACTATAATGATTACAGTGATGGAGTTGATTTGAATGACTTTCAGAAAACTGAATAGAAAATTTCCTTTCTCCATTTTGCCCTGCCTGGTTGAAAGACCCCCCCTTCCCACCCCTCCAATCAATCAGTCAGTGGTATTTATTGAGTGCTCACTAAGTGCAGCACACTGTACTAAGCACTTGGGAGAGTCCAATAGAGCAAAATTAGCAGATACACTCCTGATCTGTAAATCTTTATTTCCAGGTCCTCCTTCCGGGGCGGGCTGGGTCCCGGTTGGAAGCGGAGGGTGCCAACTTAGACGCTCAGGGTTTGGTTAAAATCTGGGCCGCGTCTCTGCTTCGTCGTCGCCGTTCATTCCGGCCCTCCCGGGTCCCGTGTCTCTCCATCCTGTCAGGACCAGAAGCTACTTCTTCCTTGAGGACCGGATCGTCAGGGTCTGGAGGAAGAATCCTCACTTCCCTCCCAGGGAGCGGGGTTAGAAGGGCATCTATCTATTTATTTTCAATCAATCATATTTATTGAGTGTTTACTGTGTGCGGAACACTGTACTAAGCGCTTGGGAAGTACAAGTTGGCAACATATAGAGACAGTCCCTACCCAACAGTGGGCTCACAGTCTGAAAGGGGGAGACAGAGAACAAAACCAAGCATACTAACAAAATAAAATAAATAGAATAGATAGGTACAAGTAAAATAAATAAATAAATAGAGTAATAAACATGTACAAACATATGTACATTTTAGGCTGTGAGCCCAGTGTTGGGTAGGGACTGTCTCTATATGTTGCCAATTTGTACTTCCCAAGCGCTTAGTACAGTGCTCTGCACATAGTAAGCACTCAATAAATATGATTGATGATGATATACATATATACAGGACATATATACATATACATATATGTATACATATATATACATACATACATATATAAATATATATATTTTGTTAATGATGTGCATCTAGCTTTATTTCTATTTATTCTGATGACTTGACACCTGTCCATATGTTTTGTTTTGTTGTCTGTCTCCCCCTTCTAGACCGTGAGCCCATTGTTGGGTAGGGACCGTCTCTACATGTTGCCAACTTGTAATAATAATGACGGCATTTGTTAAGCGCTTACTACGCGCAAAGCACCGTTCTAAGCGCTGGGCTTCCCAAGCGCTTAGTCCAGTGCTCTGCACACAGTAAGTGCTCAATAAATACGATTGAATGAATGAATCAGCGCCAGTGCAGCTAAGCTGGATTTCTCTCATTTCGCTCTCCTCGGGCAGCCCACCCCAATCAATCAATCAATCAATCAATCGTATTTATTGAGCGCTTACTGTGTGCAGAGCCCTGTACTAAGCACTTGGGAAGTACAAATTGGCAACACATAGAGACAGTCCCTACCCAACAGTGGGCTCACAGTCTAAAAGGGGGAGACGGAGAACAGAACCAAACATACCAATAAAATAAAATAAATAGGATAGAAATGTACAAGTAAAATAAATAAATAAATAGAGTAATAAATACGTTATTACTCTAGAAAAAGCAACCCGGGGTGGGGGGAGCCGGAGCCATTCTGACCCTCTCACCCTCCCGCTTCAGAGAGAGGTCAGAGTCTGCGGCAGCGGCATCTCTGTGCCCACGTGCCCGTTGTGCCCATGTGCCCGCGGTGCCCGAGGGCCCCCGAGTAGGCCTCTGCTGTGATGGGGATGGCATTTGCCATGTTGCCTAGCAACGCCGCACAGGGGGGACCCTACAGCCGGTCGACCATCGTCAGGAAGTTCCCTCAGGAGGCCCCGCGCGGAGCTCAGGTCTACCTTGGGATCATATTGGGAATGACCGTCTGCCCGCGGGCCTTGACCTGCCCAAGGCTGTCCGCTCGCATTAGGGGCAATGGAGAGAGCGCGGCCCGGCCCGGCCCTGACGCTTGCGGTGCCGTCGAAGCCTCCCGGCCCTGGCATCTGGTTGTATTGTCACCTGTATATATGTTTGTACATATTTATTACTCTATTTATTTATTTATTTTACTTGTACCTATCTATTCTATTTATTTTATTTTGTTAGTATGTTTGGTTTTGTTCTCTGTCTCCCCCTTTTAGACTGTGAGCCCAATGTTGGGTAGGGACTGTCTCTAGATGTTGCCAATTTGTACTTCCCAAGCGCTTAGTCCAGTGCTCTGCACATAGTAAGTGCTCAATAAATATGATTGATTGATTGATTGTTGTTTTGTACTCTCCCAAGTTGTTGTATTGTACTCTCCCAAGTTGTTGTACTCTCCCAAGTTCTTAGAACAGTGCTCTGCCCATAGTAAGCGCTCAATAAGCACGAATGAAGGAAGGACGGACGACAGTAAATTACAGGTAGGGGAAATAGTGGAGTTTTAGGATATTTATCTAAGCGCTGAGGGGCTAAAAGGAATCTCAAAGGGGTGTAGAGCCAAGCGCGATGTCAACATAGAGGAGAGGGAAGATAGGGGAGAGGAGGGCTTAGTCGGGGAAGGCCTCTCGGAGGAGACGGGATTTTAGGCGGGCTTTAAAGATGGAGAGAGTGATGGCTTGTGGGATAATAATAATGTTGGTATTTGTTAAGCGCTTACTATGTGCAAAGCACTGCTCTAAGCGCTGGGGGGAACACAAGGAGATGAGGTTGTCCCATGTGGGGCTCACAGTCTTAATCCCCATTTTACAGACGAGGGAACCGAGGCACAGAGAAGTGAAGTGACTTGCCCAGGGTCACACAGCAGACATGTGGGGGAGGTGGGATGAGAGTGTACCAGGTCCTCATCTCCCTCTCCCTTCTGCATCGGCCTGACTTGCTCCCTTTGCTCTTCCCCCTTCTCCCAGCCCCCCAACACTTATGTACATATCTGTCATTTTATTTATTTGTATTGATGTCTGTTTATTTGTACTGATCTCTGTCTTCCCCCCACCCCTAGACTGTGAGGGATTGTTACTCTTTATTGTTGTATTGTATTTCCCAAGCACTTAGTACAATGCTCTGCACGCTGTAAGTGCTTAATAAATACGATTGAATGAATGAATGACTGTAAGCCCGTTATAGGCAGGGAACATGTCTGCTAACTCTGATGTACTCCCTTAAGTGCTTAGTACAGTGCTCTGAACCTAG
This sequence comes from Tachyglossus aculeatus, assembly GCF_015852505.1. NCBI lineage: Eukaryota > Metazoa > Chordata > Mammalia > Monotremata > Tachyglossidae > Tachyglossus > Tachyglossus aculeatus. Next base: position 5,751,568 of record NC_052076.1, on the reverse strand, counting down.
TAAGCAGCACCAAGGAAAAGCAGCCTGGCTTAGTGGAAAGATCCCGGGCTTGGGAGTCAGAGGTCGTGGGTTCTAATCCCGGCTGAGCCACTTGTCAGCTGTGTGACCTTGTGCAAGTCACTTAACTTCTCTGTGCCTCAGTGACCTCAGCTGGAAAATGGGGGTGAAGACTGTGAGCCCCTCATGGGACAACCTGGTTACCTTGCATTTACCCCAGTGCTTAGAACAGTGCTTGGCACATAGTAAGCACTTAAAAAATACCAACATTATTATTAGTAGTAGTATTAAGCGTTCAGTAAATACCGCTGATTGACTGGTTGATTGCAGACCTAGCTAGTAGGTACAGTGAAGGTATAGTGAAGGTGCATGAGAAGCAGCGTGGCTCAGTGGGAAGAGGGCTTTGGAGTCCGAGGTCATGGGTTCCAATCCCGGTTCTGCCAATTGTCACCTGTTTGACTTTGGGCAAGTCACTTAACTTCTCTGTGCCTCAGTTCCCTCATCTGGAAAATGGGGATTAAGACTGTGAGCCCCCCGTGGGACAACCTGATCACCTTGTAACCTCCCCAGCGCTTAGAACAGTGTTTTGCACATAGTAAGCACTTAATAAATGCCATCATCATTATTATTATTATGGGTTCAAATCCCGGCTCCGCCAATTTTCAGCTGTGTGACTTTGGGCTAGTCACTTAACTTCTCTGGGCCCTAGTGACCTCATCTGGAAAATGGGGATGAAGACTGTGAGCTCCCCGTGGGACAACCTGATCACCTTGTAACCTCCCCAGCGCTTAGAACAGTGCTTTGCACATAGTAAGAGCTTAATTAATGCTATTATTATTATTATTATTATTATTATTATTATTATTATTATTATTATTATGGATTCAAATCCCGGCTCCGCCAATTGTCAGCTGTGTGGCTTTGGGCAAGTCACTTAACTTCTCTGGGCCCCAGTGACCTCATCTGGAAAATGGGGATGAAGACTGTGAGGCCCCCGTGGGACAACCTGATCACCTTGAGCGCTTAGAACAGTGCTTTGCACATAGTAAGCGCTTAATTAATGCCATCATTATCATCATCATCATTATTATTATTATTATTACAGTGTAGACAGCCTCCCTTTCCCGCCCGAATCATTTCCCCGAAGAAATGAAAGCCGGGACGTGCCATGCGCAACTTTGCCCACCAGGTGGCGAAAGGGAGTGGAGTCGCGGGCGGCCTGGGTCCCCCTGGAGGGAGTCGTCGTCTGCTGCCCTCTGGTGGACAGACGGGTAAACGACACCACGTGACGTCCTGCCTCTTTCCCGCCACCTGGTGGACAAGGCGCTCCTTGACACCCCTCGGGCTTGTCCCGCCAAGGACGCAATGAGGCTGGAAAACGGAGCTGGAAAACAGAGGGAAACCGAGTCACAGGGTCCTAGAGTAAAAAAAGATACTCCTCCCCCAAGGGGTGAAGTCTATTACTCTGTTTATTTATTTATTTATTTATTTTGCTTGTACATATCTATTCTATTTATTTTATTTTGTTAGTATGTTTGGTTTTGTTCTCTGTCTCCCCCTTTTAGACTGGGAGCCCACTGTTGGGTAGGGACTGTCTCTATATGTTGCCAATTTGTACTTCCCAAGCGCTTAGTACAGTGCTTTGCACATAGTAAGCGCTCAATAAATACAGTTGATGATGATGATGATGATGATGAAGTCGGCTCTGGAAACAGGATCCAGGACGTGGGCTTCATAATAATAATTGGGATTTCTTTTAGTGGTATTTGTGAAGCACTTACTATGTTCTAAGCACCGGGGTAGATGCGGGATAATCAGATTGGACACGGTCCCTGTCCCACATAGGGCTCCCGGTCTAGACTGGGAACCTGTTCATTCAGTCGTATTTATTGAGCGCTTACTGTGTGCAGAGCACTGTACTAAGCGCTTGGGAAGTACAAGTTGGCAACATATAGAGATGGTTCCTACCCAACAGCGGGCTCACAGTCTAGAAAGGGGAGACAGACAGCAAAACAAAACATATTAACAAAATAGAATAAATATGTAGTAGTAAAATAGAGTAATAAATATGTACAAACATATATACAAGTGCTGTGGGCAGGGGAAGGAGGTAAGGTGGGGGATGGAGAGGAGGGGGAGAGGAAGGAGGGGGCTCAGGCTGGGAAGGCCTCCATCTTACCTCACCTCACTGATTCCTACTACCGTCCAGTCTGCAAAGCCCGCTCCTCTAGCTCCAGTTTACTCAATAATAATAATAATAATTTTGGTATTTGTTCAGCACTTACTATCTGCAAAACACTGTTCTAAGCGCTGGGGAGGATACAAGGTGATCAGGTTGTCCCATGTGGGGCTCACAATCTTAATCCCCATTTTCCAGATGAGGGAACTGAGGCCCAGAGAAGTGAAGTGACTTGCCCAAAGTCACACAGCTGACAAGCGGCGGAGCCGGGATTTGAACCCATGACCTCTGACTCCCAAGCCTGGGCTTTTTCCACTGAGCCATGCCGCTTCTCAATGTGCCCTAATCTGTCTCACTTCCAACCCCTTCCCCACATCCTCCACCTAGCCCGGAACTTCCACCCCACACGTGTCTGCTGTGTGACCTTGGGCAAGTCACTTAACTTCTCGGAGCCTCAGTTACCTCATCTGTAAAATGGCGATGATGACTGTGAGCCCCACGTGGGACAACCCAATCACCTTGTAACCCCCCAGCGCTTAGAACAATGCTTTGCACATAGTAAGCGCTTAACAAATGCCATCATCATATGCCAGACCCCCACTCTTTCCACCTTCAAAGCATTATTAACCATCACACTTTCTCCACGAGTCCTGCCCCAGTTAAAGTTTCATTTCCCTGGCTCACTCTCCCTTCAGCTCATCTTTGCACTTGGATCTGTGACCTCTAGACATTTGATATTCGACCCAACCCCAACCCCACAGCACTTATGAACAAATCTTTAAATTATACATTAAATTAAATTATATATTAAAATTATGTATACTTAATGAACACCATAATCATAATAATCACAATGATGGGGTTGATTTGAATGACTTTCAGAAAATAATATATAAATAATATAAATTATGTATTAATACTGAAGGTTAAATATTAGATATTAATGTTTTTATTTATTAATATTGAAGCTTGTCTCCCCCCTCTAGACTGTAAGCTCATTGTGGGGAGGGAATGTGACTGCTGATTCTGTTGTATTGCACTCTCCCAGGCAGGGATTGTCTCTCTTTATTGCTGAATTGTACTTTCCCCAATATATGTTTGTACATATTTATTACTCCATTTATTTATTTATTTTACTTGTACATATCTATTCTATTTATTTTATTTTGTTAGAATGTTTGGTTTTGTTCTCTTTCTCCCCCTTTTAGACTGTGAGCCCACTGTCGGGTAGGGACTGTCTCTATATGTTGCCAACTTGTACTTCCCAGGCGCTTAGTACAGTGCTCTGCACACAGTAAGCGCTCAATAAATACGATTGATGATGATGATGATGACTGTCTCTATATGTTGCCAACTTGTACTTCCCAAGCGCTTAGTACAGTGCTCTGCACACAGTAAGTGCTCAATAAATATGATTGATTAATTGATTGCTTTAGTACAGTGCTCTGCACGCAGTAAGCGCTCAATAAATACGAGTGAATAAATGAATGAATGAACTTAATGCAGTGCTCTGCATCTAGTAAGCACTCAAAAAATGCCATTGATTAATTGATGATGGATTTGATCCCCATTTTACAAATGAGATAACTGAGGCCCAGAGATGTAAAGTGATTTGCCCAAGGTAACACAGCAGACATGTGGCAGAGGCAGGATTCGAATCCAGGTCCTCTGACTCCCAGAACAAGGCTCTTTTCATTAGGCCATGCTGTTTCCCTACTTATTGAACGCAGAGTGCTGTATTAAGCCCTATAGAGAAGGGTCTAGGGAGCAGGAGCAGGGAAGAGGGAGGACCGTGGCCGGAGAGAGAAGGGGGACGCTCAATAAATATGATTGAATGAATGAATCAATATTTACTTGTACATATTTACTATCCTATTTATTTTGTTAATATGTTTTGTTTTGTTGTCTGTCTCCCCCTTCTAGCCTGTGAGCCTGCTGTTGGCCCATCTTACCTCCTTCCCTTCCCCACAGCACCTGTATATATGTATATATGTTTGTACATATTTATTACTCTATTTATTTATTTATTTATTTATTTATTTTGCTTGTACATATCTATTCTATTTATTTCATTTTGTTAGTATGTTTGGTTTTGTTCTCTGTCTCCCCGTTTTAGACTGTGAGCCCACTGTTGGGTAGGGACTGTCTCTATATGTTGCCAATTTGTACTTCCCAAGCGCTAGTACAGTGTTCTGCACATAGTAAGCGCTCAATAAATACAGTTGATGATGATGATGGTGATGATGACCGTCTCTATGTGTGGCCAACTTGTGCTTCCCAAGCGCTTAGTCCAGTGCTCTGCACACAGTAAGCGCTCAATAAATACGATTGAAGGAAGGAAGGGAGAAGAGGCCCTGGGGCTTCAGAGCACTGGTTAATTCCCAAGGCCCAGGGATTTCTGCTGAAGAAGCTTCAACCCGAGGAGATTCCCTCCGTGGTGATGGGACAACCTCCATTCCCAGGACAGAGACTCTAGAGGGAAGACAGGGGCCCATTATTCCTGGATTATTTCTGGATTATTTCCTGGTGAAACGGGAAGAGGATTTACCCACCAGGGCCCCTCTGCCCTGAGCTGGCACCAAATGGCAGATCGGACGGAGTCCACTCTCGGACGTGACAGTGGCTCCCTTGGCCAGTACAAAGGCAAGGGGTTTTGGCTTGAGATCGGTCCACCACCGGCACGGTCGCTCCACACGCAAAACAAGGAGCGGGGAAATCGTCGGTGCCGAGTAGATTGAGCAAAATCAGGCAGGAGCTGAAGTTATTCCAGTCCCTGGTACCTCATGAACCCGGGGTTGGTGTCAGCTGCGATGGCTGAGGTCTGAAGTGGGCAGAGCTTTGCTTTTTATGAGAACTAAAAAGACACCCCTCCTGACCTCAAGGAGTTCCCAGTCTAAATAAGAAACCAAGTGCAATAATAATAAATAGTGAATAATAAATCAAGTGCAAGAAAGCACCAGAAACATCCATGAATCCTGGGCGGGCTCTGTCAGTCAATCATATTTATTTAGGGCTGATTGTATGCACAGTCCTGTACTAAGCCCTTGGGAAAGCACGCTTTAACAATGTAACAGACGCATTCCCTGCCCACAACGAGCATTTGTTAAGCGCTTACTATGTGCAAGGCACTGTTCTAAGCCCTGGGGGGGATACAAAGTGATCAGGTTGTCCCATGTGGGGTTCACAGTCTTAATCCCCATTTTACAGATGAGGTAACTGAGGCTCAGAGAAGCTAAGTGATTTGCCCAAGGTCACACAGCAGACATGTGGCAGAGCCGGGATTTGAACCCATGACCTCTGACTCCAAAGCCCGTGCTCTTTCCACTGAGCCACGCTGCTTCTCTAGTTTACAACGAGCTCACAGTCTAGATAGGAGCTGACAAGAGATGGTGAACAGAGAGGGGTGGAGATCAATGAGGGAAGTCCTCCTCTGTCTCCCCCTCCTAGACTGTGAGCCCACTGTTGGGTAGGGACCGTCTCTAGATGTTGCCAACTTGTATTTCCCAAGCGCTTAGTACAGTGCTCTGCACACAGTGAGCGCTCAATAAATACGATTGAATGAATGAATGAATGAATGAATGAAAAGTGATGTTTTTAAGGAGACTTGAAGATAGGGAAGGGCGCATTTTGGCGAAAGATGAGAGGGATGGAAATTGTGGGGAGAGGAAAAGGGCCTGCCCAACCCCAAAGAGGACCCCAAAGGAAGGAATCTGGCTCCTGCAGCCCACCCCTGGGGTCTCTTTGGACTGGACAGCATCTTGGCCTCACTTTCCCCCATGACTGTTGGCTCCATCTCTCCTCATCAACACTGCCCAGGAAGCTCTTCCTGAAGGACACCCTGATCCAACCCTGGGGGAGAAGCCGAGAGAGGAGGTAAAACAGCTCAGGGTATCCCGACTGGTCCGGGCTGCCCGAGAGCCTTTCGGATTCAAGCGATTGTTATTAATTATTATTATTAAATGCTTAATCAATCAATCAATCAATCAATCAATCGTATTTATTGAGCACTCACTGTGTGCAGAGCACTGTACTAAGCGCTTGGGAAGTACAAGTCGGCAACACATAGAGGCAGTCCCTACCCAACAGCGGGCTCACAGTCTAGAAAGGGGAGACAGAGAACAAAACCAAACATACTAACAAAATAAAATAAATAGAATAGATATGCTTAATAATAAAGGGTTGATCATCATCATCATCAATCGTATTTATTGAGCGCTTACTGTGTGCAGAGCACTGTACTAAGCGCTTGGGAAGTACAAGTCGGCAACACATAGAGGCAGTCCCTACCCAACAGCGGGCTCACAGTCTAGAAGGGGGAGAACAGAGAACAGAACCAAACATACTAACAAAATAAAATAAATAGAATAGATATGCTTAATAATAAAGGGTTGATCATCATCATCATCAATCGTATTTATTGAGCGCTTACTGTGTGCAGACCACTGTACTAAGCGCTTGGGAAGTACAAGTCGGCAACACATAGAGGCAGTCCCTACCCAACAGCGGGCTCACAGTCTAGAAGGGGGAGACAGAGAACAAAACCAAACATACTAACAAAATAAAATAAATAGAATAGATATGCTTAATAATAAAGGGTTGATCATCATCATCATCAATCGTATTTATTGAGCGCTTACTGTGTGCAGAGCACTGTACTAAGCGCTTGGGAAGTCCAAGTCGGCAACACATAGAGACAGTCCCTACTCAACAGCGGGCTCACAGTCTAGAAGGGGGAGACAGAGAACGAAACCAAACATACTAACAAAATAAAATAAATAGAATAGATATGCTTAATAATAAAGGGTTGATCATAATAACGTTTATTAAAGACTTACTCCGGACTAAGCACCGGGGGAAGATACACTCTAAGCAGATCAGGCCCAATCCTCCGCACAGAGGTCTCGGTCAAAGAGGGAATGAGAATGGGAGAGAAAGCTCCAGTCCCCTTGGACGTCCAGAAAATGAGGGATGGAGACCGGACAATCAGAGCACCAGGAGGAGGCTTATCCGGGGGTTCAGCTGGCCTCTCCGGACCCCCGGCGTGAGGGCGAGATGCCAGCTGGGCATACTGCTCCTCCGATAAGGCCGGCTGTGCCCTTTTCCCCTTGTCTGCCCGTTGCCAGGGTGGGCCATGCGTCAGCCTTATCGCTCCTCCTCGACGGCCGCAGGCGAGCTGGGCTCCGGCCCGGCCTGGACATAAAGGGTCATGTGGGGATATGGGGGGCTGGGGGGCTTTGGGGAAGGGGAAGGTGGTGAGGTATAAGAGGCAGCTCCCGAGGACCCGGGAAGGCTGGGCCGAGGGAGGCCGGGGACCCCCGTCTGCAGGAAGCAGGAGGCAGGAGGAGGAAGCCCGGGACCCCCCGTCTGCAAGCAGGAGGAGGGAGCCACGGACCCCCATCTTCGAGCAGGAGGAGAGAACCCAGGACCCCCACCTGCAAGCAGGAGGAGGGAACCAGGGACCCCCTTCTGCAGGAGGCATTCATTCTTCAATCATATATATTGAGCGCTTACTGTGTGCAGTGCACTGTACTATGTGCTTGGGAAAGTGCAATATAGGAGTAAAGAGTGGCAATCCCTGCTCGCAATGAGGTGACAGTGTAGAGGCAGGAGGAGGGAGCCCGGGGATTCCCATCTGAAGGAAGCAGGAGACAGGAGGAGGAAGCCCAGGACCCCCGTCTGCAAACAGGAGGAGGGAGCCAGGGACCCCCATCTTCAAGCAGGAGGAGAGAACCCAGGACCCCCATCTGCAAGCAGGAGGAGGGAACCAGGGACCCCCTTCTGCAGGAGGCATTCATTCTTCAATCATATATATTGAGCGCTTACTGTGTGCAGTGCACCGTACTAAGTGCTTGGGAAAGTGCAATACAGGAGTAAAGAGTGGCAATTCCTGCTCACAACGAGGTGACAGTGTAGAGGCAGGAGGAGGGAGCCCGGGGATCCCCTTCTGCAGGAGGCAGGAGGCATTCTTGTACTTCCCAAGTCCAACTTTTACTTCCCAAGCGCTTAGTACAGTGCTCTGCACACAGTAAGTGCACAATAAATATGATTGATTGATTCATTCATTCATTCTTCAACCATATGTACTGAGCACCTACTGTGTGCAGAGCACTGTACTAAGTGCTTGGGAAAGTGCAATATAGTAGTAAAGAGTGGCAATCCCTGCTCACAACGAGGTGACAGTGTAGAGGCAGGAGGAGGGAGGCCGGGGACCCCTGTCTGCAGGAGGCATTCATTCTTCAACCATATGTACTGAGCGCCTACTGTGTGCAGAGCACTGTACTAAGTGCTTGGGAAAGTGCAATATAGGAGTAAAGAGTGGCAATCCCTGCTCACAACGAGGTGACAGTGTAGAGGCAGGAGGAGGGAGCCCGGGGATCCCCGTCTGCAGGAGGCAGGAGGCATTCATTCTTCAACCATATGTACTGAGCGCCTACTGTGTGCAGAGCACTGTACTAAGTGCTTGGAAAACTACAATATAGGAATAAAGAGTGGCAATCCCTGCTCACAACGAGGTGACAGTGTAGAGGTAGGAGGAGGGAGGCCGGGGACCCCCATCTGCAGGAGGCAGGTGTCAGGGCTCAGGTCCAGGATGAAGGCCTCTGGGCGGGGGTCTGGGTGCAGGGTTGTGAGCTCTGTGCTGGGGCTGCTGCTCCACACCCTGGTGCTTCTGGGGGTCCTGGGCCTGAGCCGGGGGTCAGAGGTCGAGTGGGCCCCCTGCTCCACCCGGGGCCTGGCTTTGGGCCGCTCGTGCTTCGAGGTGGCCCGGCCGCGGCTGCCCTTTGCTGGCGCCCAGGCCCATGCCACTGCCGGGGGGGACACCTGGCTTTCATCCGGGACCAGGACAATCAGCAGGTCCTGCAGGCCCGGCTGGCCGAGGGGCTCCCCGAGGGGCTGGGCTGGTGGATCGGCCTGGCCGGGACTCCCGCCCACAAAGCCCAGGACCCGCCTGGTAAGGCTATCTATATATTATATATATAAGGATGTATGTGTATATTTGTACATATTTATTACTCTATTTTATTAATAATATGCATGTAGCTATAATTCTATTTATTCTGCTGGTATTGACACCTGTCTACTTGTTTTGTTTTGTTGTCTGCCTCCCCTTTCTAGACTGTGAGTCCGTTCATCATTCCATCAATCAATCAATCGTATTTATTGAGCGCTTACTGTGTGCAGAGCACCGTACTAAGCGCTTGGGAAGTACGAGTTGGCAACATATAGAGACGGTCCCTACCCAACAGTGGGCTTACAGTCTAGAAGGGGGAGACAGAGAACAAAACAAAACATATTAACAAAATAAAATAAATAGAATAAATATGTACAAATAAAATAGAGTAATGAATACGTACAAACAGGGACCGTCTCTATATGTTGCCAACTTGTACTTCTCAAGCGCTTAGTACAGCGCTTTGCAGAAGTACGCGCTCAATAAATATGAATGAATGGATGGATAGACTGTGAGCCCACTGTTGGGTAGGGACCGTCTCTATATACAAGCAGCGTGGCTCAGTGGAAAGAGCCCGGGCTTTGGAGTCAGAGGTCATGGGTTTAAATCCCAGCTCTGCCACTTGTCAGCTGTGCGACTTTGGGCAAGTCACTTCACTTCTCTGAGCCTCAGTTACCTCATCTGTAAAATGGGGATGAAGACTGAGTGCCCCCCCGTGGGACAACCTGATCACCTTGTAACCCCCCCAGCGCTTAGAACAGTGCTTTGCACATAGTATTTATTTATTTTATGTGTACATATCTATTCTATTTATTTTATTTTGTTAGTATGTTTGGTTTTGTTCTCTGTCTCCCCCTTTTAGACTGTGAGCCCACTGTTGGGTAGGGACTGTCTCCATATGTTGCCAATTTGTACTTCCCAAGCGCTTAGTACAGTGCTGTGCACATAGGAAGTGCTCAATAAATACGATTGATGATGATAGTAAGCGCTTAACAAATGCCATCATTATTATTATTATTATTATGTTGCCAACTTGTACTTCCCAAGCGCTCTGCACACAGTAAGCGCTCAATAAATACGATGGAATGAATGAATGGATGGATGGATGACCGGCCGCCTAAGGACTAGGCCCGAGGGAGCTGCGGGACGCACTTCTCCTTCCCCGCCGCTGGGGGCAGGCTACCAGGGCAACCCGCCCGCCACCGAGATAAAGCAGGGAGGTAGAGAGAGGAGCCCGCCGGAAGCGCCGCGCTGGCGGCGAGCGGGACCCCAAACTCGTTCGACGCCCACGTGCTAACCCTGTCTCCTCCAATCACGAGCGGGGAAAATGACGTCACCGGCGCTAACGATTTCTCATTGGCCGGTTGAGGGCGGAGAGGCGGGGGCGCTGTTCCTGCGGGCAGGTTCATTCATGCATTCACTCACTCATTCAATGGTAATCATTCAGTCGCTTAGAGAGCTTGAAGCGCTGTAGTGAGCGCTTGGGAGAGGACAGTAGAATGATAAATAGACACATACCCTGTCCACAACTAGCTGACCGTCTAGAGGGGCAGACAGACATTAATATAAATAAATTAAATTTATTTAATTATAAATAATTATAAAATCTATTTTATAATTAAATAATTATTTTTAAAAATAATTATTTAAATCTATTTATTTATTTATTTATTTTACTTGTACATTTCTATCCTATTTATTTTATTTTGTTGGTATGTTTGGTTCTGTTCTCTGTCTCCCCCTTTTAGACTGTGAGCCCACTGTTGGGTAGGGACTGTCTCTATGTGTTGCCAATTTGTACTTCCCAAGCGCTTAGTACAGTGCTCTGCACATAGTAAGCGCTCAATAAATACGATTGATTGATTGATTGATTAAATGACAGATAGGTCATTTAGGGAAGCAGCATGGCTCAGTGGAAGGAGCCCGGGCTTTGGAGTCAGAGGTCATGGGTTCAAATCCCGGCTCCGCCACTTAGCTGGGTGACTTTGAGCAAGTCACTTCACTTCTCTGGGCCTCAGTTACCTCATCTGGAAAATGGGGATTATGTCTGTGAGCCCCGTGTGGGACAACTTGATTACCTTGCATCTACCCCAGTGCTTAGAACAGTACTTTGCACATAGTAAGCCCTTAATAAATGCCATCATCATTATTATTATTATTATTATTAAAGAAACAGCGTGGCTCAATGGAAAGAGCCCAGGCTTGGAAGTCAGAGATCGTGAGTTCTAATCCCGGCTCCGTCACTTGCCAGCTGTGTGACTTTGGGCAAGTCACTTCACTTCTCTGGGCCTCAGTCCCCTCATCTGTAAAATGGGGATGAAGACTGTGAGCCCCACATGGGACAACCTGATCACCTTGTATCCCCCCCAGCGCTTAGAACAGTGCTTTGCACATAGTAAGTGCTTAACAAATGCTATTATTATTATTCTCTGGGCCTCAGTTCCCTCATCTGGAAAATGGGGGTTAATAATAATAATAACGATGGCATTTATTAAGTGCAGAGCATGACGTGGGCCGGGGGTCGATGGCGGGACAGGCGAGAACGAGGCACGGTAAGGAGATTAGCGGCAGAGGAGCGGAGGGTGCGGGGTGAGCTGTAGAAGCTGTACTTTACTTCTCTGTACCTCAGTTACCTCGTCTGTAAAATGGAGATTAAGACTGTGAGCCCCCCATGGGACAACCTGATCACCTTCTAACCTCCCCAGCGTTTAGAACAGTGCTTTGCTCATAGTAAGCGCTTAATAAATGTCATCATCATTATTATTATTATTATTAGATTGTACCCCCCAGTCTTGGCCCCAGCACTGATCAATCATCAATCAATCAATCAATCAATTGTATTTATTGAGCGCTTACTATGTGCAGAGCACTGTACTAAGCGCTTGGGAAGTACAGATTGGCATCACATAGAGACAGTCCCTACCCAACAGTGGGCTCACAGTCTAAAAGGGGGAGACAGAGAACAGAACCAAACATACCAACAAAATAAAATAAGTAGGATAGAAATGTACAAGTAAAATAAATAAATAAATAAATAAATAGAGTAATAAATATGTACAACCATATATACATATATACAGGTGCTGTGGGGAAGGGAAGGAGGTAAGACGGGGGGATGGAGAGGAGGACGAGGGGGAGAGGAAAGAAGGGGCTCAGTCTGGGAAGGCCTCCTGGAGGAGGTGAGCTCTCAGCAGGGCCTTGAAGGGAGGAAGAGAGCTAGCTTGGCGGATGGGCAGAGGGAACGGGGGCATTCCAGGCCCGGGGGATGACGTGGGCCGGGGGTCGATGGCGGGACTGTATCCAACCTTGTATCTACCCCAGTGCTTAATACAGTGCCTGATACATAGTAAGTTCGTAATAAATACTACAGTTATTAAAGCAGGGAAGCTCCTCTTACACCAGAAGATAACATCCCTGCTAGTTTCATTCCTCAGAGCTCAACTGGCAACCACTAAATGATTTTTGTTCACCTACAACAGTAAACCCTGGAGACAGAGAGCCCTGCGGAGGAAGCCCCTGGATGCTAAGCGTGAGTTTGTCTTCGAAAAACTCTTTCTCCTCATTTTGTCGGGAGGCAGCGTGACCACATGGAAAGAGCCTGGGCCTGGGATTCAGGGAACCTGGGTTCCAGAGAAGTTAAGCAACTTGCCCGAGGTCACACAGCAGACAAGGGCTACTCCCAGCCCTGTCCTCTTTCCACTAATCCTTTCTGATTCCAAATGTCCCCAGTGGGTGCCCACAGAGCCCTCGTTAATGACAAGGGCAAGACCAGTTTTGCCCCCTAACCGGCCGCTGGCATGCATCAATCAATCAATAAGTCAATCGATCGTATTTATGGAGTGCTTACTGTGTGCAGAGCACTCGACTCCACATTTGGGAAAGTACAACGTAACAGAATTGGTAGACCCATTCTCTGACCACAAGGAACTTGTAGGGGGAGGCAGACATTGATAGATAGATAGATGATAGATAGATAGATAGATGTATATATGTATGTATGTATGTATTTATATATGTATATATGTATGTGTGTATATATGTATATGTATATAAGTTAAGGACATGTACGCAAATGTTGTGGGGCTGAGGGAGGGTTGAATAAAGGGAACAAATCCAAGTACAAGGATGATGCAGAAGGGAGTAGGAGAAGAGGAAAAGAAGAGGAAGAGGAAAAAACTGCTAGGATGCAGTTTTTCACCCTTGTTTTTTACCCAGAGGAATAAAGGGAGCCGGAAGATGTCCATCCACCCCAGCCGGCTCGTGGCTCCTTGGACTACAGTGACTTTGGGCTGGCCAGACGAGGACGATGACAACGTGAACTATGAGTGGTCTTGCGGTAAGTGGCCGTTGAAGCCCCGGGTCCTGGGTCGGAGGGTAAACCGGCCCCAGAGGTGGGTGGCGGGGGGCTCCAGAACTCTGGCCCCTCGTGGGTTGGAGATGCTTTCCTGGGCCACAGCCTGGCTGCTAGCCCCAAGCCTCAGTAGCCCCTCCCTGATGCCCACCGGCTCCCCTGTACCCAATGTGAAGCAGAGAAGCAGAAGCAACATGGCACAGTGGAAAGAGCCCAGGCTTTGGAGTCAGAGGTCACGGGTTCTAATCCCGACTCTGCCACTTGTCAGCTGTGTGGCTTTGGACAAGTCACTTCACTTCTCTGGGCCTCAGTTCCCTCATCTGTCAAATGGGGATTAAGACTGTGAGCCCCCCACCGTGGGACAACCTGATCACCTTGTAACCTCCCCAGCGCTTAGAACAGTGCTTTGCATGTAGTAAGTACTTATAAATGCCGTCATTATTATCGTTATTATTGCGTGCCAAGCTCTGGGGTAGATACAATATAAGCAGATCGGACAGAGTCCCTGTCCCACATGGGGCTCACAGTCTGGAGAGGATGGATAATAAATCCCTATTTTACAAATGAGGGCACTAAGGCACAGACAGTAATAATAACTGTGTTATTTGTTTAGTGCTTATTATTGACTCATTAATTCAATCGTATTTATTGAGCACTTACTGTGTGCAGAGCACTGTACTAAGCTCTTGGGAAGTACGAGTCAGCAACATCTAGAGATGGTCCTTACCCAACAACGGGCTCACAGTCTAGAAGGGGAAGACGGACAACAAAACAAAACATGTGGACTGGTGTCAAGTCGTCAGAACAAAGAGAATTAAAGCTAAATGCACATCATTAACAAAATAAATAGAAAAGTAAATATGTACATGTAAAATAAATAGAGTAATAAGTCTGTACAAACATATATACAGGTGCTGTGGGGAGGGGAAGGAGGTAGGGTGGGGGTATGGGGAGGAAGAGAGAACAAAGGGGGCTCAGTCTGGGAAGGCCTCTTGGAGGAGGTGAGCTCTCAGTAATAATAATAATAATAATGATGGCATTTATTAAGCGCTTACTATGTGCAAAGGGCTTTGAAGGGAGGAAGAGAGCTAGCTTGGCGGATGTGTGGAGGGAGGGCATTCCAGGCCAGGCACTGCACTGAGCTCTTTACGGAAAGGCTTAGAACGGGGCTTTGCACATAGTAAGTGCTTAATAAATGCCGTCATCCTCCTCATCATCATCTGTCTTGGAATTGGTGTTTCTTCAGGGAGCTGCTGGCCTCTCTGGGAGCAGTGTGTCCAGATGCATCTCCTGCACACAGACCAGAAGGAGCTGGTGATGGGGCCTGACTGCCTGCCGCCCCCCGGCTCCGCTGGGACCGTGATCGGGACTGTCAGGGCCAGCGGCGAGGAAGAGCGGCAGGAGGAGCAGTGTTTCTATGTGGCAGCCAGGCCGGCTCTGCACCCCAAAATCAGGTCTACTGATGCCTCCTGCCTTGATTTATTCTAATAATAATAATAATAATGTGCCAAGCACTGTTCTAAACACCAGGAGTAGATACAAGTCAATCAGGTTGGACACAGTCCCTGTCCCACGAGGGGCTCGCGGTCTAAGTAGGAGAGTAGGATGGAATCCCCATTTTACGGCTAGGTCACTGTGGCACAGAGAAGTGAAGTGACTTGCCCGAGGTCACACAGCTGATACATGGCAGAGCTGGGATTAGAACCCATGTCCTCTGACTCTCAGGCCCGTGCTTTATCCCCTAGGCCACGCCGTTTCCCTCAGGATTCATTTGAGCCATCCACAACTGGTGATTTGGATTGGTCGGGGCCAAAGGTGAAGCCCTCCGGCAGGCCTTTGGAGTCTTCTATTTCCCAAGACTTTCTTTGCATCTTCTTTCCAGTTGTGTGAGAAACTGCAAGCTGCAGAATGCCAATGAAGAAATGGTGCTTACGGTGACTTGGGCAGATGCCCCCAGGGCAGTGGCGTACAGATGGTATTTGGATAATACCTTCCGAAACGAGGTGAGTCATGGCCGTGGAAGTAGGGCAGGAGTGAAAATCAGAATGGGCTCATGGGAGAATTCTCGAGTGTCTGAGGGAAACTGAGGTTCAGGCCGAATCCCTACCCTACACCTCGGCCCCACTTTGGGGTCACCCACTGTCAGGAAGCTAGGAAAAAAGCTTTGGACTCCTCTCAGGTATAGGACCCTATTATATGCAGGCATTGGGATTGGAGGCCATGGGGCAGGATGTGTGTGGGGGATCCTCTCTTCTTGCGAGTTGCCCCATTCCTAGGGTAGGTTTCAGGACTGGCGGGAAGGCATTTTTTTTAATGGCATTTATTAAGCGCTTACTATGTGCAAAGCACTGTTCTAAGCACTGGGGTAGATACAAGGTAAGTTGTCCCATGTGGGGCTCACAGACTTAATCCCCATTTTACAGATGAGGTAACTGACGCACAGAGAAGTCAAGTGACTTGCCCAAAGTCATACAGCTTTATCATCAGTGGTATTTATTGAGTTTTTCCTCTGTGCAAAGCACTGTACCAAGCGCTTGGACAAGTACTCCTTACCATCAACTTTAAAGCACTAAATTACCTCGCCCCCTCCGACTACTATCCAGCCCACACATTTTTGTCCTCAAAGGCCAACCTACTCGCTGAACCTCAATCTCATCTACGTAGTCGCCAACCTCTCGCTCACGTCCTGCCTCTGGCCTGGAATAAAGCGTTTGGCACATAGTAAGCACTTGGGAAACACCGCAATTATTATTCACCCTGAGACATTGGGGTTAGAAGCTGTTATATTGTTGGTTTGTTCTTTCCCCTGTGATTTGTAGATCACTTTGTTCAGTCTTCTTAGGTGACAGTACGCTCCATGAGGGCAGGGTCTTGGCTTGTTGATGCTGTCCTCTCCCAAGTTTGTAGTTGAAGGCTTCTCACTCACTAGGAGGCTGGGGAGTGGGTCGTTATGTCGTACTCTCACAAGTGCTTAGTACAGTGCTCTGCACACAGTACGTGCTCAGTAAATACGATCGACTGATTGACCGTCTGGCCCTTCGTCTCTCGCCTTTCTCCTCCCTTTTCCTCAGGAAAAATAGAGTTCACTTGGCAGGAAGTCATGATCGGGTTCGAGAGTTCCCTCCTCATGTTCCCCATCATCCTGCTCGTTGTTCAGATCTTTCGGAACACCCGCCCTCGGGCCCCGAAGGAACCGAAGGGTCAGAGACCAGGGAAGAGTGGACCTCCTCCTTTTCCCCCACTGGCCGGGCAGAATGTCCATCTCACTCCCGAGGCCGTGGTCAAGGCAAGTGTTCAAAGTGGAAGAGGGTGGGAGAGGGTTGTACTTCCCAAGCGCTTAGTACAGTGCTCTGCACATAGTAAGCGCTCAATAAATACGATTGATGATGATGAGGGGATGGAGGGGTGTGATGGAGGGGTGAGGGGGGAGAAAACTCCTGGTGTCAAGGAGGGAGCCACAGGAGGATTGCTGGGGGTGGAGAGCAGGGGGACTCGGTACTGCAGGGAGGTATCGGGGTACACTGAATGGAGCAGAAGTGGGGGAGGAGGAAGAGAAGGAGGAGGAAGAATGGAGGGGAAGGGGAGGAAGAGGATGTCGAGGGGAAGCAAAACCCTTATGAGCAGGGAACATGCTTCCTAACTCTGTTATATTGTACTTTCCCAAGCTCTTAGTACCGTGCTCTGCACACAGTAAGCGTTCAGTAAATACCACTGACTGATGGATAAAAGGGGAGGAGGAGGTTTCATTGGAGAATGTAGAACGCTTATTAAGAACAGCCTGTCTGTGCCGTGCCGTGACGTACATAAGCCAGCTCTTAGACAAGCTCTGCTATAGTGGTATCACCTCAGGAAATCATTTTTTATGGTTTTTGTTAAGTGCTTATTATGTCCAGGCCTTGTACTAAGTGCGGAGGTAGATACAAGCTAATCAGATTGGACAAGAGTCCCTGTCCCACATGGGGCTCACAATCTTGATTCCCATTTTACAGATGAGGTAACCGAGACCCAGAGAAGTGAAGTGACTGCCCCGAGGTGACACAGCAGACAGGTGGTGGAGAAGGGATTAGAACCTGGGCCCTTCTGACGCCCAGGCCTGGGCTCTATCCATTAGACCGTGATGCTTCTCTATCATGGCATTATCGTGGCACTCCCGACCTCCTGATTTCCAAAGAAGGCCGTGAACAGGGAAAAGTCTCTGAGGTCCTGGCAATACCACATACAGCATTCTCCCGGCAACATGGCCAAGTGGAAAGGGCACAGGACTGGAATCCAGGAGACCAGGGTTTTCTGCCACGGGCCTGCTGGGTACCCAGCGCTTAGAACAGTGTAAGCACTTAACAAAGGCCATCATTATTATTCTCCTCAGGCAGCTCTTTTAATGTCTCTGGGCCTCAGTTTCCCTACCTGTAAAACGGGGGTCAGGTGACTGTTCTCTCTCACTCTTAGATTGGGACAGGATCTGATCATCTTGGATCTGACCCCCGCACTCAGCACAATGCTTAACCCGCAGCACACGCTTAATACACATCTTGATTATTAAGGCAAGGCCTTTCTGCCAGCAGGATGTACAGAAGATCGCCAGCTCACTGTTTAAAATGTTGAAGGCCCCATCACCTGCCTGGAGCTCAGATCTGGGGAAACTGACGGACATCAACAAGCTTTTAGCCCTGGTGGAAGAGATCATTATCCAGAAGAACAGAGATGGGCAGGAGTTTTATGCCGAGGAGAGGAAGAGGGAGTGTCCTCTCGTCATTATCCTGGATTCTGTCGACTTCAACGGTGAGTCCATCCCCTAGGAAACCCCGTCTTCTTAGAGAGCCTGCTAATCGCTGTCCCTCAAGGCAGCTCCTGGGTGGAAATCTCACATTTCATCAGCCTGAATTGTGAGCGTTATTAATAAGAATGATAATCATAATAATAACTGTGATATTTGTTAAGCGCTTATTATGTGCCAGGCCCTGTACTAAGCACTGAAGTAGATACTACATAATCTGATTGAACACTGTCTTGGTCCCACATGAGGCTCACAGTCTTAGTCCCTATTTTACGGATGACGAAGCTGAGTCCCAGAAACGTGAAGTAACTCACCCAGGGTCCCACAGCAGACAAGTGGCAGAGCCGGGATTAGAACCCAGGTTCTAATCCCTGGGTTAGTCAGGGATTAGATTAAACTCAGTCTCGGGCTGTTTCTGCTAGGTCAATGCCACTTGTCAGCTTTGTGACTTTGGGCAAGTCACTTAACTCCTCTGGGCCTCAGTTACCTCATCTGGAAAATGGGGATTAAGACTGTGAGCCCCACATGGGACAACCTGATCACCTTGTAAACTCCCCAGAACAGTGCTCTGCACATAGTAAGCGCTTAATAAATGCCATCATTTTTTTTTTCCCAGTGGGTGTCAGTGGGTTGTACATAGGCATTAGGCTTAGGGCCACCCCTTTGTTTTTTAAAATAGCACTCGCTCACAGGCAGCGTCACTCCCAGAGAGAGCCTAACCACCAGGCGCTGTGATGCTAAAAGAAATTCCGTCACATCGGCTTCTGGGTTGCAGCGGGCTCGGTTATGCCCGGTTAGATACCTGGCATTATTAGTATGAAGGTGGTCCTTTTTTATATCATTTTTTTAATTCCCCTGAGAAGTTGCCACACCTCCTCCCACCCTTCCGAATTTGCTGTCCTAGGCCGGTGCCTCTGATACCTCTTGGGAAATCTACCGCTGTTTGCCCCAAGAGCTTCTGAGTCAGAGGGAAAGTTGATGCCGGAACTCAGAGCCCTGGCTGGGACTTAGTCCCTTCTCTGGGCCAATTTTCCTTTCTGCTTCTGCCTAGCTGCCCCCATCCTGCCCCTCCCCACAGGGCGGATTGGGTCCTTATCCCTCTCCCCTAAAGGAAGCCCTATGGCTACTGACTAACCCAGGCCGGCTCCTCCTCCAGAGCAGCCGAAGGCCCTGGAGATCGTTTTCTCGCTCCAGGGGCCTCTTGGTTCCAGACTGCTGGATCAGAGTCTGCAAAACCAGCTTCTTAAAGCAGTGGCAAAATAATAATAATCACTTCAAGCACTTAATATATGTCAAGCACTGTACTAAGAGCTGGGGTGGATATAAGCGCTGTATATATGTTTTTACATATTTATTACTCTATTTATTTATTTTATTTGGACATATCTATTCTATTTATTTTATTTTGTTAGTATGTTTGGTTTTGTTCTCTGTCTCCCCCTTTTAGACTGTGAGCCCACTGCTGGGTAGGGACTGTCTCTATATGTTGCCAATTTGTACTTCCCAAGCGCTTAGTACAGTGCTCTGCACATAGTAAGCGCTCAATAAATACGATTGATGATGATGATAATGATATAAGGCAGTCAGCCCCGACACAGTCTCTGTCTCACATGGGGCTCACAGTCTAAGTAGGAGGGAGAACGAGGATTGAATCCAGAAGGCTTTCGTTTAGAGAGGCCCAGTGAAATGCCTTACTCCCAAATAATAATAATAATAATTAACAATTGTGGAATTTATTAAGCCCAACTGCCACTGTGGTATTTGTTAAATGCTCTACTATGTGTCAGGTGCTGTACTAAGCACAAGGGTAGATAGAAACTAATAGTAATAATTATGGTATTTGTTAAGCGCTTACTATATGCCAGGCACTGTACTAAGTGCCAGGGTGGATTCAAGCAAATCAGGTTGGACACGGTCCGTGTTCCATGTGGGGTTCACAGTCGCAATCGCCATTTTCCAGAGGCCTAGAGAAGTGAAAGGATTTGCCTAATCAGACTGCTTCTCTGGCTTGTCCAGAGAAACGCAGCCTGGCAGAGCACAGACAAAGCCCATCCCCACCTCTGCCCTACCTCCTTCCCCTCCCCACAGCACTTGTATATATTTGTACCGATTTATTACTCCATTTATTTTACTTGTACATATTTACTATTCTGTTTATTTTGTTAATGATGTGCACATAGCTATAATTCTGTTTGTTCTGACGATTTTGACACCTGTCTCCATGTTTTGTTTTGTTGTCCATCTCCCCCTTCTAGACTGTGAGGCCATTGTTGGGTAGGGACCGTCTCCATATGTTGTCGACTTGTAGTAATAATAATAATAATAATAATGATGATGTTAAGCGCTTACTATTTGCAAAGCACCGTTATAAGCGCTGGGGGGATATAAGGTGATCAGGTTGTCCCATGTGGGGTCACAATCTTAATCCGCATTTTACAGATGAGGTAACTGAGGCCCAGAGAAGTTAAGTGACTTAATGATAGCATTTATTAAGCGCTTACTATGTGCAAAACACTGTTCTAAACACTGGGGAGGTTACAAGGTGATCAGTTTGTCCCACGGGGGGCTCACAGTCTTAATCCCCATTTTACAGATGAGGTAACTGAGGCACGGAGAAGTTAAGTGACTTGCCCAAAGTCACACAGCTGAAAAGTAGCGGAGTCGGGATTAGAACCCATGACCTCTGACTCCCAAGCCCGGGCTCTTTCCACTGAGCCGGGCTGCTTCTCATACTTCCCAAGCGCTTAGTCCAGTGCTCTGCACACAGTAAGCGCTCAATAAATATGATTGAATGAATGAATGAATCCAAGACTTTTTTTTACTCTATTTATTTATTTATTTATTTATTTATTTATTTTATTTGTACATATCTATTCTATTTATTTTATTTTGTTAGTATGTTTGGTTTTGTCCTCTGTCTCCCCCTTTTAGACTGTGAGCCCACTGTTGGGTAGGGACTCTCTCTATATGTTGCCAATTTGTACTTCCCAAGCGCTTAGTACAGTGCTCTGCACATAGTAAGCGCTCAATAAATGCGATTGATGATGATGATGATGGTGGGGATCGGTGAGAAGGTTAGGAGCTGGGATGAAGTTATAATTAGGCCAGGGTAGCCAAGTTAAGGTTAGTACGGGGCTGGCACTGGCATCTGTGAGCCCACTGTTGGGTAGGGACTGTCTCTATCTGTTGCCAATTTGTACTTCCCAAGCGCTTAGTACAGTGCTCTGCACACAGTAAGCGCTCAATAAATACGATTGATGATGATGATGATCTGTGTTTCTGTTTGGGAGTCTTCAGCTGCCAAACCTGAACACGGGGCACAGAGTGGTGCCGGCAAATAGAACCACTTAGGTGATGTTCATGCAATTTAAGCAGCACGAACTAGTGGAAAGAGCACAGGCTTGGGAGTCAGAGGGCCTGGGTTCTAAAACCGCCTCCACCACTTGTCTGCGGAGTGACCTTGGGCCAGTCACTTAGCTTCTCTGCACTTCAGTTAGAGAAGCAGCGTGGCTCGGTGGAAAGGGCCTGGGCTTTGCAGTCAGAGGTCGTGGGCTCGAGTCCCAGCTCCACCACATGCCTGCTGTGTGAACTTTGGCAAGTCACTTCACTTCTCTGAGCCTCAGTTACCTCATCTGTCAAATGGGGATTAAGACTGTGAGCCCTGCGTGGGACAACCTGATCACCTTGTATCCCCCCAAAGAACAGTGCTTTGCACATAGTAAGCACTTAACAAATGCCATTCAGTTTCCTCGTCTGTAAAATGGGAATTAAATCCAAATGCCTCCTAAATTAGACTGGGATCTCCATGTGGGACAGGAACTATATCCAATCTCAGTGTCTTATATCTACCCCAGTGCTTGGCACACAGCTTTTAGTACAGTGCTTGTACATAATATGCACTTAACAAATACCATAATTCTTATTAACTGAGAGCTCACCTGCTCCAAGAGGCCTTCCCAGACTGAGCCCCCTTTTTCCTCTCCTTCTCCCCATCCCCCAGGCCCTACCTCCTTCCCCACCCCACAGCACCTGTATATATGCTTGTACAGATTTTTTTTTAATGGTATTTATTAAGCACTTACTATGTGCAAAGCACTGTTCTTATTACTCTATTCATTTTACTTGTACCTATTTACTATTCTATTTATTTTGTTAATGATATGTATTTAGCTTTAATTATATTTGTTCTGACAACTTGACACCTGTCCTCATGCTTTGTTTTGTTGTCTGTCTCCCCCTTCTAGACTGTGAGCCCGTTGTCGGGTAGGGACCGTCTCAATATGGTGCCGACTTGTACTTCCCAAGCACTTAGTACAGTAAGTGCTCAGTAAATACAAATGAATTACTCTATTATTTATTTTACTTGTACATATCTATTCTATTTATTTTATTTTGTTAGTATGTTTGGTTTTGTCCTCTGTCTCACCCTTTTAGACTGTGAGCCCAATGTTGGGTAGGGACTGTCTCTATATGTTGCCAATTTGTACTTCCCAAGCGCTTAGTACAGTGCTCTGCACATAGTAAGCGCTCAATAAATATGATTGATTGATTGATTGATTTAATTAATTAATTAATTAACTGGCTCATGTTCAGGTTGCATTAGATTATAAACTCCTTGAGGTTTCCCCAGTGCTTGGCACGCAGTAGTTAGTACAGTGCTTGGTCCATACTAAGGGCTTAACAAATACCATAATTCTTATTAACTGGCTCACGTTTAGGTAACGTTAGATTGGCAACTCCTTGAGGGCAGGGAACATGTTTCTTGCTTCTGTTGCTCAATAAAATACCACCGGTTGATCTTGTTTGCAGGAGAAATTGTAGATTGGAAACCTTACTTTATTTTCACACGGCGATGTGTTCCCAGCGAGCCCGGAGACATCGTCCCCGAAAGGGGGACCAAGGGTCAGGGGGCCACCAGGCTCAAGGGCGCTGATGAAACCCGCAGCTCTCTGCAGAGAGATAGACAGGCTGGGGCCTTCATCATCATCAATCGTATTTATTGAGCGCTTACTATGTGCAGAGCACTGTACTAAGCGCTTGGGAAGTACAAATTGATTCAGTGATTAACTGAATGGGGAATGAAGAAGAGAGGTATTTAGTTGCCGGTCAAGTTACAGGCTTGGAGAAGCTGGCTGTTTGCTTGAACCCTGGGAAAAGATTCCTGGATAATACTCCGGGCTGGGGCTGGGGGAGACAGCCAAATTGTCGGAAGCATTTTTGCAGAGTTAATGACAATAATAACTGTGGTATTTGTTAAGTGCTTACTAGGTGCCAGGCACCGTACTAAGCACTGAGGTCGATACAAGCAAATTTGGGTTGGACACAGTCCCTGTCACACACAGGGGCTCACAGTCTTAATCCCCTTTGTACTGTGTTCAAACTGATTACCTCCTGGCACGTAGAAAGTGCTTAGCAAATATCATTATAAAATAAAAACCCCACTAAACAGAACCCATTTCCCCCAGCATTGTAGGAGAGCCGAGTGTGCTTATTGTACACTTGGTCACTCAGTTCAAACTGATTACCTCCTGGCACGTAGAAAGTGCTTAGCAAATATCATTAAAAAAAGCCCCCCACAAAACAGAACCCATTTCCCCCAGCATTGTAGGAGAGCCGAGTGTGCTTATTGTACACTTGGTCACTCAGTTCAAACTGATTACCTCCTGGCACATAGAAAGTGCTTAGCAAATATCATTTAAAAAAAAAACCCACAAAACAGAACCCATTTCCCCCAGCGTTGTAGGAGAGCCGAGTGTGCTTATTGTACTCAGTTCTCCCTCATTAAAGTGGATGGACTGTAAACTTTAGAGATTTGCGGTATAAATTGCTGTGATTCTTTTGGCCGGAGAAAGAAGCCCTGCCATTTGTAGCAGGAGCTGTCGCGGGAGAAGCGGTGCGGCCCAGTGGATAGAGCACAGTCCTGGAAGTCAGAAGGACCTGGGTTCTAATCCCATCTCCCACTGTTGGGTAGGGACCGTCTCTGTATGTTGCCAAATTGTACTTCTCAAGCACTTAGTACAGTGCTCTGCACACAGTAAGCGCTCAATAAATACGATTGAATGAATGAATGAATCTCTGCCACTTGTCATTCATTCGTTCATTCACTCATTTATTCATTCAATCGTATTTATTGAGCGCTTACTGTGTGCAGAGCACCGTACTAAGCACTTGGGAAGTCCAAGTTGGCAACATATAGAGACGGTCCCTACCCAACAACGGGCTCACAGGCTAGAAGGGGGAGACAGACGACAAAACGAAACGTGGACAGGTGTCAAGTCGTCAGAACAAAAAATTACAGCTAAATCAATCAATTGTATTTAATCATTCAATCATATTTATTGAGCGCTTACTGTGTGCAGAGCACCGTACTAAGTGCTTGGGAAGTCCAAGTTGGCAACATATAGAGACGGTTCCCACCCAACAGCAGGCTCACAGTCTAGAAGGGGGAGACAGACAACAAAACAAATTAACAAAATAAAATAAATAGAATAAATATGTACTCTAATCATGCCCGAGAGACTTACTGTATCACCAGTGGTTACAGAGGAGGTGAGAGGGGGGAAAGAGTCTTGCCTCAGTGGGTTGGGGAAGAATGAATGAACAGCCCTAGCCATTCAGAGAGGGCGGCAAGAGGTCCAGGGAGCTGCTCAAACGGACAAAAAAACCAAAAGTCAGTATGGTTTTCTTCAGATGACCTTTTCTCCTTTCCCCCATCCCCCTTCCCCTTCAGCCCTCAGAAGAAGAGGAGATTGTTGATCTGTTACTGATGAAAATTAATTAATTCATTAATTATGATGGTATTTGTTAAGCACTTACTATGTGCAAAGCACTGTTCTAAGCGCTGGGGAGGTTACAAAGGGATCAGGTTGTCCCACAGGGGGCACACAGTCAATCCCCATTTTACAGATGAGGTAACTGAGGCCCAGAGAAGTTAAGTGACTTGCCCAAAGTCACACAGCTGACAGTTGGTGGAGCCGGGATTTGAACCCATGACCTCTGACTCCAAAGCCCGGGCTCTTAAAATGTGCAAGTCAATAGGTACTTATTTCCTAAGGAGAAAAAGAGTATGTGCATGCACGAGTATGTGAGCTTTGCTATAATAGCACTATTTTTCCAAAGAAAACCAAATTTTGATGGGGTAATCTTAAATACAGAATCAAATTAAAAAAAAATTAAAGTTCCAGGGAAACTGAACCATACTCAGACACACAAGAGGTGACTAAGTCACACAGTACTGAATGCTGAATTAATGATGAGGATGGGCAGAGAGGTTAACCCCAAGAAATTATAATAATTGAGACTGCAAACTTCCCTAGCATCCCAATTTAACCAAAAGACCTCCTTTCTCCCTCTGAAGCAAATTATTTATGGTGCTGGCCACTACCGCCAAACAACCACCTCTCCCAATTCCTAGCATTTAAGACTGCCTTTGGGATTATAAATTTTCAAATATAACCAAGTACAAAAGTACATTTCAGCAACATCATTAGTTGCTAATGATGGTAACACGATGAGAAAACTTCATTTGAACACAATTTCCCATTAAGAGCAATTCATATACTTGCTTATAAAAAGAATGCTCACTTCAGTTTCTTCGGCGTTAAATGCAAAAAGGAAGAGGCCAGGCCCAAAGCTGAAAGCCAAGGAGCTCTGGCAGGCATTTGCCAACATTTATTTATTCATTTATTTATTTATTTATTTATTTTATTTGTACATATCTATTCTATTTATTTTATTTCATTTGTATGTTTGGTTTTGTTCTCTGTCTCCCCCTTTTAAACTGTGAGCCCACTGTTGGGTAGGGACTATCTCTATACGTTGCCAATTTGTACTTCCCAAGCGCTTAGTACAGTGCTCTGCACATAGTAAGCGCTCAATAAATACGATTGATGATGATGATTAAGCTGAACCAGCCAATGACAAAATTTAGGGCTCCTCCCCACTCTCTTGGATCTTGTTAGATTGGGTGTGAAAATCAGCCCTGAAACTAAAGAGGTGTAAAACAGTCTTGACCATTCTCTTCCTACCAATTCTTTCCCGTGCTTAGGATGTGAACCCTAGAGCGTTTAATAAACCATTCCTGCTGTCCCAAAAAATTCTGCTTGCACACCCCCTTTTTTTATCTGGATCCAAAGATCCTTAGAGAAGTAGCGTAGCCTAGCAGATAGAGCCCAGGAATGGGAGTTGGAAGGACTCCCACTTCTCTGCTGAGTGACCCTGGGCAAGTCACTTCACTTCTCTGGGCCACAGTTCCCTCATGTGTCAAATGGGGGTTAAGACTGTGAACCCCTCGTGGGACAGGGACTGGGTCCAACCTGATTAACTTGTATGTACCCCAGTGCTTAGTACAGTGCCTGGTACATAGTAAATGCTTAACCATCAATCAATCAATCAATCGTATTTATTGAGCGCTTACTATGTGCAGAGCACTGTACTAAGCGCTTGGGAAGTACAAATTGGCAACACATAGAGACAGTCCCTACCCACCAGTGGGCTCACAGTCTAAAAGGGGGAGACAGAGAACAGAACCAAACATACCAACAAAATAAAATAAATAGGATAGAAATGTACAAGTAAAATAAATAAATAAATAGAGTAATAAATATGTACAACCATATATACATATATACAGGTGCTGTGGGGAAGGGAAGGAGGTAAGATGGGGGGGGATGGAGAGGGGGACGAGGGGGAGAGGAAGGAAGGGGCTCAGTCTGGGAAGGCCTCCTGGAGGAGGTGAGCTCTCAGCAGGGCCAACAGATACATAACAGATACCATAAAAAAATCCCAAGTCCCCTGAAACCGCAAGCAGCCGGTGTGGAGTGTCCATTCCTCTGTTTTTGAACAGGACAGTCGAGTTTTCCGTTGTACAGGCCCGCTGCCTCTATGTGACCACTCCTCTCAGCTTGGAGGTTTCTCTAGCCCCGGGAGGCTACTATAGCAACAGAAAAAGAAAAAGCAGCAGGGGGGAGGAAGGGAAGAAGAAGAGGGGAGATTGGGTGCACTTTTGGCCCCAATGTAGCCCTGCTCAGTTGTTGTCAGGGCAACGATTCCTACCCCATATCCAGGATTTGTTATCTCTGGTTTGCCGCTATGCTGGTGGCCAAAGGTTGCCCGAGAATCGGTTTCCAGTTTTGTTGCCAGGCCTGGGCGCCTCCCCTCTCCCCTCTTTCCCTCCTCTCCTTCTCCCATCACCTTGGTACCGACGAGAGGAAGTCAGAGAACCCGCCAAACAGATGAGAATGCATAGCCGGGCGGCAGTGTGCCCCAGTGGAAAGAGCCTGGGCCTAGAGTCAGAGGATCGGGGGTATAATCCCGGCTCTTCCAGTGAATAATAATAATAATGGCATTTATTAAGCACCTACTATGTGCAAAGCACCGTTCTAAGCGCTGGGGAGGTTACAAGGGGATCAGGTTGTCCCACGGGGGGGGCTCACGGTCTTAATCCCCATTTTACAGATGAGGTAACTGAGGCCCAGAGAAGTGAAGCGACTTGCCCAAAGTCACACAGCTGACAGTTGGCGGAGCCGGGATTTGAACCCCTGACCTCTGACTCCAAAGCCCGGGCTCTTCCCACTAAGCCCCGCTGTACAGTTGCTTGCCGTGTGACCTTAGGCAGTCGCTTAATTTCTCCGCGCCTCAGTGTCCTCAACTGTCAAATGGGGATTAAATACCTGTCCTTCCTGAACTGTGTCAATTGTTTGTTTTCAATAACTGCCGATTCCCATTCTGAAGTTCCAGTGAACTTAGGGTGATTCCAGAAAGAGTCAAGAAGGATGTGTGTTTGGTTCAGCTTTAAGATTCATTCATTCATTCAGTCGTATTTATTGAGCGCTTACTGTGTGCAGAGCACTGTACCCAGCGCTTGGGAAGTCCAAGTTGGCAGCGTATAGAGACGGTCCCTACCCAACAGTGGGCTCACAGTCTAGATGGGGGAGACAGAGAACAAAACAAAACATATTAACAAAATATAATAAATAGAATAAATATGTACAAATAAAATAGAGTAATAAACACGTACAAACATATATATCCCTGCCCCAACAGGGCCGCTGAGCAGAGTCACCGTGAAGTCTCTCAATAAGGTCCCCCGCTAATGTCCGGCTCCATGTGGAAGCTTTTCTAGAATGAGCGAGAGAGAGAGAGAGAGAGGATGAAAATGTGGGGGCAAGAGAAGGCTTGCAACCTTATCCCAGCTCCGCTGCTTGTCGGCTGTGTGACTTTGGGCAAGTCACTTAACTTCTCTGTGCCTCAGTTCCCTCATCTGTAAAATGGGGATTAAGATTGTGAGCCCCCCATGGGACAACCTGCTCACCTTGTATCCTCCCCAGCGCTTAGAACGGTGCTTTGCACGTAGTAAGTGCTTAATAAATGCCATTATTATTATTATTGTTGTTGTTGTCGTTCCCAAGCACTTAGTCCAGTGCTCTGCGCTCAGTAAGCACCCAATCAATACGATTGAATGAATGAATCGATGGATGGTATTTGCAGCGTGGCCCTGTGGAAAGAGCACGGGCTTTGGAGGCAAAGGTCAGGGGTTCGAATCCCGACTCTCCAGTTGTCAGCTGTGTGACTTTGGGCAAGTCGCTTCCTTTCTCTGGGCCTCAGTTCCTTCTTCTGTCAAACGGGGATGAAGACCGTGAGCCCCCCCGTGGGACCACCCGATCACCTTGTAACCTCCCCATCATCATCATCATCAATCGTATTGATTGAGCGCTTACTGTGTGCAGAGCACTGGACTAAGCGCTTGGGAAGTCCAAGTTGGCAACATCTAGGGACGGTCCCTACCCAACAGCGGGCTCACAGTCTAGAAGGGGGAGACAGAGAACAAAACATATTAACAAAATAAAATAAATAGAATAAATATGTACAAATAAAATAAATAAATAAATGAATAGAGTAATAAATATGTACAAACATATATACAGCGCTTAGAACAGTGTTTGTCCCATAATAAGAGCTTGATAAATGTCATTATTATTATTAAGCGGTGGAGTTCTTTCCCTGCCGCCGGGCAGCAGCACTCGAGCTCCGCTCCGCGGGCGGGGCTCCGCTCCGGGCTCTCGGACCGCCCGGGGGGGGGGGGGGCTTGGTGGGAGGCTCCGCTCCGCGGGCGGGGGGATCCGGCTCCGGGCTCCCGCTCCGCCCCGGCCTGCAGTCCCTCCGCGGGCCGGAGGGGGCGGGGGCGAGGCGGCCTGGCGCCCCGTGGCCGGCCCCGCCCCCTGACCGCGGCCCCGCCCCCTGACCCCGCGGTCCGCGCACAGACACACACACACGCACACGGACGCGCACGCGGACGCGCACAGGGACGCGCAGGCGCAGACGGTTCCCGGCGGTCCCGGCGTCCCGCCCCGCCGCCCGCGCCTCCTGCTCCCGGTCCGCCGCCCCCCCCGCGGTCCCCCCGGTCCCCGTCAGCATGTGGCGGGGCCTGGGTCGGACCTCCCCGCGGTCCCTGCTGCGGGCCCTGGGCTGCTCCTCCGCCCGCCCGGGCCGGGACCCGGGGACCCTCGGGACCCTCCGCGCCCTCCGCGCCCTCCGCCCCGCCGCCTCCGCCTCCGCCTCCGCCCTCCGCTCCGCCGCCTCCGCCTCCGCCCCCCCCGCCCTCCTGCTCCGGCCGCCGTCCCGGTCCCTGCACACCGCCGCCCCGACGCAGGCCGGTCAGTCAGTCGGTCAGTGAGGGCTCAGGGCGCGCCGACCGGGGGAGGGCCCCCCCCCCCACTCCCCCATCACCTTAGCCTTCTGACCCCCCCCAGTCCCTCCTTGACCTCCCCCAATCCCTCCCTGCCCTCCCCCAGTCCCTCCCTGACCTCCCCCAGTCCCTCCTGACCTCCCCCAGTCCCTCCTGCCCTCCCCCAGTCCCTCCCTGACCCCCCCCAGTCTCTCCCTGACCCCCCCAGTCCCTCACTGACCTCCCCCAGACCCTCCCTGACCTCCCCCAGTCCCTCCCTGACCTCCCCCAGTCTCTCCCTGACCCCCCCGTCCCTCCCTGAACCCCCCAGTTCCTCCCTGACCTCCCCCAGTCCCTCCTGACCTCCCCCAGTCCCTCCTGACCTCCCCCAGTCTCTCCCTGACCCCCCCGTCCCTCCCTGAACCCCCCAGTTCCTCCCTGACCTCCCCCAGTCCCTCCTGACCTCCCCCAGTCTCTCCCTGACCTCCCCCAGTCCCTCCCTGACCCCCCCAGTCCCTCCTGACCTCCCCCAGTCCCTCCCTGACCCCCCCAGTCCCTCCCTGAACCCCCCAGTTCCTCCCTGACCTCCCCCAGTCCCTCCTGACCTCCCCCAGTCCCTCCCTGACCCCCCCAGTCCCTCTCTGACCTCCCCCAGGCCCTCTTGACCCCCCTCCCAGTCCCTCCCCGACCTCCCCCCAGTCCCTCCCCGACCTCCCCCCAGTCCCTCCCCGACCTCCCCCAGTCCCTCCCCGACCTCCCCCAGTCCCTCCCCGACCTCCCCCAGTCCCTCCCCGACCACCCCCAGTCCCTCCCTGACCCCCCAGTCCCTCCCTGACCTCCCCCAGTCCCTCCCTGACCTCCCCCAGTCCCTCCCCGACCTCCCCCAGTCCCTCCCTGACCTCCCCCAGTCCCTCCCCGACCACCCCCAGTCCCTCCCTGACCCCCCAGTCCCTCCCTGACCTCCCCCAGTCCCTCCCCGACCTCCCCCAGTCCCTCCACGACCTCCCCCAGTCCCTCCCCGACCCCCCCAGGTCCTCCCTGAGCACCCCCCCCAGCTCATCCCCACGTCTGGCTACTGGCCAGACTCGTTTGGATCGGTCAGTCAATCCGTCAGTGCCCTTTATTGAGCACTTCCTATCGGGCACTGTACTGAGCGCTTGGGAGAAGATGAACAGGGAACGTGTCTTCTAGTTCTGCTTGTGTTGTTCTCGCTCAAGCGCTCAGTCCAGTGCTCTGCCCATAGTAGGCACTCAATAATTACCATTGATTGATTACAGTTCGGCAGAACTCCGAAGCCGTGCTCTGCCCTCCCCAAGTATCTGTGCCGCAGGGGCTGGGGATGGGCGCATTTATTCGTTCATTTGTATTTATCGAGTGCTTACTGTGTGCAAAGCACTGTACTAAGCACTTGGTAGAACACACTATAGCAACAGATGCATTCCCTGCCCACAACGAGCTCACAGCCTAGAGGGGGAGACGGACATTAATATAAACAGAAAAATAAATTACAGATACATATGTGCTGTGGCCGAGGGAGGGAGGATAGAGGGGCAGAAGGGAGTGGGAGAAGAGGGCTTAGTGAAGGAAGGCTTCTTGGAGGAGATGTGCAGTTATCTGTCTGATGTCTAGACTGTGAGCCCACTGTTGGGTAGGGACTGTCTCTATATGTTGCCAACTTGGACTTCCCAAGTGCTTAGTACAGTGCTCCGCACACAGTAAGCGCTCAATAAATGTGATTGATTGATTGATGTGAGGAGGGAGGGCGGTCCAGGCCAGAGGTAGGAGATGAGCAAGAAGTCACTGGCGAGGCAAGTAATAATAATAATGGCATTTATTAAGCGCTTACTGTGTGCAAGGCACTGTCCTAAGCACTGGGAAGGTTACAAGGTGATCAGGTTGTCCCCCGGGGGGCTCCCAATCTTAATCCCCATTTTACAGACGAGGTAACTGAGGCCCAGAGAAGTGAAGTGATTTGCCCAAAGGCACACAGCTGACAAGTGGTGGAGCTGGGATTTGAACCCATGACCTCTGACTCCAAAGCCCGGGTTCTTTCCACTGAGCCACGCTGCTTCTCCATGAGATTGAGGAACACATCGAGGAGTAGCGAGGCCTAGTGGAAAGAGCCCGGGCCTGGGAATCAGAAGGACCTGGGTTCTATTCCCAACTCCACCACTTAGTCTGCTGGGTGACCTTGGGCAAGTCACTTCGCTTCTCTGGGCCTCAGTTCCCTCACCTGTAAAAGGGGGATTAAGACTGTGAGCCCCATGTGGGAAATGCACTGTGTCCAACTTAATCAGCTTGTATCTATCCCTTCGCTTAGTACAGTGTTTGACACATAAGCGCTTAATAAATACCATAAAAAAGAGAAAGGAGGCTTTCATCCGTCTGTCAGCTGGCTAGGAAATTTGGGTCCGTTGCTTTGTGTTGTCAGTTTCAGTCTGAACTGAACGCCCCTCCCCAGCAGCAGCTGTAATCGTGCACCCTTCCTTGTGGGCAGGGAATGCGTCTATTACATTGTCCTCAGTCAGTCGATCTTATTTATTGAGCGCTTACAGGGTGCAGAGGACATAGTCGTTATCCCCATTTTACAGAGGAGGTAACTGAGGTCCGCCAAAGCAAAGTGACTGATTGATTGATTGCTATGCACATAGCAATCCCTAAACACTGTTGATTAATTGAAAAAAGCAAGAGTCCAGAAAAATGTGCAAGTGGAGTAGGTTTTTTGTATGTTTTATTTAAATGCTTTCTGTGTGCAGGGCTCTGTACTAAGCACTAGGGTCGATAGAAGTTATTCATTCATTCATTCAGTCGTCTTTATTGAGCGCTTACTGTGTGCAGAGCACTGTTCTAAGCGCTTGGGAAGTACAAGTATTCAGATTGGACACAGTCCCTGCCCCACATGGGGCCCACAGTCTTATTCCCCATTTGACCAATAAGGCAACTGAGGCCCAGAGAAGTGAAGTGAGTTGCCCAAAGTCACCCAGCAGACGAGTGGCGGAGCCAGGAATAGAACTCAGGACCCTCTGACTCCCAGGCCTGTGGTCTTTCCGCCAGGCCATGTTGTATGTATGTAAGGATTTCCATATCATGTGTTTTCACTCCTCATTTTGGACATACAATTGAATGAATGAGTGAATGAATGACTGACCTCCCACAGCACCTGTATATGTTTGTACATATTTATTACTCTATTTTATTTGTACATATTCTATTTATTTTATTTGGTTAACATGTCCTGTTTTGTTGTCCATCTCCCCCTTGTAGACTGTGAGCCCGCTGTTGGGTAGG
This sequence comes from Tachyglossus aculeatus, assembly GCF_015852505.1. Taxonomy (NCBI): domain Eukaryota; kingdom Metazoa; phylum Chordata; class Mammalia; order Monotremata; family Tachyglossidae; genus Tachyglossus; species Tachyglossus aculeatus. The sequence goes on along the minus strand of NC_052076.1, from coordinate 5,718,365 downwards.
GACCGTCTCTCTGTGTTGCCAACTTGGACTTCCCAAGCGCTTAGTACAGTGCTCCGCACAAAGTAAGCGCTCAATAAATACGATTGAATGAATGAATGACCTCCCACAGCACCTGTATATATGTTTGTACATATTTATTACTCTATTTTACTTGTATATATTTATTCTATTTATTTTATTTGGTTAATATGTCTCGTTTTGTTGTCCGTCTCCCCTTTCTAGACTGTGAGCCCGCTGTTGGGTAGGGACCGTCTCTCTATGTTGCCAACTTGGACTTCCCAAGCGCTTAGTACAGTGCTCCGCACAAAGTAAGCGCTCAATAAATACGATTGAATGAATGAATGACCTCCCACAGCACCTGTATATATTGTATATATATTGTATATATATATTGTATATATACATTGTATTGTATGTACCTGTATATATAGTACATATTTATTACTCTATTTTACTTGTATATATTTATTCTATTTATTTTATTTGGTTAATATGTCTCGTTTCGTTGTCCGTCTCCCCCTTCCGGACTGTGAGCCCGCTGTTGGGTAGGGACTGTCTCTCTATGTTGCCAACTTGGACTTCCCAAGCGCTTAGTACAGTGCTCTGCACACAGTAAGCGCTCAATACATGCGATTGAATGACTGAATGACAGAACGCTGTTGGGGAGTTAGGGAATGATATGACGTCAGTGTCCGTGTGGATAGGACATGGTAGTTGGAGAATGATTGTACGATTGATTGATACGATTGATACAATCAGTACGATTGATTGATTGTATGTGGGGGGGCGGGAGGGGCAGGGGTCATTAATTCCTGGTGTGACTATTCTAAACCGCACTTTCCTCAGTGCAGGGTTCATCCGCATGTTAACCCCTGCTTTACAGGAGAACTGAGTGGCCTTTGTTCTGTCCCCAGCAGGGATGGAAGTCAGGAAGGACAGGGCACCTTTAAAAGATTGTGCCAGTCTCCCCACCCCACCCCCCTGCCTCAACAGGGGTTAAAGTCAGGAGGGGCAGTGCACCTTTAAAATGAACTACAGTGAACCCCATACTGGTCGAATCTTGTACTTGTACAAGTAACTTGTACATCCCAAGCGCTTAGTACAGTTCTCTGCACACAGTGAGCGCTCAATAAATACGATTGAATGAATGAAATGAAGTAGAAGAAGGGCTTAGGAAAGGCCTCTTGGAGTTGATGGTAGAAAAACATTCATTTTTGGAGGTAAGAACTTCAACACCTGTCATGCGGTCCGCCTCTCAGGGTGTATGGTTTTGGAGTGACTGCGTTTTTTTGTTCTTAGGGTGTTTGTTAAACGCTTACTATAGTCCAGGCACTGTGAGAAGCAGCGTGGCTCAGTGGAAAGAGCCTGGGCTTTGGAGTCAGAATTCATGGGGTCAAATCCCGGCTCTGCCAGTTGTCAGCTGTGTGACTTTGGGCAAGTCACTTAACTTCTCTGGGCCTCAGTGACCTCATCTGTAAAATGGGGATTAACACTGTGAGCCCCACGGGGGACAACCTGATCACCTTGTAAATTCTCCAGTGCTTAGAACAGTGCTCTGCACATAGTAAGCGCTTAATAAATGCCATTATCATTATTATTATTACTAAGCACTGGAGTAGATACAAGCTAATCAGGTTGGACACAGCCCACGTCCCACATGGGGCTCACGGTCGGTCAGTCAACCGTATTTATTGAGCGCTTACTGTGTGCAGAGGGCATAGTCATCCCCATTTTACAGAAGAGGTAACTGAGGTTCAGTCAACCGTATTTATTGAGCGCTTACTGTATGCCGAGGACATAGTCATTGTCCCCATTTTAGAGAAGAGGTAACTGAGGTCCAGCGAAGCAAAGTGACTTGCCCAAAGTCACACAGCGGACGAGTGGCAGAGCTGGAATTAGTCCTTTTGGCTCCCAGCCCCTGTTCTTTCCACTAGGCTTTGCAGCTTCTCTGTTGCCAGATTAATCTTGAAAAATCAATAGTTTTGCCACATAGAGCAACTAGAGGGATTTCTCCATTTGGAACAGTCCGTCTAGAAATAGCTTAATCCAAGCATTCCATTAGGGTCTAAAATCTGGTTTCACCCTGTGAGATACTTGAGTAGAAAATTTTCCGTGGCTAATCGGCATTCTCATGCCCCATCCCTGGCTTTGAAGTGTTCGTATGAAAGATGTCACTCTCCCGTTATGATCAGTGATTACTAAGAACAAAATGTCAGGTTTTCAAGAGAGCACCCAAAACTAGAGATTTGTATTATGCAAGTCAGTTTGCAGTGGCTCAAATTTAAAAGAATCACAAAGCTTCAGCGGTGTGGATGACCATTACCTAACTGGTTGTTGGGGCTTTCCAAAGTTGGCCGGGTGGTTAATACCTTTAAATTTTCTGGCTTTTTAAATCCTACCTAAAGTTAGCAGAAATCCATTGATTTCTGTTGAATTCCCAAAGCCACAACTTAAAAATCCAGATTCCTCGGGGCAGGTGCCTTTCTAAAGCTGCGGTTCTCTGGTCTTGCAGAGTAGTAATAAATAATAATAGTAACTGTTATGTGCTTACTATCAGTTAACCAGTGGTATTTATTGAGCACTTACTCTGTGCAGAACACTGTACTAAGCACTTGGGAGAGTACAGCAGACTATGTGCCAAGCACTGTACTAAAAGCTGGGATAGATACAGTATCTCCCCTGAGCCGCCCACCCGCCTGCCGACAGTAAGCATACTGTGGGCAGGGAATGTGTCTGTTTATTGATGTTTTGTACTCTCCCAACAGTTAGTACAGTGCTCTGCACACAGTAAGTGCTCAGTAAATACCATTGAATGAATGAATACAGTACAATCAGGTCAGATCCAATCTGTCACACTTGGGATTCGTAGTCTAAAAGGGAAAGAGAACAGGTATTTTATGGCCATTAATACAGATGAGGAAACTCAGGGCCAGAGAAGTAAAGTGACTTGCCCAGGATCACAGAGCAGGCAAGTGGCCTATTTAGCCCCATGTGGGACAGGGACTGTGTCCAACCTGATAATCAATCAATCAATCGTATTTATTGAGCGCTTACTGTGTGCAATGCACTGTACTAAGCGCTTGGGAAGTACAAGTTGGCAACATATAGAGACAGTCCCTACCCAACAGTGGGCTCACAGTCTAAAAAGTGGGCTCACAGTCTAAAAATCATGTATCTACCCTAGCACTTAGTACAGTGCTTGGCACACAACAAGCCCTTAACAAGCATTCCTCCCCCCCACCCCCCAAAAAGTTGGTGGAACCAGGATTAGAACCCAGATCCACCGAGTCCCAGGCCCGTGCACTCAGTATGTCCCAGGTTGCTTCCCTGTCAGGTAGTGTTAGGTTGTAGGGAAGATGGATTCTGGTAGAGAATTGAAATCGGGTCTCTAGCCAGAGGACAGTGTCACTCCTCGATTGGATGCTTTGTTTTCGAGGGGCCGAGCAAGCTGGAGGCACAGAAATAAATTGAATGGATTTGACTGTTAATCGAATTGGGCGTCAACACCTTTTCCAGGAGCTCATGACTCTGTTCTGTAGTCCAGGTGACACCTGTCTGTGAGTGAGACTGGGTGGTGAAGAAATCAGAAAAAAATGCATTTAGTCAAAGAAAAGATTGGAGGCAGGCCACCGAATACGGTGATGGTGGGCTTCAATCAGAGGCATTCAGATAGCAGCAAGAATCTGGCTTTTGTTCAGAATGAAGCAGCGTGGCCTAATGGATAAAGAAATGGCCTGGGAGAAAGAAGGACCTGGGTTTTAGTCCCGGCTCTGCCGCTTGTCTGCTGTGTGAGCAAGTCACTTCACTTCTCTGGGCCTCAGTTCCCTCATCTGTAAAGTGGGAATTAAGACTCTGAACTCATGTGGGATGTGGACTGTCCAACCTGCTTAACTTATGTCTGTCCCAGTGCTCAGTACAGTGCCTGGCCCATAGAAAGGACTTAATGAACACTATATTTTTAGACTGTGAGCCCACTGTTGGGTAGGGACTGTCTCTATGTGATGCCAATTTGTACTTCCCAAGCGCTTAGTACAGTGCTCTGCACATAGTAAGCGCTCAATAAATACGATTGATTGATTGATTATAGAAACATGGCAGAATGGAGAAGAGAGGAAAGTCAAAACAGTCGGTCGTTATTGTCAACTAAGAATGAGAGAGCATTTTTTGTGGCACATTTTTGCCAATTCCCTTCAACCGCAGGTGTTTTTTAATGAAGATCCGCAAAAATTCAGGTGTTCTAATTCTTCTCCAGGACAAAATGTCAAAGCCCTTATGACTAATTTCAGACAGAATAAAAAGTCCTAATGATCGCATCTACCCAGAGCAGTGGAGACTTGCTTTTTCCACAAACCGTCACCAAGCTGGGTGCTTTCTTAATGGCGGAGACGCTTTCAGCCTAACACATTGAGGATTGGAAATGGTGATTTTTGGTCCCTACTGAGATCCATCTGGGGCAAATGTTCTCTCAGGGGTGTTTCTACTAAAAATGGGCAAGACCCAGAAGATACCCTGATGCCCAGTTTCTGGCCTCTGGGCACTGTCTGAGGACATGCAGGGTGGCAGCCGTGGGGAAGCAGGGTTGGGGGAGGCTGATATAGTCTGAGTTTCCACCTATCAATCAAGTAGGCCTGCCGATACCGGTTCCTGCAATCAATCAGTCAATCAAACAGTGGTATTTAGTGAGCGTGCTTAGTATGTGCGGAGTACTGTATTAAGCGCTTAGGAGAGTACAAGAGAACAAGGTTGGAAGTTATGTTCCCTGCCCACAATGAGCTTACAGTCTAGAGGGGGAGACAGACATTGATCAATCAATCAATCAATCGTATTTATTGAGCGCTTACTGTGTGCAGAGCGCTGTACTAAGCACTTGGGAAGTACAAGTTGGCAACATATAGAGACAGTCCCTACCCAACAGTGGGCTCACAGTCTAAAAGGGGGAGACAAAGAACAAAACCAAACATACTAACAAAATAAAATAAATAGAATAGATATGTACAAGTAAAATAAATACATAAATAAATAGAGTAATAAATATGTACAAACATATATACATACATTGATATAAATAATTTATATATATTACATATATTATAGATATGCAGCAGGTGTCCTAGGACCAACTAGACTGTAAGCTTGTTGTGGGCGGGGAATGTGTCTCTGTGTTATATTGTACTCTCCCGAGTGCTTAATACAGTGTTCTGCACACAGTAAGCGCCCAATAAATACGATTGAAGGGATGAACTACACTGTTCCTTTGAAACCGTTTCTGTGTCTTCTTGTGGCTAGCGCCGTGTTCAGCGCTTAGAACAGTGATTTGCACATAGTAAGCGCTTAATAAATGCCATTATTATTATTTAAGGGGCGGGGGGGGGACGAGAGAGCCCTCCCCCCCTGCAAAAAGGAGTTTTTCCAGCCAAACTAGTCATCCTTTGTATTAGAAGAAGACACCACTGATGCGGGATTGAAGAAGTTCACCTATGAGTAGTTTGTATGCGGCCCAGCTGACCAGTGTTGCATCCCTATCCCCCAGCTACATTGTACACAGAAAAACCTTGTCCCAAATGCACCTTGGAAAATACCTTCAAGGAATTCCACCTTGGAACTCCAGGGTTCCTCTTTCCCCAGCCACCGCGTTGAGGTTTGGGGCCGGTGGTGACGGTTCTTGTTGGTGTCAGGGGGAATCCGGGCCTTGGGTATGGCCCCATTTGGGGAAAGCTGCTCCTGCGGAATGTATTACAGAGCGTGAACTCCCTGGGCCTTTCTGAACTGTTGGTCTTCCGTTTTAGCTCGTAAATTCACAGACAAACACGAATGGGTATCAGCCGAAAACGGCATTGGCACCGTGGGAATCAGCAATTTTGCACAGGTATTTGCCATTCGGTTCTGTGCTTTGTAGAGATCTGTGGCCTGCTCTTGTCTCCGATCGCGTCTGTCTGTAATTGTGTTAGTTTGCAGCTTCTGCTCAGTTCTGCCTTGGAATGAACACGTCAAGTGTTAGTAGTGTTGCTTTGGCCTTATTTAATAAGGTTTTCCTCCCTCGGGCTAGTTAGCATTTGGAAGGCCTGCTGCCATCCTCAGTTTGTCTTAAATTCAAATGATTTCCCTCCAGCATTTTCTCCTCTTTCAGGTTTCATTGTGCTCTTGCCACTGACCAGAGATAATAATAATTGTGGTGTTTAAGTGCTTATTATGTGTCAAGCACTGTACTAAGAGCTGGGGTAAATACAAGATAGTCAAGTTGGACCCAGTCCCTGTTCCACAGTAGGGTTTACAGTCGAAGTCGGAGGAAGGAGGGTTTAATCCCCATTTGACAGATGAGATAACTGAGGCCTAGAGAAGTGAGGTGACGTGACCCGGGTCATGCAGCAGACCAAACCCTCCGGCTCCCAGGCCCGTGGTCTTTCCACCTGGGTTCTAATGCCAGCTTTCCCCCTTTTCATTCATTCATTGTCGTATTTATTGAGCGCTTACTGTGTGCAGAGCCCTGTACTAAGCGCTTGGGAAGTACAAGTAGGCAAGATGGTCCCTACCCAGCAACGGGCTCACAGTCTAGAACGGGGAGACAGACAACAAAACGTGGACAGGTGTCAAGTCATCAGAACAAATAGAAATAAAGCTACATGCACGTCATTAACAAAAGAAATAGAATAGTAAATATGTACAAGTAAAGTAAATAGAGTAATAAATCGGTACAAACATGTACAGGTGCTGTGGGGAGGGGAAGGAGGTAGGGACGGGGAGGAGGAAAGGAAAAGGGGGGCTAAGTCTGGGAAGGCCTCTTGGAGGAGGTGAGCTCTCAGTAGGGCTTTGAAGGGAGAAAGAGCTAGCTTGGGGAATCATCATCATCAATCGTATTTATTGAGCGCTTACTATGTGCAGAGCACTGTACTAAGCGCTTGGAAAGTCCAAGTTGGCAACATCTAGAGACGGTCCCTACCCAACAGTGGGCTCACAGTCTAAAGGGGAGAGACAGAGAACAAAACCAAACATACTAACAAAATAAAATAAATAGAATAGATATGTACCAATAAAATAGAGTAAAAAAATATGTACAAACATATATACATATATACAGGTGCTGTGGGGAAGGGAAGGAGGTAAGATGGGGGGGATGGAGAGGGGGACGAGGGGGAGAGGAAGGAAGGGGCTCAGTCTAGGAAGGCCTCCTGGAGGAGGTGCGGTGGGAGGGCATTGCAGGCCAAGGGAAGGACGTGGGCCGGGGTCGACGGCGATACAGGCGAGAACGAGGTACGGTGAGGAGGTTAGCGGCAAAAGTGTTGTGGGGCTAAGGATTAAGTGTGGCCTCGTGCATAGATCACGGGCCTGAGAGTCAGAAGGACCTGGGTTCTAGTCTCAGCTCCCTGACTTGTCTGCCGTATGACCTTGGACAAGTCACTTCACTTTTCTGTGCCTCAGTTCCATCATCTGTGAAATGGGGAATAGGACTGGGAGCCCCATGTGGGACGTGGACTGGGTCCAACCTGATTGCCTTGTATCTACCCCAGTGCTTAGAACAGTGCCTGGCACTTAGTAAGCACCTCACAAATATCATAAAAAAAAGGGAATGCACAGATCCAAGTGCAAGGGTGACTGCCTAAGGCCCCGCAAGTGGTTTTCCCGGAAACTTGAGTCTCCCATAAGTGACTGGGAATGGATCTGCTCTGATTATCCTACCTCTCCCCAAAGCTTAAAACCAAGTGCTAAATGCATGTGCCACTATTCTTTTTTTTCTTGTGTCACCCAGGCTTGAGTTTGTTGTGCCTCTTGTCAAAGTTTGTCCCCTGAGGTTTGAAATGTCACCAATGCACTCATTCTTTTCTCTTTTGATTTTGTTGTTATAGGAAGCATTGGGAGATGTAGTTTACTGTAGTCTTCCAGAAGTTGGGACAAAATTGAATAAACACGGTGAGTTGGTGTGAAAACCGGGGGAAGCAATTTCACGGTCGTTCGTTGGCCACGAAACCACCTATTCCTGGTTTTTCTCGGAATTACTGGACTTTGTACCTCCCCGTCTGTTCCTTTCTAGTTTTCTGTGAACCAGCTGATTGTAGTTTTAATTCACCACACTAGAATGTGAATGCAGTGTTGTGTAACTGTTGGATTTTTTTTTTTAATGAGCTCTGCAGGTTCCTATGGTTGGCCAAAGGTTTTATTTGAAATTCAGGTTCTTGCGGTGCATAGGTTAAGCCCCGAGGGGACTTGCAAGTTACATTTTAAAACAGTTTAGGGCTTTCCCCTTATTCAGGCATAATAATTTGGAATCCTCTGGACTATTTGCTGGATCCTCAACCCAGGAACATGGTGAAACTGTCACTTCTTCCATAAAGCATGCGTCAACTATGCTTTTTGGACTGACTGCTATTGGGGGAAATAGGAAATGTCTTTTGACACTACACATCTGTGTGGATAGAGAACAATGTGATATAATAATAATTATGGTATTGATTAATCGTACTAATGCCTGCCTCCCACTCCAGACTGTAAGCTCGGTCTGAGTGAGGCTGCCTGGGGTCACCCCTATGAGATTCCTGTTGCGCTCAGACCTGCGTGTCCAGTGTTTTGTTTTTGTTTTCTATCTCCCCCTTCTAGGCTGTGAGCCCGTTGTTGGGTAGGGACTGTCTCTATATGTTGCCCATTTGTACTTCCTAAGCGCTTAGTCCAGTGCTCTGCACACAGTAAGCGCTCAATAAATACAATTGAATGAATGCCCAATGCCCCCATAGGTCCAGCTGTGGAAAAATCACAAGCGTAGGGGCTGACCGACACTCTGAATCCATCGGCGAACCCAATTAATTGAGTGGCTGGTGAACGCTGTCGACAGGTGCTCCGTTGAAAACATTTCTTGGGTTTTTATAGCAATTTGGTGTGCCTGGGACATCATCCTATTATTGTTATTAGTAGTAACAATTATAATACTAATCATATTTGTTAAGCACTTACTATGTGCTACGCACTGAGGTAGATACGAGATCATCAGGTCCCACATGAGGTGCTCACACTCTTAGTGGGCGGGAGAGCAAGAACTGAGTCCCCATTTGACAGATGAGGGAACTGAGGCCTAGAGAAGTGAAGCAACTTGCCCAGGGTCAAACAGCGGAGCCAGGATTAGAACCCAGGTCCCCCGACTTCCAGGCTCGGGCTTTTTCTGCTAGGCCACGCGGCTCCTCATTCAATGTTTTGAATGCCGGTAAGACAAAAAAAGTGCTTAGAACAGTGCTTGGCATATAGTAAGCGCTTAACAAATACCGTCACTGTTAAAAACAGACTGGGGAAAGGAGGGGGACCCCAACAGGACCAGTGTGTCCTATTTTCACCACTCTTAGCTATCAAGCTTCATGGTGCGGGTAGAGGAATAATTTTCCTGACATCTGTGGAAGTGTCTGTTCCTGAATTCTTCTGTTTTTTCCAATGTCACGCAGATGAGTTTGGAGCTTTGGAAAGCGTGAAAGCTGCTAGTGAACTGTATTCCCCTCTAACGGGAGAGGTCACCGAGATTAACACGGCCCTGGCTGAAGACCCAGGCCTCATCAACAAGTCTTGTTACGAAAATGGTAAGATGTTGCACTACGGTTCTCAGGGTGGTAATGGCCAAGCTCAGGCTCCAAAGGCAACTGGATTTTATCGTTTTAGCTGGATTTGAGCACCACTTCTTGGATTTCCTGGGTACCGAAAAAGACCAAAGTGTATCCCTTCCCTCCTTTGATGTTCGGCATTTCTTTATGAGTTTCTTTTGTTTTTTTCCTTTCTTTCCACGGGCCTCGGAGTCGGGGGATCTGGGTTCTAATTTCTGACTCTTCCGGGTATCTGCTGTGTGACCCTGGATAAGTCACTTCACTTCTCTGGGCCTCCATTTCCTCATCTGTAAAATCAATCAATCAATCAATCAATCGTATTTATTGAGCGCTTACTATGTGCAGAGCACTGTACTAAGCGCTTGGGAAGTACAAATTGGCATCACATAGAGACAGTCCCTACCCAACAGTGGGCTCCTGTGAACCCCATGTGGGGCAGGGACTGAGTCCAACCTGATTATCTTGTATCTACCCTAGTGCTTAGTACAGTGCCTGGCCCAAAATAGGCGTGGCCTAGTGGTTAAACCATGGGCCTGGATGTCAGAGGACCTGAGTTCTAATCCTAGCACCTCCACTGTCTGCTGTGTGACACTGAGCAAGTTATTTAACTTCTCTGTGTCTCAGTACCCTCAACTGTAAAATGGGGATGAAGACTCTGAGCCCTTCCTATGTGGGACAGGGACTGTGTCTAATCCGATTAGCTTGTATCTTCTCCAGCGCTTAGTACAGTGCCAGGCACATAGTAAGCCCTTAAATATCATTAAAAAGAAAAGAAAGAAATTTTTAAAACTACCACAATAACTTCTTACTGGAAACAGTTGGGAAACAGGAGGTGAGGGTGAGAAGGCCCTATCTTCTCTTGACACATCTGGATTTTAAACTCGTGCTCTGTAACGATTAATATTTTGAATGGCTTGGGCATGGCTTTTGCTCGCAGGTTGGCTGATCAAGGTGGCCCTAAGCAACCCTTCTGAACTCGATGAGCTGATGAGCGAAGAGGCCTACGAAAAATACGTCAAGTCTATCGAGGACTGAACCCGGAATCGTCGAATGAGCCAGTATGGAAACACTTAGCCCGACCTAGTTTGCCCTAAATTAGTGGTGTCCAGAAGGTGTGAAGCGTAGCGACGTGGAAATCTGTAGGTTAACCCCATCCCCCAGAAGACACTGCTGCATGAGGAACATCCATTAACCGAGCGTAAATGTCGGAGGGTAAAGATGCTTACCATCGGCACCCGTTGCACAGCACTCTCTTAGTGATTTTCATTAGGCTGCAGTCTAATTGAATAACGTGGCAAACTGGTAACGTCATCACCGGTAAAAAAAAAAAAAATGAGTGCCCTTCAAAGTTAGCAGCTGGATTGGCCGAAGCCTTAATCCAGGGATGGGGGCCGTCACCGCGGGTCAACTGGCCGAGTAAGGGACGGAGACGTCCCCGTCCGTTGGAGTCGTTAACGAGTGCCGAGACGGCAAGCCGCACGGAGGCCTTGGTGAGGTGGGTGGAGTCCGACTGTCAGGTGCAGAGCAGTGCCGTTTCAGTTTTCTGAATTAACTGCTTTGGCTGCTTCCTACGGGTGGGGCCACAGTCTAACGGCAGAATAGGTAACCAGGTTAATAAAAAGGAACTGACTTCTTTACCGGCTCTGCGCGCTCTTGGTTTTGTACTAAATGGTCCGCCACCGCCTCCCCCCCCCGCCACCCAGACGTTATACTCTGCCATGAAAAACTCCAAAGGGTCTCCCAAAAATTAACATTTAACTCCAGGAGTATTTGATTCATGGGAAGTCGGGAAAACTAGGCAACTGACTGCGTGGAAAGAAAAGTCTAATTTCCCCGATCTAGGTTTTCTGAATTATCGAGCAGTGGTATTTACCGAGCGCTTACTAGAGAAGCAGTGTGGCCTAGTGAATAGAGCACAGGCCCGGGAGTCAGAAGGACCCAGGTTCTAATCCCGGCTCTGTCACTTGTCTTCTGTTGACTTAGGGCATATCACTTCACTTTTTGGTGCCTCAGTTACCTCATCTGTAAAATGAGGATTAAGTCTGTGAACCCCGTGTGGGATATCAATCAATCGTATTTATTGAGCGCTTACTGTGTGCAGAGCACTGTACTAAGCGCTTGGGAAGTACAAGTTGGCAACATATAGAGATGGTCCCTACCCAACAGTGGGCTCACAGTCTAGAAGATATGAGCAGTGTCCAACTTGATTGGCTTTTATCCACCCCGGCGTTTCGTATAGTGTCTGGTGCATAGTAAGCACTTAGCAAATACCTTTTTTTTTTTTTTGAAAAAAAAGGAAGACTTTCCTAGTAAAATAAAATTTTCTGTTGTACCGCCTTGGGCCGTGGGATAGCTTGGAGGTAGAAAACAGATTTAGGGAGAATGAAGAGGTTAGAAAGGAGTCTGTATGTTTGAGGCTGTATGTTTTAGACTGTGAGCCCACTGTTGGGTAGGGACTGTCTCTATATGTTGCAAATTTGTACTTCCCAAGCGCTTAGTACAGTGCTCTGCACATAGTAAGCGCTCAATAAATACGATTGATGATGATGATGAGGTAGTACTCGTATGTTTTTATTGTGCCTCTACTGGTGCACTGCATCAATCAATCGTTTTGAGTGCTTACCGTGTGCAGAAGCAGCATGGCTTAGTGGAAAGAGCACCGGCTTGGGAGTCAGAGGACATGGGTTCTAATCCCGGCTCCGCCACTTGTCTACTGTGTGACCTTGGGCAAGCCACTTACCCTCTCTGTGCCTCAGTTACCTCATCTGTAAAATGGGGATTAAGACTGTGAGCCCCACGTGGGACAACTTGATTACCTTGTGTCTACCTCAGCACTTAGAACAGTGCTTGGCACATAGTAAGCGCTTAACAAATACCATAATTATCACTGTTATTATTACTAAATGCTTGGGAAAGTACAGTATAACAGCCGATTCCCTGCTTAGAATGATCTTACAGTCTAGGGAGTAGACAGACACTAATATAAATACAGATAGGTACATAAGTGCTGTGGGGCTGAGGGAGGGGTGAAGAAAGGGAGCAAGTGCAAATAGGATCTATATTGTTAGAGATGGCTGATGAGGTTTTTGACTCGGTTTGGGGAATTCATCCAGGACAGTTTGTTGAAGGGGGTGGGATTTTCATATCCTGAGAGCTGTGATCCGTCAGATCTGGGGAGGGAGTTCTCCCAGCCAGTGGAACAGCACAAGGGCAGAGGCGGAAGAGTCAAAAGCAAGATACAGTTAGAAGGTGATGAGAACCAGTGTGGATAGAGCACAGGCTTGGGAGTCAGAAGGACCTGGGTTTTAATCCTGACTCCGCCACTTGTCTGCTCTGTAATCTTGGGCAAGACACTTCACTTCTCGGCGCCTCAGTTACTAATACCGTGAGTACCCTGTGGGACGGAGTACTGATTATCTTGTCTACCGCAGCGCTTAATACAGTGTCTGGCCCATAGTAAGGGCTTAACAAATACAATTTAAAAAAAAAGGATTAGCTTGGGATGAATGAAGACAACAAAAAATAAGATAGGGTGAGTTGATGGAGAGCTTTGAAGTTTATTGTTTTTGCTTGATGTAGGACACGGGAAGCCAAGGCTTCACAAGAGTTTAGCTACTCTAATTTCTGGAAGGACTGGTAAGTGGAGGGTGAGTATTATCAAGTGACCCTATAGCAAGAGAATGCTTGAGGGCAGGAATCATGTCTCTCAACTGTTGTACTCTCCCAAGCGCTTAGTACGGTACTCCGCACGGAGGAAGCGCACCATAAATTGTATTGATTGGTAGCTCAACTGAAAATTATCTGAAAAGCCTTGTTTACCTCTGCTCGTGAAGATTTGGGCCCTGCATCTGTGATGTCGTTCACTGGTGTCTGTGATATAATTATTGGTTGTACCCTTATCCCAGATATGGCATAGGATAAGAGTTGGGCATGTCTCTCAGAAACCTTGATTAACTCCCAGGACCACTCTAGTCCTGGGTTATCTCCTGCTAGAATTCCCTCCAACTTTCATCCTAACTCCTCTGCGCTATTTAAGAGCCAACTTCCTCTTTCCTTTCAACTCCACTCCTGAGTCGGATTGAGCCAATTCCTGACCAGGCTAGATTTGATTCCAAGTGAAGTTGTTGCCTTTCCTTGGTTTCTTGCCCTTGTCCTTGGTTTAGCAATCCATCAGTGGTATTTTTGAGTACTTACTCTGCAGAACACTGTAGGGAGAGTACAGTAGGGCTAGCAGGCAGGATCTCTGCATTAAAAGATTTTATCATTTACTATAGGTAACACCAAAATAAATGATAAATAGGGTAAGCATCTGAGTCTAAAGATATGTACGTAAATGCCATCGGGGGGGTGGGGGAAGTGAGTCTTCGGGAGTGAGGGTTCAAGTGCAGAGGTGATACATTGGGAAAGCAGGGAGGGATGACGTGAGATTATTCGGGGAAGGCTTCCCGGAGGAGATGTGCTTCTAGTAGGGCTTTGAAGATGGGAAGAGCAGTGCGGGCCTGCAGAGTGTGAAGGGGTCTGCGATGAGAGAGAGGTACAAAGAGTAGGTTGCTGTGAGAGGAGTCAAGCGTGAGCTGGGTTGCAGTGGGAGAGGAGCGAGGATAGGTAGAGGACTGCGGAGAGCTGATGAGCACCTCAGAGCCAATGGTGTTGAGTTGCTTCTTAATGTGGAAACTTCAGGAGACAAAGTCCCTCCTGATCGGCTGCCTTGGCCACCTCCCCCACTGCCCACCGCTGCTAGGTGGCTCATCCCCTTCCCACCCCTGCCAGTTTCAAGATGCGGCATGGCCTAGCGGAAAGAGCACCGGCCTGAGAGTAGGAAGGACCTGGGTTCTAATCCCGGCTCTGCCACGTCTGCTGTGTGACCTTGGGTAAGTCTTTTAACTTTTCAGTGCCTCAGTTACCCCATCTGTAAAGTGGGGGTTAAAATCCTACAATTCCTCCCACTCTGAGATTATCCCATGTGGGACAGGGACTGAGTCCAACCTGATTAACCCGTGCCCAGTGCTTAAAACGGTGCTTGCCACCTAGAAAGTGCTTAGCAAGGCTGCCGCTTATCTACTGTGCAGCTTCGGACAAGTCGCTTCTCTGGGCCTCAGTTCCCTCCTCTTTAAAAGGGGGATGAAGACTGTGACTGGGACCTTCCTTCAATCGTATTTATTAAGCGCTGGTTGTGTGCGGAGGAGGATGCTGTGTCCAACCCGGTTTGCTTGTATTCACCCCAGCGCTTAGTACGTTGCCTGGCACGTAGTATGCGCTTGACAGATATCACAGTTATTGTGGTGATTATTGAGGAGGGGGCTCCTCGCTCCCCGGGCCCGGTGACTGACCTCCTCTGTGTGCATTTGTGTGTGTGAGGGAGTAAGGGTGAATGCCTCTTGAGCGGCCCTCTCAGGGCTGAGGCGATGGGCCCCTCCCCTTCGCCCCCAATCCTTCCCTCTTTCCCTCCCCACAGCACTTGTGTCTGTCTGTACATATTTATTACTCTATTTTATTAGTGATGTGTGTCTAGCTATAATTCTATTTATTCTGCTGGTATTGACACCCGTCTACTTGTTTTGTTTTGTCATCTGTCTCCCCCTTCTAGACAGCGAGCCCGTTATTGGGTAGGGACCGTCTCTATCTGGTGCTGAATTGTACTTTCCAAGCGTTTAGGACAGTGCTCTGCACGCAGTAAGCGCTCAATAAATACGATTGAATGAATGCCCATTGAGCGACCCTCTCAGGGCTAAGGCGATGGGCCCCTTTAGCGGCCCCTCCCCATTGCCCCAATCTTTCCCTCTGACCCTCCCCACAGCACTTGTGTCTATCTGTACGTATTTATTACTCTATTTATTTTATTAATGATGTGTAGATAGCTCTAATTCTATTTATTTTGCTGGTATTGACACCTGTCTACTTGTTTTGTTGTCTATCTCCCCCTTCATGGGTAAGGACCGTCTCTGTTGCCAAATTGTACTTTCCAAGTGCTTAGGACAATGCTCGGCATGCAGTAAGCGCTCAATAAATACCATTGAATGAATGAATGAATGCCCACTGAGCAGCCCTCTCAGGGATGAGGTGATGGGCCCCTTTAGCAGCCCTACCCCATCACCCCCAGTCCTTTCCTCTGCCCTGGCCCTCCCCACAGCACTTGTGTCTCTCTGTACCTATTTATTACTCTATTTTATTAATGATGTTTAGCTCTAATTCTATTTATTCTTCCGGTATTGACACCTGTCTACTTGTTTTGTTGTCTGTCTCCCCCTTCTTGGGTAAGGGCTGTCTCTATCTGTTGCCGAATTGTATTTTCCACGTGCTTAGGACAATGCTCTACACGCAGTAAATGCTCAGTAAATACCATTGAATGAATGAATGAATGAATGCCCGTTGAGCGGCCCTCTCAGGGCTGAGGCGATGGGCCCCTTCATCGCCCCCAACCCTTCCCTCTGCCCTGCCCCTCCCCACAGCACTTGTGCCTATCTGTACCTATTTATTACTCTATTTTATTAGTGATGTTTAGATAGCTCTAATTCTATTTATTCTGCTGGTATTGACACCTGTCTACTTGTTTTGTTGTCTGTCTCCCCCTTCTTGGGTAAGGGCTGTCTCTATCTGTTGCCGAATTGTATTTTCCACGTGCTTAGGGCAATGCTCTGCACGCAGTAAGCGCTCAATAAATACCATTGAATGAATGAATGAATGCCCGTTGAGCGGCCCTCTCAGGGCTGAGGCGATGGGCCCCTTCATCGCCCCCAGTCCTTCCCTCTGCTCCTCCCCACAGCACTTGTGTCTATCTGTACCTATTTATTACTCTATTGATTGTATTAATGATGTGTAGATAGCTCTATTTCTATTTATTCTGCTGGTACTGACACCTATCTACTTGTTTTGTTGTCTGCCTCCCCCTTCTAGGGTGGGGACTGTCTCTGTTGCCGAATTGTACCTTCCAAGTGCTTAGGACAATGCTCTGCACGCAGTTAGCGCTCAATAAGTGCCATTGAATGAATGAATGAATGAATGAATGCCCGTTGAGCGGCCCTCTCAGGGCTGAGGCGATGGGCCCCTTCATCGCCCCCTCTGCCCTGCCCCTCCCCACAGCACTTGTGTCTATCTGTGCCTATTTATTACTCCATTTATTTTATTAATGATGTGTAGATAGCTCTAATTCTATTTATTCTGCTGGTATTGACAACTGTCTACTTGTTGTCTGCTTCCCCCTTCTAGGGTGCGGACTGTCTCTGTTGCCGAACTGTACTTTCCAAGCGCTTAGGACAGTGCTCCTCACCCAGTCAGCGCCCAATAAATAACACTGATTGATTGATTGATTGATTGATTGATTGACTGACTGGCCGTTGAGCGGCCCTCCGACGGCTGAGGCGACGGGGGCGGCCCTCGCGCCTCATGGGCGTTGGCCTCTGTGGCGCGCGCGGGGGGCCCGCGGTGACGTCACTTCCGGCCGGCGCTGGGCGGGGCTCCTCCGGTTACCAAGGCAACGAGAGGGGCCCAGCGGTCGTCCGAGGCAGGGCTCCTCCGGTTACCAAGGCAACGAGCGCGGCCCGGCGGCCGTCCGAGGCGGGGCTCCGCCGGGACCAGGTAAGGACCCCAATCATAAGGATGGTGGGAATGATCATGGTGGCGTTTATTAAGCGCTTACTATGCGCAAAGCACTGTTCTAAGCGCTGGACTTGGTACTGTGGTTCTTCTCTCTATGTGCCAACTACTGATCTAAGCCCTGGGGTAGATACAAGTAAGGTTGAACCCAAGCATAGTGGCTCAGTGGAAAGAGCCCGGGCTTTGGAGTCAGAGGTCATGGGTTCAAATCCCGACTCCTCCAGTTGTCAGCTGGGTGACCTTGGGCAAGTCACAACTTCTTTGTGCCTCAGTTCCCTCATCTGTAAAACGGGGGTGAAGACTCTGAGCCCCCCATGGGACAACCTGATCACCTTGTAACCCCCCCCCAGCGCTTAGAACAGTGCTTTGCACATAGTAAGCGCTTAATAAATACCATTATTATTGTTATCATCCCCATTTTACAGGTGAGAGCGCTTAGTACAGCGCACACGGTAAGCGCTCAATAAATACGATTGATTGATTGAGAGAACTGAGGTCCAGGGAAAGGACTCTCCCAAGGTCACACAGCAGACGTTTGGTGGAGCCAGGATTAGAACCCATGACCTTCTGACTCTCGGGCCCAGGCTCTGGCCACTAAACCACACTAATCCCCATTTTACACCCACTGTTGGGTAGGGACTGTCTCTATATGTTGCCAACTTGGACTTCCCAAGCGCTTAGTACAGTGCTCTGCACACAGTAAGCGCTCAATAAATACAATTGATTGATTTTACAGATGAGGGAACTGAGGCCCAGTGAAGTGACTTGCCCAAGCTCACACAGCGGACGTATGGTGGAGCTGGGATTAGAACCTGTGACCTTCTGACGCCCAGGCTCTGGCCACTAAACCACGCTGATCCCCATTTTACAGATGAAGAAACTGGGGTCCAATGAAGTGACTTGCCCCAGGTCACACAGCACACATGTGGTGGAGGCGGAATTAGAACCCGTGACCTTCTCACTCCCAGGCCCGGGCTCTGGCCACTAAACCACGTTGAGGGCAAGAGATGGGAGGGAGGCATTGGGGGGCTGGAGACAGAGAATTGGCCGGAGGGGTGTAAACTTGAGTCTCCCAGAATTTGGGTTGGTCTTTGTTTTGGTTGTTTTGGTATTTATTAAGCACTAAGAGTGAGAGCCCTGTGTGGGACAGGGACTATGTCCCACCCAATTATCTTGTATCTACCCCAGTGCTTAAAACAGTGCCTGGCACAGAGTAAGTGTTTACTAAATACCACCATCATCCCTTATGTGCCAGACACTGTACCAAGTGCTTTAGAGAAGCAGCGTGGTTCAGTGGAAAGAGCGCGGGCTTTGGAGTCAAAGGTCATGGGTTCAAATCCCTGCTCCGCGAATTGTCAGCTGTGTGCCTTTGGGCAAGTCACTTAACTTCTCTGTGCCTCAGTTACCTCATCTGGAAAATGGGGATTAAGACTGAGCCCCTGTGGGACAAGCTGATCACCTTGTAACGTCCCCAGTGCTTAGAACAGTGATTTGCACATAGTAAGCGCTTAATAAATGCCATCATTATTATTAGTATTAAGTGCTGGGGTAGATACAAACTAATCGGGTTGGGCACAGTCCCTCTCCCACATAATAATAATAATAATAATGTTGGTATTTGTTAAGCGCTTACTATGTGCTAAGCACTGTTCTAAGCGCTGGGATAGATACAAGGTTATTAGGTTGTCCCACTTGGGGCTCACAGTCTTGATCCCCATTTTACAGATGAGGTAACTGAGGCACAGAGAAGTTAAGTGACTTGCCCAAAGTCACACAGCTGACAAGTGGCGGAGTCAGGATTTGAACCCATGACCTCTGACTCCCAAGCCCATGCCCTTTCCACTAAGCCATGCGAGGTTATAAGGTTGTCCCACTTGGGGCTCACAGTCTCAATCCCGATTTTACAGATGAGGTAACTGAGGCACAGAGAATGATAATGATGATTGATGGTATTTGTTAAGTGCTTACTCTGTGTCAAACAGTGTTCTAAGCACTGGGGTAGATACAAGCTAAGCAGGTGGAAGCAGTCCCTGCCCCACGTGGGGCTCACAGTCTGAATCTGCATTTTACAGATGAGGTAACTGAGGCACAGAGAAGTGAAATGACTGGTTCGAAGTCACGTGGCTGATAAGTGATGGAGCCGGGATGAGAACCCAGGCCCGTGCTCTATATACTACGCCACACTGCTTTTAGGAGACTGGTTCCAATTGATTGGAACCAGTTAACTTGTACTTCCCAAGCGAACTTGTACTTCCCAAGCGCTACCTTGTACTTCCCAAGCGCTAACGTGTACTTCCCAAGCGCTTAGTACAGTGCTCTGCACACAGAAAGCGCTCAGTAAATACGATTGATAAATAAATTGGACTGCAGGGCCGCTTAGGCCAGAAATCGGAACCCAGTGGTAATTCATGTGGCCACCAGGCCTGTAGTGCTGTGTGGTGTAGAACGGAATTTGCCTGCCCTTCAAAATCATCATCATCATCATCAATCGTATTTATTGAGCGCTTACTATGTGCAGAGCACTGTACTAAGCGCTTGGGAAGTACAAATTGGCAACATATAGAGACAGTCCCTACCCAACAGTGGGCTCACAGTCTAAAAGGGGGAGACAGAGAACGAAACCAAACATACTAACAAAATAAAATAAATAGAATAGATATGTACAAATAAAATAAAATAAAATTGTCAAAAATATTTGACAATCAGTCTCATTTTGCCCAGGGCCTTCCTTATTCTGCCATCTCATTTCAGAAAAGCTCCCTCAATGTGCACCAATGTGGCCTCTACCAATGTGGCACGGTCACCTCATCCAACAGTCATTGACTCTAAATTCAACGAGGGCAGGGAATGTGTCTGTTTTTTGTTGAACTCTACTCTCCCCAGCGCTTACTTAGTACAGAGCTCTGCACATAGTAAGCGCTCAATAAATACAACCGGCTGACTGACAAGCTGACCTGACGTGTTCCGGGTTTTATTCATTTAAAGTCCATACGGTTGCTAGAAGAGAAAATGTTAACGTGCACCTCATCCATTCTCAGGTCAAAGTCCACAAGAGATGGACTTGGTAAGTTTAAATATCAAAATAGATGTTTGTTTTAATCACCCTCTTTACAAACCGACGGAAAAAAGTTGTAAACTCTGGGACTCTTAATCTATTTTCCCCCACTGCGTCATCAATTTCTAGCCTTGTTATTGTCTAAAATTCTAGTTCAGGATTTGGCAAGGGATTCATTTTTGGAGTTGGCTGTTAGTATGTTTGAGCCACAGATACATTGGATAGTCAAGGGCTTGTGAGATCCATTTTATATTGCAAATCTGATCATTAAAACTTAATCCACATTTCAAGTTGCAGACCGGAGGAGTGAAAGCTGTAAGCCACCATAACCATAATGCATTTCTGTCAGAAAAATGAATTGGAAGTAGAAAAAAGCAGTGAAACTCAAAGAAAAGAAGAATTCCAAACGATATGTACCTATCCAAATGAAAAGAGAGAAAAGCATCATGTTTGTACTCTGCTGAACATCAGCGACCTGTCCCTCGAACAAGAACGATCCATGGATTATATTATTGGCGCTGGCTGGGACGAAGCAGTAAGTTTTCTTTTAAAATTGTCTAAAGGTTTTCACCAATCACAAACCATGAACACCTGTTACATTATTTAAATGTTGGCATTACTAAAAAGTAATCCATGTTACCAAATATATGAGAATACTGAAGTGTAGTTAATAATAAGAAGGAGAGTATTATTTAAGCATTTACTGTGTGCCAAGCACTGTATTCTGTAGTTACAAGATGCTGTGAACACAATGCGCTCTCAGTAAATACCACGGAGGATGATAAGCAAATCAGACACAGTCCCTATCCCACAAGGGGCTCACAGTCTAGGAGGGAGAGAGAAGGGATTATCTAATCCTCATTTTTACAGATGTGGAAACTGAGATACAGAGAAATTAAGTGACTTGCCAAAGGTCACACAGCAGGCAAGGGTCGGAGCCGGGATTGGAACTCGGGTCTCCGGACTCCAGGCTCCGGCTCTTTGCACTGAGATACCCTGCTTCTTGCTACTGACAAAGGAAAGGAAATTTAGACATTCAAGTCTCCCCCTCTAGACTGTAAACTTGTTATGGGCAGGGAACGTGCCTGCTAATTCTGTCGTAATTGTACTCTCCCAAGCGCTTAGAACAGCGCTCTGTACATAGTAAGCGCTCAATAAATACCATTGACTGATTGATTCCGGAAAGTTTCTGCGAATACAGTAGGCCCGGCTGACTGCCCGGCCGATTTACCATCCGAAGACAACAGGCAGAGGATACGTTTTGTCTCTCGTCCTGGCCCGTTACCGAGCCCCCAGTTATTGATGGAGACTCAGGGTGCTTTTGTGCTTCCAGGTACGAGGCTGGGGTAAGGCCTCTCCGACTGCCTGCCTCTGGCCCCGAAGGAAATCCAGAAAAGCCAAAGCAGGAGAAAGCGACAGCCAGTGTTTACTGTGCGTAAATATGGTGCATCCCCCCGGTTCGCATCTCGTCCCCGACCCGCCCAAACCCAACTTAAAAGCAAGGAGCGGGGTCACCCGGGATACAGTGCCCGAAAAGGAACGTGCTCCGTTGCCCAACCAAGAGCCACCCGCCCGCTCCGAGACAGCCACGGGGGAAGCATCCGCCGGCAAGATCGTCTCTTCCCCCCAAAGCCTTGGGGAAAAAAAAAGCCTGCAAATAAAAGAGTACATTTGGCACCCAGAAAAGCCGAAGGCCCCCGAAAGCACTAAGCATAGAGAGCCGAGGAGCCACGAGCCGACCGTCTCTAACCCTAAGCCAGATCCGGGTCTCTCGGACGCTTCCAAACCCGGCCTGGTGCTGCCCCCGCTGAGAGCCGGTCCCCAGAGCAGCCTCGACTCCTCGATCAAGAAGAAGATGGGGACGTTAACCGTCTCTGAGGAGAAAACGCCCGGCCCCGAAAACGCCTGGAGTTACGGTTCGAAAGCAGCCGAACCGAAAGGGGGAAAGGGGACTCTCGACCATTTAAGCGGCGTCCCGGGCCAACGGGTGAAACTGAGCGAAGCGAGCCCGAGGACTTCTTTCTCTTGCGAGCCCACGCCTCCGGGCTGTTGGCCCTGGCCCCTCCTGCCCTACAAGCATTCGACCTCCGTCCCCAACGTGGCCAATGCCGGGAAGATCGACTACCTGACCACCTGGCAGTTTCCTCCCAAACGCCGACTGCAGGGCCTCCGGCCGCAGATCCGCCGGGAGGAGCCCAGAGCGGCCAGCGGCGGCAAAGAGCAGAGTCTCAGTGAGGCCCAGAGAGACAGCGGGTCTCAGGCAGCAGAGGCCCGGCTCCTGGCGGGACAACTCTTTCCTTCCTTGACAGTGAGCAGGGTTATCATCCCCGTCTTGCCTCACAGACTTCTCTGACGTTTTAATGAGACGATATCCGGGCAATAACCCGCTCTGGGCGATTCTCTGTTTTTAGGGTACGAGGTGGAAATGGCAGCTGTTTGTGATCGTTTGGGTTTTTTTTTTACGGTTCGGGGCTCTGAAAATATAGGCATTTAACTTCTTTGGGGGCTTAAGTGAAAAGAGTCTGTAAAACTCTTATTTGTAAACAAATGATTGCCAGTCACACACTGTCTTCTCTCAGACGATCCGAGGTTTCCCAGAGGGGGCCTGCTGAGGGGAAGCACCAGGGAAATTAGCTGGTGAGTATTTCACCCAAGATTAAAAGCGGGATGTGGTCCAGATCTATGCAATCCTCTTCTTCCTGCACTGTGGATTGAGTTTGGCCAAGGAGCAACGTGGCCCAGCACCTATGTTCTAATCCTGGCTCCGCCACTTGTCTGCTGGGTGACCTTGGGTAAGTCACTTCCCTTCCTCTAGTGCAGAAGAGCCAGCGCAGAGGAATCGATAGTGGTGCTGCTTGGGGGGTGGGGAGAGGGCGGGCGTGTCATCATTCACATTCTTTTCTGCCTGTCATGTTACCACTGCGGCACGGAGGGCAATGGGCGAGTAGGAGGGCGGGGGGCAGCAGGTTGCAACACGCACACAAAAGTGAGGTACCCGCACCTGGAGTGACCACAACAGAAGCAGCGTGGCTTAGTGGAAAGAGGACGGGCTTGGGAGTCAGAAGTTGTGGGTTCTAATCCCGGCTCTGCCACTTATCAGCTGTGTGACTTTGGGCAAGTCACTTAACTTCTCCGTGCCTCAGTTCCCTCATCTGTAAAATGGGGATTAAGACTGTAGCCCCACATGGGACAACCTGATTACCTTGTATCTACCCCAGTGCTTAGAATAGTGCTTGGCACAAAAGAAGTGCTTAACAAATAATACCCAGGCTGTGCTGGAAACCCTTGGTGGGAGCCACTACGCCCAACTTAACCATGCCAACGTTTTTAGCCAGCCGGGCCCATCTCCCTGGGGAAATATCTGAGAGGGTCCTTCGGTCAGAAACCTTCACTCCTCTTTTAAAGCCAGGGTGGGAACCCGGATCTCCTGATTCCCGGAGCTGGGTTCTTCTTACTGGGCCCAGAGCAGGGCTAATCGACAGGATAACGGTCACCGGTTCTCAGTCCTTCTACTACTACTGCTACTGCAGAGCCTGGAGGTACTTGGGGATGGGGTGGTGGTGGATATTTACTTAGCGCCTTCAAAGGGGAATTCAATCATTCCGCTTGGATCGTTGACTACTCCTAGTCTAGATTTCCCACATCAATAGTTGTATGGAAGCACAGGCTCTGGGCACTTGCCCAAGTTTATTTATTGGTGGCCCAGGTGGCCCCACCCGGGCCAGATCAAGGGTTTTCAGAGAGGAGGTTCGGGTGCCCAACCTGACTAGAGAATCGTCACCACCGTCAGGATTTATTGAGCTCCTTCAGTCGCCCTGCACTGTACCACGATAAAATTTCCTCAGATCTAAGGTCAGGTCAGTTGGTTAGGGCTTCAGTTCTTCCTGTGGAAAAAAAGAGATAGCAAGTCCTCGATCCTAAAAGGCAAGTAATTCCGCCCGCAATCCCGACCCACCTCAAGTTTTACAGTCAAAATCTAACAAGTGGCTCCCCTCTAAAGGGCATTCCTAACACGTCATCATCCCCTTTCCTGTTGGCTGTTTGCATTTCTTAGACATCCCAGTCCTCGTCAAGTCTCCGCCATCCGAAATCTCCTTTGAGAGGGAGCTGGTTTGATGGTGGGGAGTAGCCCCCGGCCAGCTGGCGGTAGGGAAGTGGAACGCGGTCCAGCTGAATGCCCGTTCGGTCCACTCCTCAAGGGAGGGGGGAGAACCAGCCCTGGGGACTCAACCGCCTTCTACCCTGTGGGCCGAGAGTGATGGGCCGGGCCGCCCTTCTGACCCAGGTCCATCCTGCTCCGGCCCCACACCGGCCACTTACTCTCTCCACTCTCGTAGCGGTCGCGAGGCAGCAGTCTGGAGCTCTGTTCCCACTCCCTCCTTGTCCCCTTAGAGTGAGACACTGCTGTCAGCTGGAAACAAAAAATCAGGGAAACAGCCTAGATAGAGCCCGGACCCGGGAGCCAGGGGGCCTGGGTTCTAATGCCGGCTCTGCCACTTGTCTTAGAACAGTGCTTTGCAAATAGTAAGCGCTTACTAAATGCCATTATTATTATTACTATTATTATTGTCTGCTGCGTGTGACCTTGGACAAGTCGCTTCGCTGGGCCTCAGGTAACTCATCTGTTACATGGGGATTACAATACGATTGATGATGATTAAAACTGTGAGCTCCACGTGGGACACGGACTGTGTCCAACCTGATTAGCTGAGTACAATGCCCAAAGAATGCCATCCAAAAAAAAATGCTTAACAAATACCATAAAAAAAGCTTTGAAAGTATCCCAGCATGGCTCAGTGGAAAGAGCACGGGCTTTGGAGTCAGAGGTCAAGGGTTCAAATCCCAGCTCCGCCAATTGTCAGCTGTGTGACTTTGGGCAAGTCACTTGGGCCTCACTTGCCTCATCTGTAAAATGGGGATTAAGACTGTGAGCCCCCCATGGGACAATCTGATCCCCTTGTAATCGCCCCAGCGCTTAGAACAGTGCTTTGCACATAGTAAGTGCTTAATAAATGCCATTATTATTATTATCCCCTCATCCCAGGCCCTGGGGCAAACAAGCAATTGCTCTTTGGAACCTGTTTTAGTTCCTGTTTCAAGAAAGAAAGGAAGGTGATGAGGTTCTTTTACGCAGGTTTGGGGATTACTGCTTTCATTGGTCTAAACAATAACTAAATCTTCTCCCGATCAATTCACCGCTCAAACCGAAAATCGGGCTTTCCCCTGTGCATTCGATCAGTAGCGCATTTTTCAGACCGTCTAAACCGGAAAGATTCCCAACATTTTCTGTCTGAATTTGGGTGGTGCAGGGGAGGGCGGGAGTCTGGGGGACTGTGTGGACCCCCAGAAGAAGTGATGATGCTGCAGGTTGGGGTTCGGGGGAACAGCTTCAGCCCAAGTCAGGGAAGCAGTGTGGCCTAGTGGACAGAGCACGGGCCTGGGAGCCGGGAGGACCTGGGTTCTAATCCCAGCTTGTCGGGCAAGTCACAGCTTCTCTGGGCCTCAGTTCCTTCATCTGTAAAATGGGGATGAAGACCATGAGTCCCATTTGAGAGAGGGACCGTGTCCAACCTGATTAGCTTGTATCTACCACAGTGCTTGACACACAGTAAGCGCTTAACAAATACCATCATCATAATAATAATTATAGTCAAAGCCCCTGCCTCTCCCACAGGTCTAGCAGGCGCTTAGTCTAGTGTTCTACACACAGTAGACGCTCAATAAATACCACTGAATGACTGTGGAGAATGTATCTACCAACTCTACTTTCCCAAGCGCTTACTACAGTGCTCTGCACAAAGTAAACCCTCAATAAATACGGATTGATTGCCTAGAGGATGGACAGAGAAGCAGCGTGGCTCAGTGGAAAGAGCACGGGCTTTGGAGTCAGAGGTCATGGGTTCAAATCCCGGCTCCGCCACTCGTCAGCTGTGTGACTTTGGGCAAGTCACTTAACTTCTCTGGGCCTCAGTTACCTCGTCTGTAAAATGGGGATTAAGACTGTGAGCCCCACATGGGACAACCTGATCACCTTGTAAATTCCCCAGCGCTTAGAACAGTGCTCGGCACATAGTAAGCGCTTAATAAATGCCATCATTGTTATAATTATTATTATTATTTTACCATATGGCCCAAGGAGAGGGACAAAAGTGGCAGGGCTAGAGGATAGGAGAGGGCCAGGAAAGCAAAGACAGCAGAGGACGTAAGTAGAATCACTCCAAAAGAACCTCCTCCCTCCTCCATCTACCCACCCAAAAGGATGGCCCAGCTGCTTAGAGACTGAGAATAATAATAATAATGATATTTATTAAGCGTTTACTACGTGCCAAGCACTGTTCTAAGCACTGGGGTAGATACAAGGTAATCAGGTTGTCCCACACTGGGCTCACAGTCTTAATCCCCATTTTCCAGATGAGGTAACAGGCACAGAGAAGTTAAGTGACTTGCCCTAAGTCACACGGCTGATAGGCGACGGAGCCGGGATTAGAATCCAGGACCTCGGACTCCCAAGCCCATGCTCTTTCCACTAAGCCACGCTGCTTCAACAACTAAAGAACAAAATATTGCCCGGGGAGGAAATAGATAAGGGAGCCCGGGCAAAGCAAAAATACAAGAATCACGGGGTTGGGGAAGAAGAGATAGACCGGTGACCAAACCAAACGCAGGAAGGGCTTAATAAGAACCAGTGGTTCGGTGTTTGGATTGTCTTTTAACTACTGTATTGGCCTCCCGTCTCTCCCCACTCCAGTCCGTACTTCACTGTGCTGCCCGGATCATTTTTGGACAAAAACATTCAGTCTGTGTTGCCCCCCTCCTCAAGACCCTCCAGCCGTTGCCCATCCAGCTCCGCATCAAACAGAAACTCCTTACCATCGGCTTTTAAAGCACTCAATCACCCTGCCCGCTTCCTATCTCTCCTGCTTCTACCCAGCCTGCACACTTCGCTCCTCTAATAATAATAACAATGATAGCATTTATTAAGCGCTTTCTATGTGCCAAGCACTGTGCCAACCCACTCACCGTACCTCAATCTCATCTATCTCGCTGCCGACCTCTCGCCCACGTCCGGCTCAACCCTGACCCCAGGCTGGGTGATAAAGTGCTCCAGACCCAACGGAGGGAAGGTAAGGGAGAGGAGACTTGAAGAAAACTCGACGAAAGCAGTTTCGTGATTCCGGCTGCTCTTTAATCAGTGCAATTTGGGCTTTTACAGACTGTTCGCTTCCTCTAGGACATATACAGCTAATTGGAGCGGTGTTTCCCCACCGGTCTTCATCCGTAAAAAGCCCTCTTCTAACACGAGCTCCCTGTGCCCGACGGAACCCACCCGTTGGGTGAAGAAAAACCATCTCCGAAACCAAGTCCTTTTTTCAAGCCATCCATCACCGCCCACTTATTTAACAAAAAGGCAGAAACAAACATGCAGTTCTCCTTGGTGTGTACAGGCCTTCAAACTAACGAACGCTTAATCATTAAGGCAGTAACACTCCTACAGAAACAAGGAAAAAATCCAAGTTAAGGCTTTATGGGGCCAGGTGGCGAAATCCATATCCGTACCCATTCCCTCCTTAGCATCACAAGACTTGCTAGTTCCCTCAAGTTCTTTGAGGGAACCTGACTTTATCGTCAGGGAGATTCTCTGCCGGCACTCGGGTCTTTGTAACAAGACTGCAAGAAATCTGAAGGATGCAGCAGCCTCACGCCACGCTCTGTTCATCTGCGATTGTCAGTAGTTTTATCCTCTCGGATTTGTGTTTCAGAAACTCCCGCCGGAGAGGAGGGCCAAAAGACGTTCTCCCTGAACATCTAGCTGCAAAATCCCTGCCACGAAGCACGAATGCTCGCCAATCGGGGCAAAACTAGGAGGGGCCGAATGGATCCCCCCAGACCAGACCCAACATGCACCTCCCGCGACGATGCATTCCCCTTTTCCCCTTCTTTTCGTGAAAAGGGACTGACTGGCCATTTTGAAAAGCCGAAAGCAGGCTTTCGGGTGGATCGAGGCTCTTTGGCCGCCTCGGTTCAAGTAGCCAAGCCCCTGCTGAGGGTGGTTTCTCTTATCTCTTAAGGACGAGGTGGCATCTGAAAATATCCAGCTTTAATCCCCTGAGAGATGGTGTGATAAGATGCACCCTCTCTCCTACGGCCAAGAAGGGGTCCCGGCCGGCGCCACACGGCACTGGGGGGAAATTTCAGCATACTAGAAATGCAGCAAATGAGTAACGCTGTGCAAAACCGCCCGATCTTTCCCTCCCTCAATGAAGAGGGACATACCTTTTAACTCAGCTTCTCCGTACTAAGGTCAAAAAATTCTGTCAAAACCTTCGGGCCTCCGACTTGCACGGTTTTGCCCTCGGCAGTGAGTTTCCGGAACAGAACCACCGGAGGCTGCCCGTTTCCCAGGACCGAAAACCACGCGGCAGGCTCCCAAACAGCTTAAGTAGACGGCGGGGGGGTCCTCTGGGAGATCCCATCCTCCCAGGCGGCGGGACCGGATTCAAGCACACACCCCTGCCGTGTAGTAGTTTTCGACTGCGGGGCTGGAAAGACAGGACCCCCCCCAGCCCCAACCCTGGCCCGCCAAATACGGTACGCTCCACGGGCCACAACAGGACCCTTTAGGAAGCTTCGTCCGAAAAGTAGGTTTTAAAGTGCAAAAAAAAAAAAAAAAGTCTCTAGGTTGGTGTGTTTTGTTTTTAAATTAAGAATCTTGTATTTACAGACCACGGAGTTTTGGAGAGGCCCGAAATCGGTTCGCGGCCCGGGAAGGCCGGAGGGCGGGAAACGTGACGGTGAACGCCAACTTAGCAGGAAGGGGGCCACGGCGGGGAAACCCAAAAACACCGATTTTCCAGCTGCACGTGAGTTACACTTCTGCACGGTCAAGTTTCGACACGACTTCTGGTTGCACACGTAACGGGGGGCAGAGGTCCCCATATCCCCCAGAGGAAGGGTTAAGGACCCGGACTGAACATTCAACAATGAAAGCACCGCCGTTATCCCCTCCGCGGCGGGGTGGGAGGGGATGGGGGGCGGGGAGGGTGGGCATCCGTCCCCGCTGATCCCGCGCCTCAGAACCTCGGGACTGAACGCAGCTCGGCGCACGTCTGCGTCTCCACCGAGCTGAACTGGGACTCCATGGTGTCCAGGAGGAAGTCGTCCATGGCCGTCTGAGTCTCGTTGCTGGTGAGGAACAAACTCCCGAGGGTCTCCAAGCCGCCACCCACGGTCTGAGTCTCCGCGCTGTTCAGCTGGACTTTGCTCTCCGGGGGCGGCCTGGGGCCGCCCCTCGCCGGGTTCGGCCCTTCCGTCTGGGTCTCGGTGTCGGAGGAGTCGGTGCTCACGGAGAAGCTGGACTGCTTCAGGAGGCTGTCCAGGGGCAGGGGGCCGCCGGAGTCTAGGAAGAAATTCAGGTCCGTCTGGGTCTGGGTGTCGAACATCTCCAAGCCGAGGAAGCCGGAACTCCCCCGGCAGCCGAAAGGCGGCGGGATGCCGTCGGCCAGCAGGAAGTCGGTCTGCGTTTCGATGTCCAGCGACTCCAAGACCGGTTCGGGGTGCATGCCGCCCAGCTCGCTCTCCTCCGTCTGCGTCTGGATGTTGGAGGCCGAGAAGAACTCCTCGATGTCAAAATCGATGGCCGGGTTCTGCGGGGGGCCCGGGGCCAGCTGGCCGCAGTCGGGCCCGGCGCCCGACAAAATGCTACGATTATCCAGGGCCTGGCCCGACAGGTTCCCCGTCAAGATGTTCTCCAGGTCGTTGAGCAGATCCATCGTCTGGGTCTGATTGTCCGTCATGGTCTGGGGAGGAAGTAAGTTACCCTGCGCCCCGAAGCTCAGAATGGGGGCCGACTTCACTAGCTCTTGGCTCAGGGTCTTACAGCCGTTTGGGGACAACAAGCCATGGGCCCCGGCTCCGGCGTCCAGAGGGATCGTCCCGTCGCCCGGGGCCGAGACGCCGTACGGCGAGTGGACGCTCTCGAAAAGGTCGCCGCCCATCACGGCTTGGTCCAGGAGCCGACGGTCGTCGGGAGGGGCCTCGGCCGCCCCGGTCGGGTTGGTCTGGGTTTCTCGCGAGACCCCGCACGCCTGGAGACACGCCTGAGCGAAAGCGTCGGTCTGAGCCGCGATGGACGACGTCACCTTGGGGTGGGGCAGGAACGTCTGGGTCTGGACGCTGATGGGAAGGGACACTTGGGAGCCGAAGGTCAGATCCGTCTGAGAGCAGGAAGAGACCGAGGAGTCCGGGGGACCCCACGGAGGTGGCGGGGCGAAGGGCTCGGAGGAACAGGAGACGGCCATCTGGACGTCGGCGGGAGAAATCTTCCTCTCCCGGCAGGCGCCCCCCGGGCCCGGCAAGGCACCGGGAGAGGGGTCTCTCAAGTCGGCTCGCGCCTCGGGGCCGACGGGTTTGCCGGCCACGGCGCTCGCCGCTCTCGGGGCGGACGGGCCGTCTTCGAGGGGGAAGGCCTCGGCGTCCAGCTCCGCTAGCACGGTCCCCACCGGCAGCGGGAGAAGGCGGACGGCGTTCACCACCGGGCCCTGGTTTTCCAGGCCCACCAGCAACGGCTGCCCCGAGGGGTCGGCGGCCGGCACCAGGATCGGCAGGTGAGAGAACTGCACGATGGGGACTTTCAGCAACGCCACCCTGGGCCTCGGCAGAAGCGGCTTCGGCGCGCCCCGCGCTGGGGTGAGACCCCGCTTCTTGACGTGAGGCCCGCACGGGCCTTCGAACGGAGCCTCCTGCTTGACCTCCGAGGGCTCCGGCCCTTGAGGGTCTGGCGGGGGGCTTCCCGTGCTGACCGGGGCGGAGTCCGTCGCCTTGGCTGAGGCTGGCGGGGGCGGCCCCGAGCTCTCCATCTTCCTCTTCTTACTAGGCGGGTCCCTGGCACCGTCGCGGGAAGGATCGGAAAATGAAGGTAAATAAGAGTATTCCCTCAGGTAACACTTCCCCGTCCCCCATTACGGCTGTCCTCTAAGGCAACTGTTCCTAGCCCACTGTTGGGTAGGGACTGTCTCTATATGTTGCCAATTTGTACTTCCCAAGCGCTTAGTCCAGTGCTCTGCACACAGCAAGCGCTCAATAAATACGATTGATGATGATGATGATGAAAATGACGGTATGTGTGAAGCGCTTACTAGGAGCGAAGCACTGTTCAAGCACTGGGGGAGACACCAGGTCATCGGCTTGTCCCCCGTGGGGCTCATAATCTTCAACCCCATCTTACAGATGAGGGAACTGAGGCCCAGAGAAGAATAATAATAATGATGATGATGGCATCTGTTAAGTGCTTACTATGTGCAATGCACTGTTCTAAGTGCTGGGGTGGGGGGGGGTTTACAAGGTAATTAGGTTGTCCCACGGGGGGCTCACAGTCTTCATCCCCATTTTCCAGATGAGGCAACTGAGGCACAGAGAGGTGAAGTGACTTGCCCAAGGTCACACAGCTGACGAGTGGCGGAGCCGGGATTAGAACCCACGACCTCTGTCTCCCAAACCCGGGCTCTTTCCGCTAAGCCAAGCTGGATGTGCCGGCAGGAGTGGCAGCAGCTTTTATTGAGCACTCTCTGGTGCACTCCGCTTTTTTTTTAAAATATGGCATTTGTTAAGCGCTTACAATGGGCCAGGTGCTGTACTAAGCGCTGGATTAGATACAAGGTAATCAGGTAGGACACAGTGCGTGTCCCACCTGGGGCTCACGGTCTTCACCCCCATTTTACAGGTGAGTCAGTCAGTCGAATTTATTGAGTGCTTACTGTGTGCAGAGCACTGTTCTAAGCGCTTGGGAGAGTACGATACAACAAGAAACACACACATTCCCTGCCGTCAGTGAGCCTGCAGTACAGAGGGGGGATGAAGTAACTGAGGTCCAAAGAACGATAACAAGTAATAATAATCCCACCTCCCCCACATGTCTGCTGTGTGACCTTGGGCAAGTCGCTTCACTTCTCTGTGCCTCAGTTCCCTCATCTGTAAAATGGGGATTAAGACTGTGAGCCCCACGTGGGACAACCTCATCTCCTTGTGTTCCCCCCAGCGCTTAGAACAGTGCTTTGCACATAGTAAGCACTTAATAAATACCAACATTATTATTATTATTATTATTAACTGTGGGATCTGTCAGGTGCTTACTATGTGCCAGGCACCGTACTAAGCGCTGGGGTAGACTCAAGCTAATCAGGTTGGACACAGTCCATGTCCCACCTTGGACTCCCAGTCCTTATCCCCATTTTACAGATGAGGGAGCTGAGGCTCAGAAAAGTGAAGTGGCTTGTCCAAGGTCACACAGCAGACAAGCGGTGGAGCCGGGATTAGAACCCAGGTCCTCGGAGTCCCGGGGCTGTGGCTTTCCACTAGGCCTTGCGGTTGCCTCCCCGGGAGGAGGCTTCCCGGAGGCCATCGATGGGGGCGAGGGAGGCGGCCGATCCCTGCCTGCCTCTGCATCAGACAGAAGGTCCTCACCGCTGGCTTGAAACCACTCCACCACCTCGCCCCCTCCCATCTCACCTCGCTAGGCTCCTTCTACAACCCAGCCCGCGCACTTGGCTCTCTAATGCCAACCTTCTCACTGAACCTCCATCTCAGCCATCTCGCCGCTGATCTCTTGCCCACATCCTGCCTCGGGCCTGGAACGCCCACCCTCCTCCTATCCGACAGACGCCGCCTTCTCTCCTTCCCCAGCCCAGCCCGCACCCTCCGCTCCTCCGCCGCTAATCTCCTCACCGTACCTCGTTCTCGCCTGTCCCGCCACCGACCCCCGGCCCACGTCATCCCCCGGGCCTGGAATGCCCTCCCTCTGCCCATCCGCCAAGCTCGCTCTCTTCCTCCCTTCAAGGCCCCACTGAGAGCTCACCTCCTCCAGGAGGCCTTCCCAGACTGAGCCCCTTCCTTCCTCTCCCCCTCGTCCCCCTCTCCATCCCCCCATCTTACCGCCTTCCCTTCCCCACAGCACCTGTATATATGTTTGTACATATTTATTACTCTATTTATTTTACTTGTACATATCTATTCTATTTATTTTATTTTGTTAGTATGTTTGGTTTTGTTCTCTGTCTCCCTCTTTTAGACTGTGAGCCCACTGTTGGGTAGGGACTGTCTCTATATGTTGCCAGCTTGTACTTTCCAAGTGCTTAGTACAGTGCTCTGCACACAGTAAGCGCTCAATAAATACGATTGATTGATTGATTGATTGGACATGTTCCCTGCCCATCATGAGTCCCCCGTCACAGACTCTGAGCTCGTTGTGGTCAGGGAAGGTGTCTGTTTATTGTTGTACTGTACTCTCCCAGGAGCTTAGTGCAGTGCTCTGTACACAGTAAATTCATTCTTTCATTCATTCAGTCGTATTTATTGAGCGCTTTATTGAGCGTATTTATTTATATATGGTTGTACATATTTATTACTCTATTTATTTATTTTACTAGTACATATCTATCCTATTTATTTTATTTTGTTGGTATGTTTGGTTTTGTTCTCTGTCTCCCCCTTTTAGACTGTGAGCCCACTGTTGGGTAGGGACCGTCTCTATGTGTTGCCAATCTGTACTTCCCAAGCGCTTAGTGCAGTGCTCTGCACATAGGAAGCGCTCAATAAATACGATTGATGATGATGATGACGCCTCTCCCCCCAGCTTCAAAGCCTTGCTGAAGACCCATCTCCTCCAAGAGGCCTTCCCTCACTAAGCCCTCCTTTCCTCTTCTCCCTCTCCTGCGTCGCCCTGACTCGCTCCCTTTCTTCATCCCGCCTTCCAACCCCACACCGCTTACGTCCAGATCTGCCACTGATTGACTTATATGTCCGTCTCCCCCCTCTAGACTGGAAGTTCACCGTGGGCAGGGACTGTCCTTTTATATTATTCCGTTTTACTCTCCCAAGCGCTCAGCACGGTGCCGAGCACACGGTAAGCACTCAGTAAGTCCGACCGCCCGCGGGGGCTCACCGGTGCTCCGCGGGGAGCTCGTGTCCGGTTCGGTAGACGTGGGACAGCAGGGCCGTCCTGCTGGCGTACGGGCAGCCGCACGTGCACTGGAAAGTCTTGCCGCAGTCCTCCGCGTGCCGCTTCAGGTCCCACTCCGTGCCGTACGAGTTGCTGCATTTCGTACACTTGTGCTTCTTCTCGGCGTGCATTTTCATAAAGTGCTGCGGGGGGAGTGGGGGGGACAACCAAATCGGGTAGTTACCATTAAGAGAACTCAACAAAGGACTGCCGGGGTGCCCCTTCCTTTCCTAGATCAGAGAAACCGAGGAAAAATACCTGTTTGACCAGAGAAAACTGGGAAAACGGCCTGTTGGGGCCTCGGGGACACCCTTCGATCGGACAGCAGTAGAACTTGGGTGTGCTTTTCAAATCTTTCCTTATGGTGGGATTGACGATGCCATCCTGTAAGAGAGATGTTGAAAGCCAATATTTTTAAAGCAAGTTAACACACTCAGGATACGGGTTTCGGTTT
This sequence comes from Tachyglossus aculeatus, assembly GCF_015852505.1. Classification (NCBI taxonomy): domain Eukaryota; kingdom Metazoa; phylum Chordata; class Mammalia; order Monotremata; family Tachyglossidae; genus Tachyglossus; species Tachyglossus aculeatus. The sequence goes on along the minus strand of NC_052076.1, from coordinate 5,683,698 downwards.
CTTTGCAGATTACTGGTTGCTTTTATTCCTGCCTTGGGATCTAAATGGATAGGTAGATATTCTCATCGTCATCAGTGGTATTTATGGAGCGCTTTCTGTGTGCAGAGCACTGTACTGAGCGCCTGGGAGAGTACGATACAGAGTTGGTAGACCAGCTCCCTGCCCACAACGAGCTTACAGACTAGAGGGTAGATGCAAGATCCTTTTTGGACTTTCTCTGTGCATTCCCCTCAGTGGGTGCTCAAGAAATACCCCGGCCGCTACGGCCCTGCTTTCCTTTTTAACCAAATGCATCAGGGACAAAATACAAATCGGCTCTTTACCGCAGCACCCCACACGGATCTTTTCAGCTAGACTTGTTCCTGCAACCAGGCGAGGCCAGAGAGTAAAAAGACCAAAACGTCACGCGCAAGGTGCAAAAGGGTTTAGCCGTGATACTCATTCACTACTGAAGGCTGGGCATGGACGTTTTGTCCTCGGCTACCTGGACGGTTTGTTGTTCTCGCTAACGGCTAACTGTCTATCAAGGGTGATGTTTCAATCAATCAATCAATCAAACATATTTATTGAGCGCTTACTGTGTGCAGAGCACTGTACTAAGTGCTTGGGAAGTACAAGTTGGCAACAGTGGGCTCACAGTCTAAAAGGGGGAGACAGAGAACAAAACCAAACATACTAACAAAATAAAATAAATAGAATAGATATGTACAGGTAAAATAAATAAACAGAGTAATAAATATGTACAAACACATATACATATATACAGGTGCTATGGGGAAGGGAAGGAGGTAAGATGGGGGGATGGAGAGGGGAACGAGGGGGAGAGGAAGGAAGGGGTTTCGGATTCATCCTTGTGCACAGAGAAAGAAGGTGAGGAGAAACATGCAAGAAAATGTAATGTTTCCGTGACTCATTTTGTGGATCACTGATCTGTCATTTTCAAAGGCCAGAAAATTCTCCTCTTCTCTGCCAAACTGCGAATGTTCTCAGAAAGGAAAACACAACCCTTCTCTCTGCCAGAGGTGATTCAGTTGTTCTTCAGTTTATACTAAAAGGGATTTGGGCTGGAGACAAGGAAGAACTCCGATTAGAACCTAAAGGACTAAAACTGTGTTCGTCCTCGGAAGACATCCATCGCTCTCAACCGGCGTCATCTTTTCCTTATAATCCCCTTTGTACAAGCACATTCAGTAATGATGGTAGTGGATTAGGTGTTTCTGTTTTCCTTCGAACACACCTAATCAAAGGGAAGTTCTTAATGTCTGGTTTTTTTTCCCCCTGGGCAGTCTATCAGCTGGGCCATCCCCTGCCTGGTAGAGATCTGGCCCCACGGTTCGTGCCACTGGTCCCCGTGGCTTGGATGGGTGCCCAGGTTCACGGGGAAATGGGAGGAAGAGAGCAGGTAAAGGGTTCCCTCAGAAAAATGTTCTAGCTTCTCTGGATTTCTGCAAAGAACCATTTCTTTGATGGGGGGGGTGGTCCAAATAAAACCACTATTTTGGGTGTCCTTATGATGCCATTATGCTGTTATGAACCCTAAGTAGCAGATCCAGCATAAGACATCCGACATAATACAACCTTCCGGTTCAGCAAAAGGGGGTATCTGGGGTTTAGGGGCACCTTCGAAGACCATCACCCCCAATTCTGAAAATCCGGCTCAGCCAAGTGGGTGTCTGCTGTTTCAGGGCCCCTTCGAGGGCCATCCCGTCACACCCAACCCAAAAATTCCATAACTTACACATACATGAATATCCGTTAAAACACAGGAATGTTCATGGGATGGCTACAGGGTGATGGGGGGGGGGGGGTCGGTCCCCCTGAAATGGCTCGTTCCAACAGCTATGGCCGTAACGGCTGCAAATAGCTGCAATTTAGATTATTTTGGGGTACATCCAGACGGTGCTGGCAAACGGGGCGCTCCCATCCCATACGGCAGGACACGCCAACGCCTGGTCTATGATGGGGTAACGTGACCAGCAGGACCATTGCGTGGTCCGGTGTGGGCGAAGAGCGGGGAGGTGATGAGGTTGGGATCCTGTGGGTACCCCTCCAGCCCCCACTAATTGGGATGGAGAAGTGTAATGGGAGGAGACCGGATGAGGAAGGTTAAGGAAATGGACTTTAAGACTCTATTTTTTTTCCTTATGGTATTAGTTAAGCGCATACTATGTGTCAAACACAGCTCCAAGCGCTGGGGTAGATACCAGTTAGTGAGGTTGGACACGATCCCTGTCCCTCATGGGGCTCTCAGTCTAAGCAGGAGGGAGAACTGAGGCACGGGGAAGTTAAGTGATTTGCCCAAAGTCACAGAGCAAGCAACTGGTAGAGCCAGGATTAGAACCTGAGTCCTTTGACTCTCAGGCCTGTGCTCTTTCCACTAAGCCATGCCGTACTGTATTCATTCATTCATTCAATCGTATTTATTGAGCGCTCACTGTGTGCAGAGCACTGGACTAAATGCTTGGGAGCGAACAATTCAGCAACAGATAGAGACAATCCCTACCCCACAATGGGCTCACGGTCTAGAAGGGGGAGATAGACGACAAAACAGAACAAGGAGACAGGTGGATTGTCCTCCATTCATTCATTCATTCATTCAATCGTATTTATTGAGCGCTGTGTGCAGGGCACTGTACTAAGCGCTTGGGAAGTACAAGTTGGCAACATATAGAGACAGTCCCTACCCAACAGCGGGCTCACAGTCTAGAAGGGACAGTCTTCCGTTGGACTGTCTCCTCCCAAGCGCTCAGTCCACTGCTCTGTCTGCTGGGTGACCCTGGGCAAGTCACTTGGCTTCTCTGGGCCTCAGTTCCCTCGTCTGTAAAATGGGGGTGAAGACTGGGAGCCCCGTGGGGGTAAACCTGATGACCTTGGATCTACCCTGGAGCTTAGAACAGTGCTTGGCACATAGTAAGTGCTCAGCAAATGCTATCATTATTATTAGTGGAGGGATGGAGGGATTCTAGACCGTGAGCCTGTTGTTGGGTAGGGACCGTCTCTATACGTTGCCGACTTGTACTTCCCAAGCGCTTAGTACAGTGCTCTGCACACAGTAAGTGCTCAATACATACGATTGAATGAATGATGGAGGGATAAAGGGATGGAGAGATGAAGGGATGGAGGAATGGAGAGTTGAAGGGATGGGGGAGTGGAGAGATGAAGGGATGGGGGATGGAGAGAATGAAGGGATAACAATAATAATAATAATGTTGGTATTTGTTAAGCGCTTACTATGTGCAAAGCACTGTTCTAAGCGCTGGGGGGAACACAAGGAGATGAGGTTGTCCCATGTGGGGCTCACAGTCTTAATCCCCATTTTACAGATGAGGGAACCGAGGCACAGAGAAGTGAAGAGACTTGCCCAAGGTCACACAGCAGACATCATCATCATCAATCGTATTTATTGAGGGCTTACTAAGCGCTTGGGAAGTACAAGTTGGCAACATATAGAGACAGTCCCTACAGATATGTGGGGGAGGTGGGATTCGAACCCATGACCTCTGCCTCCCAAGCCCGCGCTCTTTCCACTGAGCGGATGGAGAGATGGAGGGATGGAGAGATGGGATGGAGGGATGGAGGATTGGGAGACGAAGGGATGGGGAGATGCAGGGATGAAAGATGGAGGGATGAAGGGATGGAGGATTGGGAGATGGAGGGATGGAGAGATGAAGGGATGGGGAGATGAAGGGATGGAGGATGGAGGATTGGGAGATGAAGGGATGGGGAGATGGAGGGATGAAAGATGGAGGGATGAAGGGATGGGGGATTGGGAGATGGAGGGATGGAGAGATGAAGGGATGGGGGATTGGGAGATGAAGCGATGGGGAGATGAAGGGATGGAGGATGGAGGATTGGGAGACGAAGGGATGGGGAGATGGAGGGATGAAAGATGGAGGGATGAAGGGATGGGGGATTGGGAGATGGAGGGATGGAGAGATGAAGGGATGGAGGATTGGGAGATGGAGGGATGGGGAGATGAAGGGATGGAGAGATGACGGGATGACTGTGGGCTGGAGGGCAGAGGGTCTGGGTCTGGGGGGGAGGCCCCCGTGTCCCTGGCTCCGTCGGTCGGTCGGTCGGTCGGTCGGTCTGTCGGTCGGTCTGTCGGTCGGTCGGTCTGTCGGTCTGTCGGTCTGTCGGTCGGTCTGTCGGTCGGTCTGTCGGTGGGCCGGCCGTCCGGACGGACCTGGAGGCGGTGGCTCTTGACGAGGTGCATGTTGAGCGCGGGCCCGTTGGGCAGGACCTTTCCGCAGCCGCGCACGGTGCACAGGATGTTGGTGCGCACCGCCCGGGACAGCTCGCTCACCGACGGATGGATCAGCTCCGCCGCCGCCGCGGGCCCCCCCGCCGCCATCGGCCCCCTGGGGCCGGCCCCCCCCCCGCCGCGCCGCCATCGGCCCCCTGGGGCCGGCCCCCCCCGCCGCCGCCGCCGCCGCCGCCGCCGCCGCCATCGGCCCCCGACGCTTCCGGGACCGGCCGGCCCGGAGGACATCGCCCACGGTCACCACACGGCCCGGACCCGGCCCCCGCCCCCTCCGTGACGTCACGACCCGCCTGCCCCCTTCTGCGCAGGCTCCGGAGGCCCTGATCGATAGTAATGAGAGGGGCCGCCCCTCCCTCCGTGACGTCACACCCCGCCTGCCCTCTTCTGCGCGTGCTCCGGGGGCCCTGATGGCTAGTAATAAAAGAGGGCCCGGCCCCCTCCCCGTGACGTCACACCCCCTGCCCGCTTCTGCGCGTGCTCCGGAGGCCCTGATGGATAGTAATGAGAGGGGCCGCCCCTCCCTCCGTGACGTCACACCCCGCCTGCCCTTCGCTGCGCAGGCTCCGGAGGCCCTGATGGATAGTAATGAGGGCCCGGCCCCCTCCCCGTGACGTCACACCCCGCCTGCCCTCTTCTGCGCGTGCTCCGCAGGCCCTGATGGATAGTAATGAGAGGGCCCGCCCCCCTCCGTGACGTCACACCCCGCCTGCCCTTCTCTGCGCAGGCTCCGGAGGCCCTGACGGATAATAATGAGAGGGCCCGGCCCCCCCCCTCCGTGACGTCACACCGCGCCTGCCCCCTTCTGCGCGTGCTCCGGAGGCCCTGAGGGATAGTAATGAAAGGGCCCGGCCCCCTCTCCGTGACGTCACGCCCCGCCTGCCCTCTCTTCTGCGCGTGCTCCGAGTCATCATCATCATCATCAATCGTATTTATTGAGCGCTTACTGTGTGCAGAGCACTGTACTAAGCGCTTGGGAAGTACAAGTTGGCAACATATAGAGACAGTCTCTACCCAGCAGTGGGCTCACAGTCTAAAAGGGGGAGACACAAAACAAAACCAAACATACTAACAAAATAAAATAAATAGAATAGATATGTACAAGTAAAATAAATAAATAAATGGAGTAATATGTACAAACATCTATACATATATACAGGTGCTGTGGGGAAGGGAAGGAGGTAGGATGGGGGGATGGAGAGGGGGACGAGGGGGAGAGGAAGGAAAGGGCTTAGTGTGGGAAGGCCTCCTGGAGGAGGTGAGCTCTCAGTAGGGCCTTGAAGGGAGGAAGAGAGCGAGCTTGGCGGATGGGCAGAGGGATTGGGGGCATTCCAGGCCCGGGGGATGACGTGGGCTGGGGGTCGATGGCGGGACAGGCGAGAACGAGGTAAGGGGAGGAGATTAGCGGCAGAGGAGCAGAGGGTGCGGGCTGGGATGGAGAAGGACAGAAGGGAGGTGAGGTAGGAGGGGGCCAGGGGATAGACAGCCTTGAAGCCCAGGGTGAGGAGTCCCCAGCCGGAGGCCCTGATGGCTAGTAATAAGAGGGCCCGGCCCCCTCTCCGTGACGTCACACCACGCCTGCCCTCTCTTCTGCGCGTGCTCCGGATCCCCGGCCGGAGGCCCGCCCCCTAATGGATATTAATAACAGGACCCGGCCCCCGCTTCCGTGACGCCACACCCCGCCTGCCCTCTTCTGCGCGTGCTACGGAACCCCGGCCGGAGGCCCGCCCTCTGATGGATATTAATGAGGGCCCGGCCCCCCTCCGTGACGTCACACCCCGCCTGCCCTCTTCTGTGCGTGCTCCGGATCCCCAGCCGGGGTCCTGTGCGTGCTCCGGATCCCCAGCCGGGGTCCTGGTGGGTATTAATGAGAGGGCCCGGCTCCCCCATCCGTGACGTCACAGCCCTAATACCCTCTTCTGCGCATGCTCCGGATCTCTGGCCGGAGGCCCGCCCCCTGATGGATATTAATGAGCGGGCCCGACCCCCCCCCCCCGTGACGTCACAACCCACCCGCCCTCTTCTGCGCATGCACCGGAGCCCAGGGCCGGGGCGGGGCGGCCCGCTCCTGATGAATAATGAATATTAATGATGGTCCCCGCCCCTTCCGTGACGTCACAGCCCGCCAGCGTTCTTCTGCGCATGCTCCGGCGCCTACGCCTCCTCTCGTGGACCGGAGCGACTTGCCCTTCGTCCGTGGTATTTACTGAGCGCTCACCGGTGGGGGGCGGGGGGGCGGGGCCGAGTGGAAAGAGCCCGGATTTAGGGAGTCACAGGGCGTGGGTTCGAATCCCGCCTCCGCCACTTGTCTGCTGGGTGACCTTGGGTAGGGACTGTCTCCATATGTTGCCAACTTGGACTTCCCAAGCGCTTAGTACAGTGCTCTGCACACAGTAAGCGCTCAATAAATACGATTCAATGAATGAATGAATGAAGTCACTTCGCTTCTCTGGGCCTCAGTTCCCTCATCTGTAAAATGGGGATTCATTCATGGCTCAATAAATACGATTGAATGGATGAAGGAACGAATGAATGAAGTAAGTCACTCCGCTTCCCTGGGCCTCAGTTCCCTCATCTGTAAAATGGGGATTCATTCATGGCTCAATAAATACGATTGAATGAATGAAGGAACGAATGAATTGTCACTTCGCTTCTCTGGGCCTCACTTCCCTCATCTGTAAAATGGGATTTCATTCATGGCTCAATAAATACGATTGAATGGATGAAGGAACGAATGAATGAAGTAAGTCACTCCGCTTCTCTGGGCCTCAGTTCCCTCATCTGTAAAATGGGGATTCATTCATGGCTCAATAAATACGATTGAATGGATGAATGAAGAAACGAATGAATGAAGTAAGTCACTTCGCTTCTCTGGGCCTCAGTTCCCTCATCTGTAAAATGGGGATTCATTCATGGCTCAGTAAATACGATTGAATGGATGAAGGAACAAATGAATGAAGTCACTCCGCTTCTCTGGGCCTCAGTTCCCTCATCTGTAAAATGGGGATTCATTCATGGCTCAATAAATACGATTGAATGAATGAAGGAACGAATGAATGAAGTAAGTCACTCCGCTTCTCTGGGCCTCAGTTCTCTCATCTGTAAAATGGGGATTCATTCATGGCTCAATAAATACGATTGAATGGATGAAGGAACAAATGAATGAAGTCACTCCGCTTCTCTGGGCCTCAGTTCCCTCATCTGTAAAATGGGGATTCATTCATGGCTCAATAAATACGATTGAATGAATGAAGGAACGAATGAATGAAGTAAGTCACTCCGCTTCTCTGGGCCTCAGTTCTCTCATCTGTAAAATGGGGATTCATTCATGGCTCAATAAATACGATTGAATGGATGAAGGAACGAATGAATGAAGTAAGTCACTTCGCTTCTTTGGGCCTCAGTTCTCTCATCTGTAAAATGGGGATTCATTCATTCATTCAATCGTATTTATTGAGCACTTACTGCGTGCAGAGCACTGTACTGAGCGCTTGGGAAGTCCAAGTTGGCAACAGATAGAGACGGTCCCTACCCAACAGCGGGCTCACAGTCTAGAAGGGGATTAAGACTGTGAGCCCACTGTTGGGTAGGGACCGTCATTATATGTTGCCAACTCGTATCAGTGACGCTTGAGCCCATACAGAATGCAAAGCAATATATCAAGTGCTTGGAAAAGGAGAACAGAAGCCGTGAGTCAATCAATCAATCAATCATATTTATTGAGCGCTTACTATGTGCAGAGCACTGTACTAAGCGCTTGGGAAGTACAAATTGGCAACATATAGAGACAGTCCCTACCCAAGTCCCACGTAGGGCAGGGACTGTGTCCGACCTGATTGAATCTACCCCAGCATTTTGAACAGTGCTTGACACAGAGTGAGTGTTTAAAAGTACCATTCAAAAAAAAAAAAAACCCAAAAGACACATCCTTACCCTCAAGGACTTTACAATCTAACGGATTGTAAAGTCTTAAGCCATTTCTTTTTGACTGGCTTCATTTGGTCTCCAACTTCTGTCCCTAATCCTTTTTCCTCCTCCTCTATCTTATCCTTCACGCTTGTGCCTTCCCATCTCTGGCATCCCTGAGAAGGGGAGCTTCATCTGTTCTCTGGGTGACTCTGTTCCTTGGCTCTTAATGCAGATTTAAGAGACAAATGCTCCTATCCTTAGGTGACCGTGGAATGCTAATAATAATAATAATAATAATACTGTAAGCACCATGAAGGCAGGGAACGTTGTTTGCTTGTGATGTGCTTTGCATGCTCTCATTAGGCAATGAATAATAATTATGGTATTTGTGAAGCGCTGCTGCTAAGCACTGGTGTAGATACTAGGTAATCAGGTCGCTCCCGGTCGTCACCCCCATTTTATAGATGAGGGAATTGAGGCACAGAGAAGTGAAGTGAGTTGCCCAAGCTCACACAGCAGACAAGCGGCGGAGCCGGGATTAGAACCCACATCCTCTGACTCCCAAGCCTGGGCTCTTGTCACTAGGCCATGCTGTTTTTCCATAGTAGGAGTTAGTAGTAGTACCAAAACTACTCCCCTTAATAATAATCCTGTACTTCTCAGGGGATAAAAAGGAGTGGGGAAGAATAGGAAGAACACCAAGCTAGGGATAGTGTCCCAGGGTCCCCATTTTCCACAAAAAATAATCCACGTCGATGAGATTTGGTCACTTATCGATCGTTTTAGTTTGTTTCTAGGTCTGCACAAAGGTATTTGGGCAATCAAAATGACCGAGTTAAGCCACCTTTCCATTCGCCTTGTAAAAATGGTAACTGTATTCTCTACGAGTTGCCGATCTAATAGAAATGTTGTATTTCTGCACAAAGGTATTTGGGCAATCAAAATGACCGAGTTAAGCCACCTTTCCATTCGCCTTGTAAAAATGGTAATTGCATTCTCTACGATTTGCCGATCCAATAGAAATGTTCTATTTCCAAATAGGAGCTACTGATCTTACGATAACATTTTTATTAAAATGCTTGATTTTGATCTAAACCTTCAATAGAGATGTCATCACTTGGTTAAAATACGGTATATTTGGGCGAGCGGAGCAACTCCGCTACATTTCCGTTGGCTTGCGGACAGACTAATGGTGGGTTTCCATCGTGTTAAAGCCGTTTTATTACGGATAACTGGTTTGCAGCAGTTTCTCGAAGCCTGTATTCACACTTTGTTGAGTGTTTAGCAACTTAACCTGCTTGCGGACACAATAAATGGTGATTAAACGGAGACAAGCATGACACGAACCAGTAAGGCAGTGTATCATCAAAATGGTACCCATTTTAATCATGGCCTATTGGGCTCAGTTTCCCCCCAGTGTTCAAAAAGGCCCCGTGGCAGGTTCTCTCTGTGACCGCAGACGTGCAGGGTGTCTGATCTGTGTGATTTTTCTGCCAGGGAGGGAACTGGTGGGCAGGCAGCGGGACCTAAGGTCCAGTTGGAGAGAGGCAGGCCAGCCCCCGTTCCCGGGATTGTGCCGGGATGTTGGGACAGGAGAGTCACTGCCGCTGGCCAGACCCTTCTGTTTGGGGCCCACCAGAGCACAGTGGCTGTTTCCGCGAGCCACAAACACCTTTCCGACGGTCACGGTCCCCAGCAGAGATCCACAGGGAAGCGGGAGGGGGTGGCAGAAAGTCTGAGGGAGAGGAATTAGCCGGGCAAGGATGTAGTAAGTTTTTCCATGGGTTATAATTAAAATCTAAAATATTCACTCAAAGAACACACATACACACACTCACTCACTCTCTCTTTCAACTCTAAAAAAAGTCAAGGACCAGATGTGTTTGCCGCCCGAAGGTCTTTTCTCTCTCGGATTGTAAAGTAGTTCCTTGCCTTGTGGGGGATGCATGTCAGTAATGGTGACAGGGGGGTGTCTGCAATACCTAAAGGAGGAGAAAATAAAGAGTTAGGCTGCCTGTGACCATCCAAGCCTTCCACAAGCCTTAAGCTGGTTTCCCCTAGGGAAATACTCGACTAAAATTGAGTAGAGGCTTTGAGAAACTGCTACAAACCCGCCTAGGGAAGCCCACCCATGGGTGTTATTGCAAAGATCCTTCCCAAACTGTTCACACTGACAGCGGTATGTGACCTCGGGAATTCTAGGTTCCAAGATAGGAAGTGGTGTGCTTTTCTCACCATTATTCTGTGGTACTGTACTCTCCCAAGTGCTCAGTACAGTACTCTGTACATAGTGAGCTCTCAAATACTGTTGATTGATTGACTGATCACCAGGAAGTAAACACATTTTTGACATGGTTTACTGGAAAGAGCACGGGACTGGAAGTCTGGAGACCCAAGTTCTTAATTTTCAGCTATGCTGCTTGACTAATGACTTGGGGAAAGCCATTTCATTCTCTGGGCCTCAGTTTCCTCCTCTGTAAAATGGGGATATGATAATAATAACGGCATTTATTAAGCGCTTACTATGTGCAAAGCACTGTTCTAAGCGCTGGGGAGGTTACAGGGTGATCAGGTTGTCCCATGGGGGGCTCACAGTCTTAATCACTGAGGCACAGAGAAGTGAAGTGACTTGCCCAGAGTCCCCCAGCTGACAAGCGGCGGAGCCGGGATTTGAACCCATGACCTCTGACTCCAAAGCCCGGGCTCTTTCCACTGAGCCACGCTGCTTCCAGTGATGCCTGCTGTCCCTCCGTCCCAGTCTCTAAGCCCCATGTGGAACAGGGACTACCTAAGTTTTGACTACCTTTTATCTTGGCAAGACTTTGGCAGAGGGCTCTGGCAGATGCTAAACACTTAATAATACCACAACTGTGGGCAAAAAAGCTGAATTCTCACCTGCTGGGGCTAAGGATTTTAATGCTTCCAAAAGATGGGGGCTAGAGAATTTTATCAGACATCTAAATGGTTCTTCTTTAGCCCCCAAGATTCCCATTCCGGCATCTCTTCTGAATACTGTTTCAAGCTGTCAACAGAGAAAGTGGTGAAAAAAACTTGAACAGTCCAATTCAGTGAAGATAATTTTGTGAAAAGAAAGTTTGCTTTCCATTTAACTTTTATAGATACAGGAATTTATGGAATGAAAAAGGCCTAATTTTTAATTTTCTAAAAAGAAAATTTAGATGGCAATCAGTGCACCACGGAAGTAAGTGAAATGCATATTTTTGACAGTCAGCACCAATTTGCATTGTTCACGAATTATCCAGTTTTCTGATCGTCAGCCTCTTAGTTTGGGTAGTTGCTGCTGTACAAAATTCCCCTGCATATAACATTTTTGCTTGATTTTTTTTAATATCAGTTTCATCTTTACAATTTTGGATAGGGATATGCAAAAATAAGATAATGAATTTGGGTAATTTATTTTAAAGTGATAAGCTTTTACTGTGTCTCCTCATTTTGCCGTGTTTTGTAATTTCTTGGCCCCAGAACACACTGCTCTTCTCGAAGAATCGTTCATTCATTTATTCAGTGGTAGTCATCACTCCTCACTCATTCATTTATTCAATGCTAGTCATCGAGTGTCTAATAAGTACACAGCCCCAGAGTCAATAGTAAGACTGTTGAGAAGAAGTGTAGCCTAGTAGAAACGAGAGTTCTGGGTTCTAGTCCCAGCTCCACCAGTAGCCTCTGTGTGAGACCTTGGTTGAGTCATTGCAATTCCTCAGAGCCTGTTTCCTCTTCCGTAAAATTACACCTGTGCTCCCTCAGACTGTGAGCATCTGATTTGATTGTATCTACCCCAACATTTAGCACAGTGCTTGCCAAGTATTAAACACTTAAGTAATAATAAATAGTAATAATGATAGCATTTATTAAGCACTTACTATGTGCAAAGCACTGTTCTAAGCGCTAGGGAGATTACAAGGTGATCAGGTTGTCCCACGGGGGGCTCACAGTCTTCATCCCCATTTTACAGATGAGGTAACTGAGGCCCAGAGAAGTGAAGTGAGTTGCCCAAAGTGGTGGAGCCGGGATTTGAACCCCTGACCTCTGACTCCAAAGCCCGGGCTCTTTCCACTGAGCCACACTGCTTCTCTGGAAATGGAAATACCACAATTAATATTATTTAGTCAATACCTGAAAGAGGCCTAAACCTCTGCTCAGTTTAATATTACTGATAATAATAATAATAATAAGAAGAAGAAGAAGAATGGCATTTATTAAGCGCTTACTATGTGCAAAGCACTGTTCTAAGCACTTGGGGAGGTTACAAGGTGATCAGGTTGTCCCACGAGGGGCTCACAATCTTAATCCCCATTTTACAGATGAGGTAACTGAGGCCCAGAGAAGTGAAGTGAGTTGCTCAAAGTCACACAGCTGACAATTGACAGAGCCAGGATTTGAACCCGTGACCACTGACTCCAAAACCCGGGCTCTTTCCACTGAGCCATGCTGCTTCTCTGATGATGATGATGAATAATGTGAGCCCCATGTTGGACAGGGACTGTATCCAACCCAATTAACTTCTATCTACCGCGGCGCTTAGAACAGTGCTCGACATACAGTAAGCACTTAACAAATATAATATTAATAGTAGTAACAATGGTATTTGTTAAGCATTCACTATGTGCTGCGTGCTGGGGTAGATTCAGGATAATTAAGTTAGGCACAGCCCCTGTCCCTCAAGGGAGTCATAGAGCATATGTCATTTGATAACGCTTTATTTTGGATCATAACTCTCCGCTGCCTATTAGACGCCAGCGAGATCGCCGATAAACACTGTGAATGACCTCTGTTTTTGAAAATACGGTAGGAATAATCACTTGATTGCTGCTGAGTCTTGGGATCTCAAGAGTCATTTTGACTTCCAACTACCATTGGTTCCCGAGCTTCTCTTGGTCATCTAGCTCACTGTTAAGGTTTGTACACTACCACTTCCTCAAACTTTTCTCTCTAAAAGGTTATTTACTCACCATCTCCTTCAGCTATAAACAATTCATTAAAAACTGCAGCATTTAAAGCAGTCAAATGAAGAGGTGAAAAGAAAGACAAGGCTTACTCATTAGAACTGGATTAAAATACCTCCATTTGCCAGTCTCCCCCGTTAAACTGTAGGCTCCTTACGGCTAAGAGACCATAACTTCGCTTCTATTACATGTTCTGAAGAACTACGGCACCCACAAAATAATAAATGCTACCAACTGGAGTGAACAATTAAGGCAGCTCCTACCTTGTATTGTGCAAATTCTAATTTAGGTTGAAGACCATCTCCAAAAGTTTCTTTAGTCACTCGGAGGATTTTCTCCTTCTGTCTCTTATTTTCTTGAACCACCCTTGGATCCATTGCTAGGAGAAGTTTTTTGGCAAGGGGAGGAAATGGGTGGAGAAGAATCATAAATTCACATTGCATTATAGCATTTTCCTGCTGGCATAGATAGGTGTTTCCCCGGGACAGATTTTTGGGCAGAAAAAACCAACACACTTTTCCAGTTGAAGTTAAAAAAAAAAAAATTGCTACAATAATGACTTCAACTTTAGTATTTGCTAGCTTAGTGATTTTTAAAGTTTAACCCACTTCATTGAATACTGTCCTAATGAAATGTAGTGCTCCTGAAATAACACCCAATGATATTGCCTCTGTTTATTGGAAAGCAGTATTCAAAGCACTTTCACATGTCATGTCTCGTTCTCGCCATTGCTATCAATCAAAATCATACTATGTGCACGGCACTGTACTAAGCACTTGGGAGGTACAATACGAGAGTTGGTAGGCATGTTCCCTGCCCACTAGGAGTTTACAGTCTAGAGGGGGAGGCTGAGATTATAGATAAATTACAGATAAATATACATATATAAATGCTGTGGGGCTTGGGGTGGGGTGACTATCAAACGCTTAAAGGGGACAGATCCAAATGCATAGGTGACTCAGAAGGGAGAAGGAATGGGGAAAAGAGAACTTAATCAGGGAAGGCCTCTTGAAGATGTGATCTTAATATGACTTTTCAGGAGGAGAAAGTGGCGGCGTATATGGAAGGGGAGGGGATTCCCGGCCGGAGAGAGGACATCAGCAAAGGGTCACTGGTGAGATAGAGGAGATCGAAATACAGCGATTAAATTGGCGTTAGAGGAGCCAAGTGTGAGAACTGGATTGTAGTAGGAAATCAGGGAGGTAAGGTACAAGGGGACGAGCTGATTAAATTTTTAAAACTGATGAGAAGGAGCTTCTGTTTATGAAACGTGAACCGCTCTCCCAAGGGCTCATTACAGTGCTCTGCACATAGTAAGTGCTCGATAAATACCACTGATTGATTGGAGAGGCAGGAGTCAGGGAGGCCAGCGAGGAGGCCGATGCAGGAATCGAGGTGGGATAGGATAAGTGCTTGGATTAATATGGTAGCATTTTGGATGGAGAGGAAATAGCGAGTTTTAGCGATGTCGTGAAGGTATAACTGACAAGGTCGGGTGGCTGAATGTGGGCTTTGAATGGAAAAAAAAAATGAAGATAAGGCCAAGGTTACAGGCTTGGAAGAAAGGAGGCTCATGGTGTTGTCTACAGTGACAGGAAAGATAGGGTTGGGTGGGAAGATGAAGAATTCTGTTTTGGACATGTTTAGTTAGAGATGTCGGCAGGACATCCGAGTCCTGAAGGCAGGAGGAAATAGGAGACTGCAAGAGAAAGGTCAGGGTTAGAGAGGTAGATTTGGAAATTAGGTGGGGATGGTGGTTGAAGCCAGGGGAGCGAATGAGTTCTCCAAAGGAGTGGGTGGAGATGGAGAATAGAAGGGGACCCAGAACTATTAGAGGGTAGGAAGCAGAGAAGTCTGCAAAATAGATTTAGAAGGTATGGCCAGAAAGACAGGAGGAGAAACAGGAGACGACAGTTTCACTGAAGCCAAAGTTGGATAATGTCTTTCTCAAAAGAAATTCTCCTGATAACACACTGAATTATGCTCAGAGAACTTAAGAAATTTTATTGGCAACTTCTGAGACTGAAAAGTACGGAACACATTAAGAAATGATCACATAAATACCTATTTCTGATTCAACATTTCTTTCCTGTAGGGGTCTAGGATAATGAACTTGAACAGCCTGAGGAGAGAGGGGGAAAAAAAAAAGGAAAAATGTTAGTCCCTTTAAGCAGACGAGGGCAAGACATTTTGGGAGGCTTTCTTTGGATGAGATCTGAGGATTTAAAAATAACTTTTCCTTTTTCGTCCCTCAGTAGTCAGTCAACAGGACGCTGGGTGTTAGGGGCCAAAGGATTTCCATTTGAGGGAAAATTACCGTTTAATTCCTTGCGGTCGTCTTTTGAGGATGGGAACGGTGGTATCCACCCAGGGAGCTACCAGTCTCCTCAGTGGCTTCCCCTGACAGACCGTACATCATCGCCACTGATGATGAAGGAGAGGAGGCCCTCAGCTGGAATTGTTGAGCACCGTAGTCCTGGGGGCTGGGAGTTTTTGCCGAGGAACTAGAAATGGCTTCTGACCTAGATAAAGCCACACCAAGTCGCGGGCCTCGGATCAACGGGCTGAATGGCGGCGGCTGGGACTAGGCCCTCAAGAGGAAGCGTCCCAGGCCCCGGAGGGCCGACTCTCGGGCAGGAAGGCACCCCTACTATGGGGATCCCCCCCAGCCCCAATGACGAGAGATCAAGGCCCCCGCTTGACCACAGCTTCACCTCAGGGAAGCTTTGATGAGAGATCAAGGCCCCCGCTTGACCAGAGCTTCACCTCAGGGAAGCTTCAGTCAGCAGACGGGGGGACAAACACATTATTTGTGCTTTTTTAACAAATACATAACAAATAGAAACAGCAGTGCCCTAGAGCTAAGAGCCCAGTCCTGGGGTCAGAAGGACCTGGGTTCTAATCCCGGATCCACCACTTGTCTGCTGGGTGACCTTGGGCAAGTCGCTTCATTCCTCTGGGCCTCAGTTCCCTCATCTGTCAAATTGGGATTCAGACCGTGAGCCCCGTGTGGCTCCAACCTGATTCAGTTGTATTTTACTTAGCGCTTAGTACAGTGCCCGTCACACAATATGCACTTAACTACTATAAAAAAAAAAATCAGAACCACAGAAATCACAAGGAAACTAATGACCGAAGCATTTAAATAGTATGCACGGAGACGTTCACTGTGGGCACAAAGGAAAACTAAAAGGGCACCGTTTTCAAATACATTTGCACACGGCAGACATAAGTGGAAAACAACTGTTATTGTGCTGGAAAATAACGATCGATCTGCACTGAAATTACATGGGAACAAAAAAGGAGTTGAAATCCAGCTAACTCATGTGATCACGAGTCCCCATGATGTTCCATCTCTCTAGTAGTACAAGTTGCTAGGACAAGGGTTACAGTGTATATTTTAATTTTAATATATTTATATAAATATATGTAAATCTATTGGACAACCCCTTAGCGCCTGATGAAATTCACAAGTGCATTCAGAGCCTCAATTCGCTCCTAAAAGAATCAAAGTTTGATAGAATCGTTATTGGCCGAGCTCCTGGTGAAATTGGTGAGACACTGTTTTGTAATTTCCAGGAGCTAACGACAAATTCACAACAATCCCCGAGCAGCTCTAAAAAACGGAGTAGGTGGGAAACTTTTGTGTAACTTTCACGTTACCTTATTAATAGGTTGTCCACTTCACTATATCAATAACACTGTAACGTGATCTCCTCTTGGAAGAGGTGAATTTTCCCACCTGCCAGGCTGTTTAGAACCAGGCCTGAAACAGAAAACCAAGACTTAACTTTGAGGAGATTCTCAGAGTGGCTCACCTGGTCAAACCGCTTAAAAACAATGTCTTTAAGGGACTCCAGATAACGGCTTCGCAATTCCATCTTGCTGATCTGATGATATTTAGCAGCAGACACCAATGCCTTGAAATGAAATTATTAATATTAGTACTGCCACTTCCCCATAGCCACAGTCACGGTTCTCAAAATGTAGTTTACGAAGCCACCAGAAAATTAACATTAGCAGAAACTAAAGTCTGAAAGAACGCCTTAAAATATGCCCTTGCCGTATTACTTATTTGGGCTAAATTACAAAATGATATTTCTGCGGTTAAGGAGAGATGCAAAGTTGACCATAATTGAGAGGCTGAGCTTCTTTTTTTTACTGTCTACCATGTGCTAACAGTCCATTCCACCCTTGAAAGAAGGGTCCCTCACAAATCTGAAAAACCTTCTTAAGATCATAATGATAAGAACCTTCCCTTCATTCGGTCATAAAGAGTCACAAGCATTGTACTCAGGGCTCGAGAGCATTCAAAAAGAATAACAGACCCAGTCCCTGCCCTTGAGGAGTTTACAGTCTAGCAGAGAAGACAGGCAAGGCGCAAAATGCATATATGCTGTGGGAACAGGAAGAAAAACACAGATAAGAATCCACCAAAATAAATAGTCTATACCAGTATACACAGAAGCACTATGGGTATAATCAGTCTTAAGGGGAATGTGGATCCTTTAGAGCTTTAGCAAATCATTTCCCTGTCCTAAAATAACACCTATATAAGTGTTTCCTTTAGGAGACCGACCCAAACAATTTTTATTCAGAATGTGATTTAACTACTGCTGCTTATCTGTGACCAGCTGGAAGGAGACAGAGCATGAGCTGTGTTATTAACTGGGAACCCATAGAAAACAGCCTTTTTTTTCTTGAGCTTCTCCCAGTTCAAGAGCAATCCTGGCTTCCTTGGGCTTCATCTGCGTCAGAGACATTGGGTCTGATCCTGGCTCGGCCTCTTGCCCGCTGTGCGAGACCCTGGGCAAGTCGTTTAACTGCTCCAGGCCTCAGTTTCCTCACCTATAAAGAACCTGTTCCCCCTTCCCCTTAGCCACTGAACGCCATTTGGGATGGGACTCTGTGATCTGACTGTGGTTCCCCCCCAAATGTAGTACAGTACTTGGCACACAGCATTACCACAATTATTATCATCATTAAGGGCCATCAAAATCAATCATATGGGCTAGATGTGACCATCTCTCCATTATCTGAGAAACAGTGTTGCTCAGTGACTAAAGCACAGGGCTGGGAGTCAGAAGGACCTGGGTTCTAATCCCCGCTCCGCCACATGTCTGCTCTGTGACCTTGGGCAAGTCACTTAACTTCTCTGGGCCTCGGTTACCTCATCTGTAAAATGGGGGTTCAGAGTGTGAGCTCCACGTAAAATGGGGGATTCGCTTGTATCTACCCCAGGGCTTACTACGGTGCCTGGCACATAATAAGCACTTAGCAAGTACTTTAATTATTAATTATAATCTTAACTTGTGGAAGACCAACATCTGAGAGGAGGGCGCCTTGCTTTAAGGGCCTCCTTAATAGGCAAGATTTATTGCTGTGGCACCAAAATCCGAACCATGCTCCAAGTGAACAGTGGGTGGTAGTTCCAACCTCCTAGGAGACTTGAGATTCTAATAGACAGCTCCCACTTTGTTTGTTTTATAGTATTTGTTAAGCGCTTCCTCGGCACAGAGTAAGCGCTAAATAAATGCAACTGAATGAATGAATGTGTCAAACACTGTTCTAAGCGCTGGGGAAGGTGCAAGTTAATTAGGTCGGGCACAGTCCCTGTCCCACGTGGGGGCTCACGGTCTTAAGTAGAAGGAAGAAAAGGAAGCATCGCTTTCTGAGCTGCTTCATCAGGACCACCTCAGCGCAGCATTTCATGATAAAACACAGCGACCAACATCGAGCACGCAAATCACACTCACTGCAATAACTCTCCCCACCCCGCCCCGGCATCTGGTGGGAGACGGATGCGTCGCTATTTGAGGGGACTCTCGAGACTGTAAGCTCCTTGAGGGGAGAGACAACTCTGCTGTGTTGTCAGTTGATTGTATTTAGTTAGCGCTTACTCTGTGCAGAGCACCGTATTAAACACTTGGGCAAGCACACTAAACAGACACATTTCCTGCCCACAGTGAGCTTCCAGTCTAGAGGAGGAGACCGACATTGAATAAATATATGACAGATAGTGACGTGAGTGCTGTGGGGCTGGGAATAAAGGGAGCGAGTCAGGGCGAGGCAGAAGGGAGGGGAGAAGAGGAAGGGAGGGCTTAGGGAAGGCCTCTTGGAGGAGATGAGTCTTCATTAAGGCATTGAAGTTGGGAAGAGTAACTGTCTGAAGAGGGAGGGCATTCCAGGCACACTCAATAAACACCACTGATTGATCAACTGACCACCATAAGTGGTGTAGGTGAAAGAGGACAGAAAGGACCAGTGACCTAAGCATTCACGTTTGAGGCTTGTATGGCATTTGGGGCAGGACGAGAAATCATCTCATTTGGGCCGTGGCCTCTTTTCGTACCTGACAGAGAAGTGGAATGCAGCTCTTGTTGGCAGAAACAGCAACGAAGACATAAGGAGTCTGGGAGTGATACACCACGTAGGAAGCTTTATACTGGTTCGGTTTCGTATAATGGGTTCCCCAGGCAATTCGAATCCACAGTGCATTATCTTCAAAGTCTCTGAAGCTGATCGTCACCTTAGGAAACGAGATCAATCAATCAGTCGTATTTGAGCGCTTACTGCGTGCAGAGCACTGTACAGAGCGATTGGGAGAGTACAATATAACAATGTAACAGACACATTCCCTGCCTACAATGAGCTTACAGTCTAGAAGGGAGACAGATATTAATGTAAATAAATAAATTATGGATAGGTACGTAAGTGCTGTGGGGCTGGGAGTGGGGGGTGAATAAAGGGAGCAGGGCAGGGTGACACAGAAGGAAGTGGAAGGAAAGGCAAAGAGGGCTCAGTCAGGGAAGGCCTCTTGGAGGAGATGGGCCTTCACTAAGGCTTTGAAGTTGGGGAGCGTAATTGTGGGGTATGAGGAGGGGAGGGCATTCCAGGCCGGAGGCAGGATGTGGGCAAGTGATCGGTGGCTAGATGGCGGAATAGTGAGAAGGTTGACGGAGGAGTAAAGTTTGCAGGCTGGGCTGTAGTAGGAGATTAGCAAGGTGAGGTAAGAGGGGGCAAGGGGATTGACTGCTTTAAAGCCCCTTGCCTTATGATAAGGAGTTTCTGCTTGATGCAGAGGTGGGTGGGTTCTTGAGAAGTGGGAAAACACTGAAGAAAAACGATCCAGGCAGCAGAGTGAAGTATGAACTGCAGTGGGGGGGGAGACAGGAGGCAAGGAGGTCAGAAGGAGGCTGATAAGGTAATCAAGTCGGGAAGAGGTAAATGCTCGGATTAACGTGGTAGCAGTTTGGATGGAGAGGAAGGGATGTATTTTAACACTGCTGTGAAGGTTGAACCAGCAGGATTTAGTGATAGATTGAATTAACTATGGTACTTGTTAAGCGCTTACTTTGTGCCAAGCACTGTTCTAAGCACCGGGGTAGATACAAGTTAATCAGGTTGAACACAGTCCCTGTCCACCTCGGGGGTCACACTCTTAATCCCCATTTTACGGATGAAGTAACCGAGGCCCAGAGAAGTTAAGTGACTTGCCCGAGGTCACACAGCAGGCATGTGGCGGAGCCGGGACTAGAACCCAGATCCTTTTGAGTCCCGGGCCCGTGCTCTGTCCACTAATGAAGAGAGAGGAGTCAAGGGTGGTGCTAAGGTTACAGGCTGGTGAGACAGGAAGGATAATAATAATAATAATAATGGCATTTATTAATTGCTTACTATGTGCAAAGCACTGTTCTAAGCGCTGGGGAGGGTACAAGGTGATCAGGTTGTCCCACGGGGGGCTCACAGGGTTCACCCCCATTTTACAGTGAGGGAACTGAGGCCCGGAGAAGTGAAGTGACTTGCCCAAAGCCACACAGCTGACAATTGGCGGAGTGGGGATTTGAACCCATGACCTCTGACTCCAAAGCCCGGGCTCTTTCCATTGAGCCATGCTGCTTCTCCAAGGATGACGGTGCTGTCCACAGTGATGAGAAAGTCAGGAGAAGGACAGGGTTTTGTAGGAAGAGAAGGAGTTCTGTTTTGGACAACTTGTACTTCCCAAGCACTTAGTACAGTGCTCTGCACACAGTAAGTGCTCAATAAATACGATTGAATGAATGAATGAATATTAAGTTTGAGGTTGTGGCAGGGCAATATTTGCACTGGGGGAAGTGGCTAATAGCTTGAGTGGTTAACTCCAGGTTCAGGGATTAAGAAGCATCCTACTAGCTGCCTCTAGATTGTAAGCTCCTTTTTTTTAAAAAAAAAAAAAAAAGGTATTAAGCCCTTATTATATGCCAGCCACTGTGCTAAGCACTGGGGTAGAGTCAAGATAATCAGGTTGAACATAGTCCATGTCCCACATGAGGCTCACAGTCTTAATCCCCATTTTACAGATGACATAACTGAGGCACTGAGAAGTGAAGCGACTTGCCCAGGATTAGAACCCAGGTCCGGGGATTCCCAGGCCCATGCTCTTTCCCCTAGGCCATGCTGTTTCTCTCTTTGGGGCAGGGAACGTGTCTACCGACTCTGTTGTATTGTACTCTCCCAAGTGCTTAGCGGAGTGCTTTGCACATAGGAAGTGCTCAGTGAATACAACTGGCAGATGGGTTGCTACTCCTCCAAAATCAAGGTGAGGTTTCGAGGTTATTCTCAGGGCAAAAATCCTTGAAATAGCAATTTAAGTCACTATCCTCCCACCCTGGTGGCTCAGCCTCTTATAATCCCACAGGCTCTACATTTTGCACTTACATTTTGTAATGCTGCCCGAAGAATTCTTTTAAAAGTCCTTTTGAATTCTTCCTGATCGAAAAGGTCAATGTCCTCCTCTGTTATAGGAGAAAAAGGAAAATAGTATGAAATGGGGCGCAGTAGTTTACAAACTCCAACTGACCACCCGTTTCATTTTAAAAAAAAAGCCAAGTTTCTGAAAGTATGGATCTATGTCAGATCAAGGGAAGTAGTACTAGCAGTAGATGAAGCAATAATAATTTTGGGTGCTTATTATGGGTCAAGCACTGTTCTAAGCACTAGAAAAGATGTGAGATAATTGGGTTGAACACAGTCCGTGTCCCATATGGGGCTCACAATGGAAGCAGGAAGGAGAACAGGTGCTGAATCCCTAATTTACAGATGAGGTAACAGGCCCCGAGATTTGAAGTGACTTGTCCAAGGTCACACAACAGGCCCATGGCGGAACCAGGATTAGAACCCAGATCCTCTGACATCCGGGCCCAGGCTCTTTCCACTAGGCCACGCTGCTCCAACCGAGCCGTGCCGCTCCTAGTAGGATAAACCTTAGAATGGTCCTGATTTGGCTATTTCTTCACCTCCTCCCATCCTGACTATAAACGGAGAGCGGGGGGAGAGGTCCGGGGGTCCAAGCTGGGGATGGGGGGCCTCGGGCCAAAAATCAGCCAGCAGGAGCCCTGGAGAGATCCAGATCGCTTTCAGCGCTTAGTCCAGTGCTCTGCACACACTAAGCGCTCAATAAATCCGATTGATTGATTGATTGATTTCCCAGCCCTGGGCTCTCCCAGCGTCTCTGCAGGTGGAGGGGATGGAGGGGCTGAGGTTTCTGGGCCTTGGAGGGGAGTTGAGGCACACCTAAGATTGGGGAGCCCGTTGGGGGCTGAGACTGGGAGCCCGCGTTGGGAAGGGACCGTCTTCTAGACTGGGAGCCCACTGGCCTTCCACCTCCTCCAGGAGGCCTTCCCTGACTGAGCCCCTTCCTTCCTCTCCCCCTCGCCCCCCTCTCCATCCCCCCCCATATTACCTCCTTCCCGTCCCCACAGCACCTGTATATATGTATAGATGTTTGTACAGATTTATTACTCTATTTATTTTACTTGTACATATCTATTCTATTTATTTGATTTGGTTAGTATGCTTGGTTTTGTTCTCTGTCTCCCCCTTTTAGACTGTGAGCCCACTGTCGGGTAGGGACTGTCTCTAAATGTTGCCAACTTGGACTTCCCAAGCGCTTAGTACAGTGCTCTGCACACAGTAAGCGCTCAAATACGATTGATGATGATGATGATGATGATGATGATATAAACTAGTCTCGTTTTCCGGAGACGTCAGTGAGCCGACTGAGGCTGCCTCCTGGCCCTCGGTTTCCTCGTCTGTAAAACGGGGATTCAAAGCCTGTTCTCCCTCCCACTTAGACTATAGAGTCTCATGAGGGACAGGGACCCCCCCGGCACTTAGAAAAGTGCTTGACACGTAGTAATAACAGCAATTATAATAATAACAACCTCCCAAATCAAATTCCCGAGTTGTGAATTAGAAGAGGGACAATGTTTCAATCCCGGATTCCTCCGGCAGCCAATCTTAGGTGGCCCGACTCAAAGACCCACACTTTTCTCCTCTTTTCAACAGACCCCAGCTATAACCTCGCTCTCACTGAATTGAAGGGGGGGTGTTCTCTTCCTCTTTGAGGAGTTTAATGACTGAGATCCGGGTGGAGAAAATGACTTTTCATTCATTCATTCATACTTATTGAGCGCTTACTGTGTGCAAAGCACTGTACTTGGGAAGTCCAAGTTGGCAACATACAGAGACAGTCCCTACCCAACAGCGGGCTCACAGTCTAGAAGGGGGAGACAGACAACAAAACATATTAACAAAATAAAATAAATAGAATAAATATCATCATCAATCGTATTTATTGAGCGATTGATGATGATATTTATTCTATTTATTTGTACAAATATGTACAAATAAATAAATAGAGTAATAAATACATACAAACATATAGACAGGTGCTGTGGGGAGGGGAAGGAGGCAAGGAGGGGAGGAGCGGGGGCCCATCCCAGCCTGTCCCTGTCACTGGTGTAGCCCAACATATGACAGCCTTAAAATAATAATAATAATAATGGTGGCATGTGTTAGGCGTTTACTATAGCACCAGGCACTGTACTAAGTGCTGGGATAGATATAAGCAAATCGGGCTGCACACAGTCCCTTATCCCACATAGGGCTCAGTCTTATTGCCCCATTTTCAGAGGAGGGAACTGAGGTCCAGAGAAGGGAAGCGATTTGCCCAAGGTCACACAGCAGGCAAGTGGCGGAGCCAGAATTGGAACCCAGATCCTTCTGACTCTCAGGCCAGGGCTCTATCCACGAAGCCCACAACCTCCCTTTGGGCAGGAAATGGGTGAGGGGGGAAGGAGGCCTTCCATGGATGTTAGGCTGTTACCCGGGTAATTTCATTCAGTCATTCAATCGTATTTATTAAGCTCTTACTGCGTGCAGAGCAATCAATCAATCGTATTTATTGAGCGCTTACTGTGTGCAGAGCACTGTCCTAAGCGCTTGGGAAAGTACAGTACAGCAATAAACAGTGACAATCCCTGCCCACAATGAGCTCACAGTCTAGAGGGGGGAGACAGACATCAATACAAATAAACAGGCATCAATAAAAACAAATAAAACGACAGAAGTAAACTGGCAAAAATTGCCCATTTCAAGAAATATCCCTACGGAGCACTGTGGAAGCTTGCTCTCCTATCTTTTAATTTTCCCTGATTTTTATGCAAAAGAGAATGATTCATTAGCCGCAGACTCTTTAGATAAAGCCCCAGATCTGGTGAGAGGGTCCAAATAATCAATTCCAACAATTCTGCCCGGGAACTAAAATAGAAATTAGCCAAGTATCACCTACCTGATGTTTTACTCATTCGATAAACATCCCAGATTTTCTTATTCTGAAAAGTTTTGTTATCTGAGAGACAAGAAAGATTATTTTGGTATTAATATTACATAAAACATTGCATAATTACATTATATCAACATTACATTAAAAACTTTCTTCATTTTCATTTAACTTGTAGGTAAACAAGTTACCAATTCGTAAAACTAGCCATAGCATAATTACATTATATCAACAATACATTAAAAACGTTCTGCATTTTCATTTAACTTGTAGGTAAATAAGTTACCAATTCGTAAAACTAGCCATTGTATAATTACATTATATCAACATTACATTAAAAACATTCTGCATTTTCATTTAACTTGTAGGTAAATACGTTACCAATTCGTAAAACTAGCCAGTCTTTTAAAGAGTAAACGAGTCGTGGTGGAAAGTTGGAGTATACCTTGCTTCTGAGGAACAAATCCCATGGGGTTTTACCATGACAGAGAGTGATTCTTAAAACTCATTGTGGTAAAATAAAATGAATTAGGAAAGAATGCCTCTCTGTAGATCAAGTAAGAGTGGCATTCAAATTTATTCTGATTTATTTCCAGTTTACAGTCAGCAAGAACCAAATATTCTTCACGAAAGGTCAGCCAACCACACCAATTCTGATTGCTGCAAACCATGGTAATATGCATTTTGTATCTGTGTAACTCTTTCCTCTTTCCCCACGGCTATTTTTTAAAGTGGGTCTAAAGCGTACAGAGTTATTTACATTTTTAAACTGTTCATCCGAGCAAGATGAAACTGTATACAGAGACAGACACAGTGAAAGGGAAATAGCAGTTGTGTGACTGCACCACGTATACGGAGGTTTGAACAGTCTCCAAACACGGAAAATTGCTTTATGTATTTGCAGGGAGAACTCTTTGCACTTTGAAAAGAGCCTGGTAGAATGCCAGAACTAAGCGACACTAGGAGCAATCATTCATTCAATTGTATTTACTGAGCGCTTACCATGTGCAAAGCACTGTACTAAGCACTTGGGAGAGTACAGTGTAACAATAAACAGATACATCCCCTGCCCACAATGAACTTAGGTTTAACAGGTTTTAGGAACACAGATCCTTCAAAAAAATAAAAATAAAAACCAGGACTACTAAAAATTTTCTGGGCCTTTTTTTCCAGGTGGAAAACACAAGAAAAAAGCATTTTGCTTTAGAATCTTGCCTGTCACCTATATAAACATTTTCCATTTTTTTCCTTACTTCCCCTGACATCTGTGCCCCCCCACTCTCACTTTGCCTGTGCCCCAAACCCTCCTTATTAATATTAATAATAATAACAATAATAATCATATTTGTTAAGCATTTACTATGTGCCAGCCACTGTTCTAAGTGCTGGGGTAGATACAAGGCAATCAGGTAATCAGGTAAAATCCCCATTTTGCAGATGAGGTAACTGAGGCACAGAAATTAAGTGACTTGACCAAGGTCACACAGCAGACAAGAGTCACTCCCTCTTCCCCACAACAAAGTCCTCACCCCTCAACAAGGCTGTCCTTGTATTTTAGTTTTAAAAGTTGCCTGGGGCAGGCTCAGATGTGTGTATATACGTATATATATGGGGCAAAGTGAGTCCCTACTGATTTCACACTGACATTCTAGGGAAAATTGGCACCAAAACAGGCCACTTCATAAAATAGAGGGCATGCACACCCCCTATATACACCAGGCATTAAAAAAAAAAAATCCAGACCATATTGCTGTACTTCAACATAGTTTTTAGGCAGACCATTGCCTGAATTTTAAACAAAATGAAATGGCTAAAACCCTGGAAAACTTACAGATGATGTCCAACATGGCAGCTTGTTTCATAGTTGCTCGACGCTCCTAAGGGATGGATGAGAAAATTCACAAAAAAAGATTTACATTCTCTTTCAATGAGTTCTCCGCATTAACGTGGACTAGAAGTACCAGTAGCTTTTTAGCCATCGCCAGAAGGCTGTTTGAAAGCGCTGTTTCATAAATAAAACATTTACTGCCAATTCGCATTTATTCATGGAAATTAGGGGGAAAAGAGCATCCGGATGACTACACAGAACAGAGGAGACTAATTAAGCACCAATTCACAGCATGAAAATTTTGACTGATCCTTTGAGGACTTTAAGGCGTGTCTACTGCTCTGAATTCATTTCAATCGAATAATAATAATGGCATTTATTAAGCACTTACTGTGTGCAAAGCACTGTTCTAAGCGCTGGGGAGGTTACAAGGTGATCAGGTTGTCCCGCGGGGGGCTCACAGTCTTCATCCCCATTTTACAGATGAGGTAACCCAGGCTCAGAGAAGTGAAGTGACTTGCCCAAAGTCACCCAGCTAAGTGGCGGAGTAGGGATTTGAACCCATGACCTCTGACTCCAAAGCCCGGGCTCTTTCCACTGGGCCACACTGCTTCTCTGAATCTCAACCAGTCTTGCCATACCACCTCGGGAGCCAAAGAATTTTTCGGGCCTACTTTTATTTTACGCCTCTTCTTGAGTCCGTTTCATCCTTCGCCCGCCGTAAATGACACTTCAGGATCTCCTGGCTTGTCGGTCTAGAGAAGTGGCGGCCAAACCGGCTTTAACGACCCCAGGGGGTTGCTCAGAGCTTTTTGATTTTGGCCCTCAGGTGCAGGCTAATTCATTCAATCATATTTACTGAGCACTTACTGTGTGCAGAGCACTGTACTAAGCGCTTGGAAAGTACCAGATGGCAACATAATAAAGCTCAAGGCCTCAATTCTCTCAGCCACGGGAATCGGAAGAACCAGATTCCAGTTCTGCGCTTTGCCGTTTGCCTGCTGCTTGCCACCTTGGGTAATAATAATAATAATGATAATAATAATAATAATAGCGCTTACTCTGTGCCAGGCACTGTACTAAGTGCTGGGATAAGACACAACTTCTCAGGGCCTTGGTTTCCTCATCTGTAAAATGAGGAATCAAATACCTGCCTCCAACTCTCTTGTGAATCTCGGGCGGGTCACGAACCGGAGGAAAACTTGTCCTATCTAATTATCTTATTAATATTATTTGTTAAGTATAATAATAGTATAGTAGTATTTGTTAAGCACTTACTATGTGTCAGGCACTGTTCAGGCTGGGGTAGATACAAGGTAATAATAATGATGGCATTTATTAAGCGTTTACTCTGTGCAAAGCACTGTTCTATGCTCCAGGGAGGATACAAGGTGATCAGGTTGTCCCACGTGGGGCTCACAGTCTTAATCCCCATTTTACAGATGAGGGAACTGAGGCCTAGAGAAGTGAAGTGACTTGCCCAAAGTCACACAGCTGACAAGTGGCGGAGCTGGGATTTGAACCCATGACCTCTGAGTCCAAAGTCCATGCTAATAGGATTGGATCCAGTCCTTGTCCCCCATAGGGCTCACGGTCTTAATCCCCATTTTACAGATGAAGGAACTGAGGTGCAGAGAAGTTAAGCGACTTGCCTAAGGTCACCCAGCAGACCACGGGCTTTGGAGTCTTAGAACAGAGCTTTGCACATAGTAAGCACTTAATTCTATTTATTTTATTTTGTTAGTATGTTTTGTTCTCTGTCTCCCCCTTCTAGACTGTGAGCCCGCTGTTGGGTAGGGACCGTCTCTAGATGTTGCCAACTTGGACTTCCCAAGCGCTTAGTACAATGCTCTGCACACAGTAAGCGCTCAATAAATACGATTGAATGAATAAATGCGATTATTATTATTGTCAGTGCTTACAACAGTGCTTTGCACATAGTAAGCGCTTAATTCTATTTTATTTTGTTAATATGTTTTGTTTTGTTGTCTGTCTCCCCCTTCGAGACTGTGAGCCCCCTGTTGGGTAGGGACCGTCTCTATATGTTGCCAACTTGGACTTCCCAAGTGCTTAGTACAGTGCTCTGCACACAGTAAGCACTCAGTAGATACCATTGAATGAATGTATGAGTTAGAGGTTCAAATCCCAGCTCCACTGTCAGCTGTGTGACTTTGAGCAAGTCACTTCACTTCTCTGTGCCTCAGTTACCTCATCTTTAAAATGGGGACGAAGACCGTGAGCCCGCCGTGGGACAACCTGATCACCTTGTAACCTCCCCAGCGCTTAGAACAGTGCGTGTGGCTCAGGGGAAAGAGCCTGGGCTTTGGAGTCGAGGGTCATGGGTTCAAATCCCGACTCCGCCGACTGTCAGCTGTGTGGCTTTGGGCAAGTCACTTCACTTCTCCGGGCCTCAGTTACCTCATATGCAAAATGGGGATTAAAATTGTGACAACCTGATCACCTTCATCATCACCAATCGTATTTATTGAGCGCTTACTATGTGCAGAGCACTGTACTGAGCGCTTGGGAAGTACAAATTGGCAACATATAGAGACAGTCCCTACCCAACAGCGCTAAAAGACTTGGTCACCTTGTAACCTCCCCAGCGCTTAGAACAGTGCTTTGCACATAGTAAGCGCTTAACAAATACCATCATCATTATTAGTAGTAAGCGCTTAATAAATGCCATTATTATTATTAGTGGCAGAGTCGGAATTGGAACCGGTGACTTTTTCCGACTCCCAAGCCTGTCCGCTATCCACTAGAGCAGGCTGCTTCTCTAAGATCTCCCTGAGGGCTTAGCGCAGGGTGTAAATGCTCAATAAATGCCACGGCTATGAAGCCTCTCCCCCTTCCGTACCCTCTGCTCGCCCCAAAAGGGGGTCTCAAGGCTCCTGGGGCTTGCCTTTGCCCTTGCCAGCCGACCTCGGCGTGGCCCGTGGATGCCGCGGGTGGGCAACCCCAAGGTCCCGGCCCCACTAGGGCCCCGTGGACGTCCGCCCGGCCCTTTCTCGGGCGGCATCACCTCGCAAAGCTGGACCACTTCCGCGGCCACAGAGTCCTTGATTTGGCGCAGGTTCACGGTGTTCAGCTGACTCTCGGGCAGAAACCCCCACGCCTGCAGGATCTCCGGCATGTTGGCAAATGGGATTTTCAGGATCGCCCTCCTGATAAACTCGGAGACGGTCTCATCCATCCTCAAGGCACTGGGGGAAAAAAAAAGAAGAAAAAGTCTCAGCAGTGATGGAACCACCACCGCCCGGAATTCCCAACAGCTCCGTAACCTCTCCGGTATCTACCTGTCAATCAGTGGTATTTATTGAGCGCTTACTGGGTGCAGAGCGCTGTACTAAGCGCTTGGGAGTGCGCACACTGTAGCAAGAGTTGGTAGACACGTTCTCTGCCCACAACTCACCCGCTAAAGACTGTGAGACCCTTGTTGGGTAGGGACCGTCTCTATTATTATTATTATTATTATATACATATATATAGGTGCGGTGGGGAGGGGGGGAGGAAGGAGGGGGCTCATTGTGGGAGGGGGCGCTTAGAACAGTGCTTGGCACATAGTAAGCGCTTAATAAATGCTGTCATTATTATTATTATTATATACATATATATAGGTGCTGTGGGGAGGGGGAGAGGAAGAAGGGGGCTCGGTCTGGGAGGGGGTGCTTAGAACAGTGCTTGGCACATAGTAAGCGCTTAATAAATGCTGTCATTATTATTATTATATACATATATATAGGTGCTGTGGGGAGGGGGAGAGGAAGGGGGGCTCAGTCTGGGAGGGGTGCTTAGAACAGTGCTTGGCACATAGTGAGTGCTTAATAAATGCTGTCATTATTATTATATACATATATATATATAGGTGCTGTGGGGAGGGGGAGAGGAAGGAGGGGGCTCAGTCTGGGAGGGGGCGTTTAGAACAGCGCTTGGCACACATGGCATCAGTATTATTATTATTATATACATATATACAGATGCTGTGGGGAGGGGAAGGAGGTAAAGCAGGGGGGAGAGGAAGGAGGGGGCTCAGTCTGGGAGGGGGCACTTAGAACAGTGCTTGTCACATAGTAAGTGCTTAATAAATGTGTCATTATTATTATTATTATTATTATATACATATACATAGGTGCTGTGGGGAGGGGGAGAGGAAGGAGGGGGCTCAGTCTGGGAGGGGGCGCTTAGAACAGTGCTGGGCACATAGTGAGCGCTTAATAAATGCTGTCATTATTATTATTATATACATATATAGATGCTGTGGGGAGGGGGAGAGGAAGGAGGGGGCTCAGTCTGGGAGGGGGCGTTTAGAACAGTGCTTGGCACATATGCTATCACTATTATTATTATTATTATATATATACAGATGCTGTGGGGAGGGGAAGGAGGTAAGGCGGGCGGAGCGGGAGAGGAAGGAGGGGGCTCAGTGTGGGAGGAGGCGCTTAGAACAGTGCTTGGCACGTAGTAAGCGCTTAATAAATGCTGTCATTATTATTATTATTATTATTATATACATATAGATAGGTGCTGTGGGGAGGGGGAAAGGAAGGAGGGGGCTCAGTCTGGGAGGGGGCGCTTAGAACAGTGCTTGGCACATAGTAAGTGCTTAATAAATGCTGTCTTATTATTATTATTATATACATATATATAGGTGCTGTGGGGGAGGGGGGAAAGGAAGGAGGGGGCTCAGTCTGGGAGGGGGGCGCTTAGAACAGTGCTTGGCACATATGCTATCACTACTATATACATATATACAGATGCTGTGGGGAGGGGAAGGAGGTAAGGCAGGGGGAGAGGAAGGAGGGGGCTCAGTCTGGGAGGGGGCGCTTAGAACAGTGCTTGGCACATAGTAAGCGCCTAATAAATGCTGTCATTATTATTATTATTATTATATACATATATATATAGGTGCTGTGGGGAGGGGAAGGGGGAGAGGAAGGAAGGGGCTCAGTCTGGGAGGGGGCGTTTAGAACAGTGCTTGGCACATATGCTATCACTATTATTATTGTTACATACATATAGACAGTCTAGAAGAGAAGCAGCGTGGCTCAGTGGAAAGAGCCCGGGCTTGGGAGCCGGAGGTCATGGGTTCTAATCCCGACTCCCCCACATGTCTGCTATGTGACCTTGGGCAAGTCACTTAACCTCTCTGCGCCTCAGTTCCCTCATCTGTAAAATGGGGATGAAGACTGTGAGCCCCCCCGTGGGACAACCTGATCACCTTGTGTTCTCCCCCGCGCTTAGAACAGTGCTTTGCACAGAGTAAGTGCTTAACAAATACCATCATTATCATTATTATCTTTTAGACTGTGAGCCCACTGTTGGGTAGGGACTGTCTCTATAGGTTGCCAGTTTGTACTTCCCAAGCGCTTAGTCCAGTGCTCTGCACACAGTAAGCGCTCAATAAAGACGATTGGTGGTATACAGACGCTGTGGGGAGGGGGAGAGGATGGAGGGGGCGCTTAGAACAGTGCTTGGCACATAGTAAGCGCTTAATAAATGCCATTATTATTATTCTTATTATTATTATTAATGATAGGTTTGGAAAAACAACCCAAAAAGTGGAGGTTCTTGAGTGGGGGACCCCGGGCCGAGGTGTATTTGTGGAAAGGCAGCGATGGAGCGCGAGGCCTCACCCGGCCGGGCCTCCAGGACCGGCTCCGCTCCGGATCCCGCTCCAAATCCAGCTCCGGGCTCCCGCTCCCGCTCCGGCTCCCGATCCGAATCCGGCTCCGGTCCCCCAACGGCCGCCCCAAGCGCGCGCGCGCGCGCGCGCCAACCCATCCCGCGCACGCGCAGCTCCCGCCTTCGAACCCACCAATCGGCGGGCCCGCTCCCCGGCCGGCCCCGCCCCCCGGCCTTCGGAACGTACCATTAGGCGGCCGAAAGCGCGGGGGGGGGCGGGGAATCCATTCAAACACCACCCCCGCGGAGAGAGGTGTTGGAAGGCCGAATGGCTACTTTACGAACCCACACGCGTTATCAACACAATGCGTCAAGGTAACGGAGAGGCGGACGGAATGGGACGTTTAACCGGGTGAGGGTCACTTTAGGGTTCCCCCCTTCTCCACGTGGTGGCGTCGTGGAGGTAAAACGGCGCCCCGGGGGGCGGGGGTGACGTCACTTCCGGTCCTCGGGGCTCTCGGGCGCCCCCCAGCGAGCGGCCCGTGGTAGGTGCCGGGCGGGAGGGAGGTCAGAGGTCACGGGGGGGAGTCTTCCCTTTGGGGCCGACATCCGGGGACCCTCTCACTTCGAAAACTCATTAAAAGTTCAAAGCAATTAAAGTTAAAGTGAGGAGCAGCGGGGCTCAGGGGAAAGAGCCCGGGTTGGAGAGTCGGAGGTCATGGGTTCAAATCCCGGCTCTGCCACTTGTCAGCTGGGTGACTTTGGGCAAGTCACTTCGCTTCTCTGGGCCTCAGTTCCCTCATCTGGAAAATGGGGGTTAAGACTGTGAGCCCCCGTGGGACAACCTGATCTCCTTGTAACCTCCCCAGCGCTTAGAACAGTGCTTTGCACATAGTAAGCGCTTAATAAATGCCATCATTATTATTATTAGCCCACTTTTCTATGCCTCAGTTACCTCATCTGGAAAATGAGGGTTAAGACTGTGAGACCCCGTGGGACTACCTGATCTCCCTGTAACCTCCCCAGCGCTTAGAACAGTGCTTTGCACATAGTAAGCACTTAATAAATGCCATCATTATTACTATTATCATCCCACTCCGCCACTTGTCAGCTGTGTGACTTTGGGCAAGTCACTTCACTTCTCTGGGCCTCAGTTCCCTCATCTGGAAAATGAGGATTAAGACTGTGAGCCCCCGTGGGACAACCTGATCTCCTTGTAACCTCCCCAGCGCTTAGAACAGTGCTTTGCACATAGTAAGTGCTTAATAAATGCCATCATTATTATTATTATCATCCCACTCCGCCACTTGTCAGTTGTGTGACTTTAGGCAAGTCACTTCACTTCTCTGGGCCTCAGTTCCCTCATTTGTAAAATGGGGATTAAGACTGTGAGCCCCCGTGGGACAACCTGATCTCCTTGTAACCTCCCCAGTGCTTAGAACAGTGCTTTGCACATAGTAAGCGCTTAAAAAATGCCATCATTATTATTATTATCCCACTCCGCCACTTGTCAGCTGTGTGACTTTGGACAAGTCACTTCACTTCTCTGAGCCTCAGTTACCTCATCTGGAAAATGGGGGTTAAGACTGTGACCCCCACGTGGGACAACCTGATTACTTTGTAATAATAATAATGATGGCCTTTATTAAGTGCTTACTATTTGCCAAGTACTGTTCTAAGCGCTGGGGAGGTTACTAGGTAATAAGGTTGTCCCACAGGGGGGCTCACAGTCTTCATCCCCATTTGACAGATGAGGGAACTGAGGCCCAGAGAAGTGAAGTGACTTGCCCAAAGTCACACAGCTGACAATTGACAGAGCTGAGATTTGAACCCACGACCTCTGACTCCAAAGCCCGGGCTCTTTTCACTGAGCCACAATACTCTCCCCAGTGCTTAGAACAGTGCTTTGCCCATAGTAAGTGCTTAACAAATGCCATCATTATAGTGGAAAGAGCAGTGTGGTTCAGTGGAAAGAGCCCGGGCTTTGGAGTCAGAGGTCATGGGTTCAAATCCCAGCTCCACCGCTTGTCAGCTGGGTGACTTTGGGCAAGTCACTTCACTTCTCTATGCCTCAGTTACCTCATCTGTAAAATGGGGATGAAGACTGTGAGCCCCACGTGGGACAACCTGATCACCTTGTAACCTCCCCAGCGCTTAGAACAGTGCTTTGCACATAGTAAGCACTTAATAAATGCCATTATTATTATTATTATTTGTTAAGCACTTATGTGCCAGGCACTGTACTAAGCGCTGGGGTAGATTAGGTTGGGCAAGGTCCGTGTCCCACGTACGGGGCTTACAGTCTAAATGCCCATTTTACAGATGAGGTAATTGAGGCCCGGAGAAGTGAAGCTACTTGCCCGGGGTCACACAGCGGACAAGTGGCGGGGCTGGTTTAGAACTCATGACCTTATAATTCCCAGGCTCGCGTTGTTGTTGTTGTTGTTTGAGCCCACTGTTGGGTAGGGACCGTCTCTATATGTTGCCAACTTGTACTTCCCAAGTGCTTAGTACAGTAAGCGCTCAATAAATACGATTGATTGATTGATTGACTGTTGGTCCCTTAAGCTCCATGGGGCTTAATGCCTAAGGTGACCCCAGGTAGTGAGGGAAGAGAGAAATCAGTTTTACGGTGACCGTGAATACAGGCTAAGCTTTTACTTCGCACTCAACCAGTCATCAATCATCATCAATCAATACATATTTATTACTCTATTTATTAATTTATTTATTTATTTTACTTGTACATTTCTATCCTATTTATTTTATTTTGTTGGTATGTTTGGTTCCGTTCTCTGCCTCCCCCTTTTAGACTGTGAGCCCACTGGTGGGTAGGGACTGTCTCTATGTGTTGCCAATTTGTACTTCCCAAGCGCTTAGTCCAGTGCTCTGCACATAGGAAGCGCTCAATAAATACGATTGATTGATTGATCAATCGTATTTATTGAGCGCTTCCTATATGCAGAGCACTGGACTAAGCGCTTAGCACCGTACTAAGCGCTTAGTGCAAGTCAGTCGGTTCTGTCAAGTGCTCACCGAGTCCCGGGAGAAGGCACTCAGCAAATGCTTTGCTTTTCGCCTCAGCGAGTTCAAGAGCCGGGGCCGGTGACGGGTTGGAAGGGTTTTCATGGTTCCGTCTGCAAGATGCATCCAGATTTATCGCCGCACCTGCACACTGAAGAATGCAACGTATTAATCAACCTGCTCAAGCAGTGTCACAGAGAGGTGAGAAAAAAATCGCGGTCCGCGGGAGGGGGACATAAGTACCCCCCACCCCCGATTATTCCCTGATAAGGAATAATAAATCAGGCAAAAACTCCTCATCCTGAGCTTCCATTCTGTCCATCCATCCCCTGGCCCCCTCCTCCCTCCCCTCCCTTCTGTCCTTCTCCAGCCCGGCCCGCACCCTCCGCTCCTAGAACAGTAAACACGTACGAGTAAAATGGGGTAAAAAAATCTGTACAAACATATACAGATTGGAATAATTAGAATAGTAAAGATGTACGAGTAAAATGGAGTAATAAATCTGTACAAACATATATACAGGTTGGAACATATGTACAGATTGGAATATATACAGATTTAATACATATATTAAAATGGAGTAAGAAACCTGTACCAACATATGTATACAGATAGAATCTGTCACAAGGCCTAGTTTGATGTTCGTATTTATTTGGGGCCTCGGACTTAATGAACCCGTCAGGTGCGTTGTCAAATGCAGTGTTGAGCGACAACTGGCCCTTCCCCAGATTAAAAGTCGCTAAAGAACGGCCCCGAGAGCTCTTGCTCTTCTGCCCCGTGACCCTCTCGCTTTAAATTGTGAGTACAGTCCGATTGCCCACCGTTACGATAAATATTTTCCATTCGTTCATTCAATTGTATTTATTGAGCGCTTAATGCCCACCGTTACGATAAATATTTTTGACCTTATTTATTTATCTATTTATTTATTTATTTATTTTACTTGTGCATATCTTTGTACAGTGCTTTGCACATGGTAAGCGCTTAATAAATGCCATTATTATTATTATATCTATTCCATCTATTTTATTTTGTTAGTATGTTTGGTTTTGTCTCCCCCTTTTAGACTGTGAGCCCACTGGTGGGTAGGGACGGTCCCTATATGTTGCCAACTTGGACTTCCCAAGCGCTTAGTACAGTGCTCTGCACGCAGTAAGCGCTCAATAAATACGATTGATGATGATGATGATGATGAGTCAAGCCGGGCACTCTGACCATCCCCAGCGCTTAGAATAATAATGATGGCATCTGTTAAGCGCTTACTATGTGCAAAGCACTGTTCTAAGCGCTCGGGGGGGATACAAGGTGATCAGGTTGTCCCACGTGGGGCTCACGTCCTTCATCCCCATTTGACAGATGAGGGAACTGAGGCCCAGAGGAATTAAGTGCCCAAAGTCACCCAGCTGACAAGTGGCGGAGGCGGGATTAGAACCCATGACCTCTGGCTCCCAAGCCCGGTCTCTTTTCCACTGAGCCACGCTGCTTCTCAACAGCGCTTGGCACATAGGAAGCGCTTAACAGAGCGCTTTAGCAGAAAGAGCCCGGGTTTGGGAGTCAGAGGTCGTGGGTTCAAATCCCGGCTCTGCCACTTGTCAGCTGGGTGACTTTGGACAAGTCACTTCGCTTCTCTGGGCCTCAGTTCCCTCATCCGGAAAATGGGGGTTAAGACTGTGAGCCCCCGTGGGACAGCCTGATCTCCTTGTAACCTCCCCAGCGCTTAGAACAGTGCTTTGCACATAGTAAGCGCTTAATAAACGCCATCATTATTACTATTATCATCCCACTCCGCCACTTGTCAGCTGTGTGACTTTGGACAAGTCACTTCACTTCTCTGGGCCTCAGTTCCCTCATCCGGAATATGGGGGTGAAGACTGTGAGCCCCCGTGGGACAGCCTGATCTCCTTGTAACCTCCCCAGCGCTTAGAACAGTGCTTTGCACATAGTAAGCGCTTAATAAATGCCATCATTATTACTATAATCATCCCAGTCCGCCACTTGTCAGCTGTGTGACTTTGGACAAGTCACTTCACTTCTCTGGGCCTCAGTTCCCTCATCCGGAAAGTGGGGGTGAAGACTGTGAGCCCCCGTGGGACAGCCTGATCTCCTTGTAACCTCCCCAGCGCTTAGAACAGTGCTTTGCACATAGTAAGCGCTTAATAAATGCCATCATTATTACTATTATCATCCCACTCCGCCACTTGTCAGCTGTGTGACTTTGGACAAGTCACTTCACTTCTCTGGGCCTCAGTTCCCTCATCCGGAAAATGGGGGTTAAGACTGTGAGCCCCCGTGGGACAAACTGATCTCCTTGTAACCTCCCCAGTGCTTAGAACAGTGCTTTGCACATAGTAAGCGCTTAATAAATGCCATCATTATTATTATTATTATTAACAAATACCATCATTATTATTATCATTCCCCCATAGACTGGAGAAATCTGCGCTTCAACCTGGTCATCCTGAATGTGGGGAGAGTCAGTCAGTCAGTTGAATTTATTGAGCACTTCTTTTATGCGGAGCACTGGACTGAGCGCCTGGGAGAGTCTCTATATGTTGCCAATTTGTACTTCCCAAGCGCTTAGTACAGTGCTCTGCACATAGTAAGCGCTCAATAAGTACGATTGATGATGATGATGATGATGAGAGGACAGTAAAACAGAAGTAGCGAGTTTACAGTCTTAAGAGGGAGACAGGAATATTAAAAGAAATTAATACAGAAGCAGCGCGGCTCCGTGGAAAGAGCCCAGGCTTGGGAGTCACAGGTCACGGGTTCTAATCCCGCCTCCGCCACTTGTCTGCTGTGTGACCTGGGGCAAGTCACTTCACTTCCCCGTGCCTCCTTTACCTCATCTGGAAAAGGGAGATTAAGACCGGGAGCCCCCCGTGGGACAACCTGATCACCTTGTCTCCCCTGCAGCGCTTAGAACAGTGCTTTGCACATAGTAAGCGCTTAACAAATACCATCGTTATTAGAAATAAATGTCAGATATAGGCATAAGTGCTGTAGGGTTGGGACGAGGGGTGAATAAAGCGAGCGAGTCAGGAGGGATCGGAAGAAGAGGAAGGGGGGCGTAGGGATGGTCTCTCCTCTCCAGCCCTGGCTGTTCCTGTGGCTCGGTTCCCTGTAATAATAATAATAATAATAATAACAATAATGGCATTTGTTAAGTGCTTACTATGTGCAAAGCAATGTTCTAAGCGCCGGGGGGGTTACAAGGTGATTAGGTTGTCCCACGTGGGGCTCACAGTCGTCATCCCCATTTTACAGATGAGGGAACTGAGGCTCAGAGAAGTTAAGTGACTTGCCCAAGGTCACCCAGCAGACATGTGGCGGAGCCGGGATACGAACCCATGGCCTCGGACTCCAAAGCCCGGGCTCTTTCCACTGAGCCACGCTGCTTCTCACCCTGTAGACCTCCGGTCGCTCAGCCACCTACCCCTGCCCACATTGCACCTGTATATATGTATGTATATATTTGTTACTCTATTTATTTATTTCACTTGTACATATCTATTCTATTTATTTTATTTTGTTAGTATGTTTGGTTTTGTTGTCTGTCTCCCCCTTTTAGACTGTGAGCCCACTGTTGGGTAGGGACTGCCTCTATATGTTGCCAACTTGACTTCCCAAGCGCTTAGTCCAGTGCTCTGCACACAGTAAGCGCTCAATAAATACGACTGATGATGATGATGATGATGACATTGCCCCCTCCCCACCCCAGTTTCAGGGCGAGGCATCCCCCTCCTCCCCGCACCCCCAGGAAGCCTCACCCTCTGAGAAACTCAGGCCCAGCGAGGTGAAGGACGCCAAACCTCATTCCATTCATTCATCCGTTCGTTCGTATTTATTGAGCGCTTACCGCGTGCGGAGCTTGGAAAGTACAATTCGGCAACGGATAGAGACAATCCCCACCCAACGACGGGCTCACAGCTCTAGGAGCAGGCAGGGAAAATGGTCCTGTCTCCGTGAGCTCCAGATTTAGTGGTCGTCATCATCAATCGTATTTATTGAGCGCTTACTGTGTGCAGAGCACTGTACTAAGCGCTTGGGAAGTCCAAGTTGGCAACATATAGAGACAGTCCCTACCCAACAGTGGTCAGGTTGAAATGAATTAGCTTTTAGACTGTGAGCCCACTCTTTTAGACTGTGAGCCCACTGTTGGGTAGGGACTGTCTCTATATGTCACCAACTTGGACTTCCCAAGCGCTTAGTACAGTGCTCTGCACACAGTAAGCGCTCAATAAATACAATTGATGATGATGATTAGCTGTTGGTTCTCTCCACCCCACTACGGGTCCGTAAACCCCTCTCTATTTTATTTTTTCATGGCGTTCGTTAAGGGCTTACTACCTCATCTGGAAAATGAGGATTAAGACTGTGAGCCCCACGTGGGACACCTGATCACCTTGTAACCTCCCCAGCGCTTAGAACAGTGCTTTGCACATAGTAAGCGATTAATAAATGCCATCATTATTATTATTATTATTACTACCTGCCAGGCACTGTACGAGGCACCGGGGTAGATACGAGGCAGTCAGGTTGGATACAGTCCCTTTCCCACGTGGTGCTCGGTCTTATTCCCCATTTTGCAGATGAGTAACTGAGGCACAGCGAAGTGAAGTGACTTGCCCCGTGTCACGCAGCAGACGAAGGATGGAGCCAGGATTAGAACCCAGGTCCCAGGGTTCTAACAGTCATCATCATCATCATCAATCGTATTTATTGAGCGCTTACTGTGTGGAGAGCACTGTACTAAGCGCTTGGGAAGTACAAGTTGACAACACGTAGAGACGGTCCCTACCCAACAGTGGGCTCACAGTCATGTGTTTCCTTGCGAGACTATCGACCGATTTATTCCGGGGCGCCAAAGACCCGTCCGGTACATGAGAGAAAATGTGTTTATTTCTCTGTTTAGCACAACGTCCTGAAGTTTTTCGGTCACTGCAACGACATGGACCGGGAGATGCGGAAATGCCTGAAGAAGGAGGTGAGAGATGAACGGAAGAGCCAGTGGAGGGTTGAAGAGCTGGACCGGGAGCTGGGAAATTTTCTTTTTTTCTTTTTTTTTAAATAGTATTTGTTAAGCCCTTACTCAGCCCTCCTGTCCCGCCATCGACCCCCGGCCCACGTCATCCCCCGGGTCTGGAATGCCCCCAATCCCTCTGCCCCTCCGCCAAGCTAGCTCTCTTCCTCCCTTCAAGGCCCTGCTGAGAGCTCACCTCCTCCAGGAGGCCTTCCCAGACTGAGCCCCTTCCTTCCTCTCCCCCTCGACCCCCTCTCCGTCCCCCATCTTACCTCCTTCCCTTCCCCACAGCATCTGTATATATGTATAGATGTCTGTACAGATTTATTACTCTATTTATTTTACTTGTACCTATCTATTCTATTTATTTTATTTTGTTAATATGTTTGGTTTTGTTCTCTGTCTCCCCCTTCTAGACTGTGAGCCCACTGTTGGGTAGGGACTGTCTCTAGACGTTGCCAGCTTGTACATCCGAAGTGCTTAGTCCAGTGCTCTGCACACAGTAAGCGCTCAATAAATACGACTGATTGACTGATTGATTACTACATGTCCAGCACCGTCCTAAGCGCTGCAGTAGTTACAAGGTACTCAGGTTGGACCCAGCCTCTGTCCCTCATGGGGCTCACAGGCTTAAACCCCATTTGACAGATGAGGGAACTGAGTCACAGAGAAGCGAAGTGACTCGCACAGATGGCGGAGCCGGGACTAAACACCCGGACCTCTCCCCTCCTCCCCCAGCCCCGCTCCCTCCGTGCCCCCCACCCCTCGCCCCTTCCCCGCCTGGCCACCTCCCCCCACCGCCCCGGCCACCTCGGGTCTCTATATGTTGCCAGCTTGTACTTCCCAAGCGCTTAGTACAGTGCTCTGCACACAGTAAGCGCTCAATAAATACGATTGATTGATTGATTGATTGATTTGAGCAACCACGGGAGCTGGTTAGTGGCAGACGCCCCACGCTCCTCCGGTGGCCCCCACGCCTTCCCGTCGGTTGGCTTTTCCCCCAAGGCCCTACTGAGAGCTCACCTCCTCCAGGAGGCCTTCCCAGACTGAGCCCCCTCCTTATCCCCCCCGCCTTACCTCCTTCCCCTCCCCACAGCACCTGTATATATGTATATATGTTTGTATATATTTATTACTCTATTTATTATACTTGTACATATTTATTCTATTTATTTTATTCTGTTAATATGTTTTGTTTTGTTGTCTGTCCCCCCCTTCTAGACTGTGAGCCCGCTGTTGGGTAGGGACCGTCTCTAGATGTTGCCAACTTGGACTTCCCAAGCGCTAAGTACAGTGCTCTGCCCACAGTAAGCGCTCAATAAATGTTGCCAACTTGGACTTCCCAAGCGCTTAGTACAGTGCTCTGCACACAGTAAGCGCTCAATAAATACGATGGGATGAATGAATGAATGAATAAATACGAATGAATGAATGAATCATCATCATCAATCATCAGTCGTATTTATTGAGCGCTTACTGTGTGCAGAGCACTGGACTAAGCGCTTGGGAAGTACAAGTTGGCAACATATAGAGACAGTCCCTACCCAATAGTGGGCTCACAGTCTAAAAGGGGGAGACAGAGAACAAAACCAAACATACTAACAAAATAAAATAAATAGAATAGATATGTGCAAGTAAGATAAATAAATAGAGTAATAAATATGTACAAACATATATACAGGTGCTGTGGGGAAGGAAAGGAGGTAAGACGGGGGTGGAGAGGGGGACGAGGGGGAGAGGAAGGGGATGTCTCTGTTGTTATAGTGTACTCTCTCAAGAGCTTAGTACAGTGCTCTGCACACAGTAAGCGCTCAGTAAATATCATTGAAGAAGAAGCTGTTGCTCTGAAGCAACATGTATATATGTTTGTACATATTCATTACTCTATATTTATTTTACTTGTACATATCTATTCTATTTATTTTATTTTGTTAGTATGTTTGGTTTTGTTCTCCGTCTCCCCCTTTTAGACTGTGAGCCCAATGTTGGGTAGGGACTGTCTCTCTACGTTGCCAACTTGTACTTCCCAAGCGCTTAGTACAGCGCTCTGCACACAGTAAGCGCTCAATAAATACGATTGAATGAATGAATGAAGCAGTCACAGCAGCACAGTGATGCGATTGAATTCATTCATTCATTCATTGAGCGCTCATTCATTCAATCATATTTATTGAGCGCTTACTGTGTGCAGAGCGCTGTACTTAGCGCTTGTCGCGTGGTGGCCCCGAAAAACGGAGTAGCCCGGGGCGTATTCATCTAAGCGCACTCCACCTTGTAGCCTCCCCACCGCTTAGAACAGTTCTTTGCACATAGTAAGCGCTTAATAAATGCCGTCATTATTATTATAATTTACGTGGGAGAGTTGAGGAGGGGAGGGTCCCCAAGGCATTGAAAACTGTTAAATTCGCAGTGAAGTCAGCCACACTGAAATGCTCGTTTAAACCAGCTGATCACAGGTATCTTTCTGTCCGGACTTTCGGATTCTAGAATCGAGCTCATTCTCGTTTTCTTCTCTCCACTCCCCGCCCCGTCGTTTATCTTCCAGTACCAAGACAAGAGAGCCAAGAGTCAGGCGTTTGGGAGGGAGATGCAGCGGAGGCTCATGAACGCCACAGAAGAGTCGAAGAATTAAGCCACGCCGGAGAGCGGGGCCCAAAAGTTGAAAGAAAACACGGACGTTGGGCCGAGGGCTTAA
This sequence comes from Tachyglossus aculeatus, assembly GCF_015852505.1. NCBI lineage: Eukaryota > Metazoa > Chordata > Mammalia > Monotremata > Tachyglossidae > Tachyglossus > Tachyglossus aculeatus. The sequence continues at coordinate 5,640,767 of NC_052076.1, read as the reverse complement.
AGATGGCCTTCATTTGGATGAAGAAAGCGATTTTCCCGCTGGTTAATGCCGGTAATAAAAATAGGCACCGTTGGGCTGCCCGGGTATTTTGAATTGTTTGAGGAAAGACCGAACTCGTCAATCAATCAATCAATCAATCAATCGTATTTATTGAGCGCTTACTATGTGCAGAGCACTGTACTAAGCGCTTGGGAAGTACAAATTGGCAACATATAGAGACAGTCCCTACCCAACAGTGGGCTCACAGTCTAAAAGGGGGAGACAGAGAATAAAACCAAACATACTAACAAAATAAAATAAATAGGATAGATATGTACAAGTAAAATAAATAAATAAATAGAGTAATAACTATGTACAAGCATATATACATATATACAGGGGCTGTGGGGAAGGGAAGGAGGTAAGATGGGGGGATGGAGAGGGGGACGAGGGGGAGAGGAAGGAAGGGGCTCAGTCTGGGAAGGCCTCCTTAGTAGGGCTGGTGAGTCCCGTAAGACCTCCCGGAGCCGCAGTCGTATCTTCTTCCAAATTCAGACTGGCCGAGGGATAGTTGACTCGGTGTATGTGGTGAGTTATAGTAGTGGCGTTAATAACACTTATTAAACCCTCTTCTGGCTGCAGAGCAAAATCCTGGGGGAGATCATTCACGGTTGAGGTTGAGCGTGAGAAGCATTGTTGCCTAGTGACAAGAGCACAGGAGTGAGAGTCAGGAGGCGAGGGTTTTAATCCTGGCTCTTCCCCCTGGCCTGCCCTGGGAACTTGAGCAAGTCTCTCATCTCTTCTCTGCCTCAGTTTCTTTATTGGTAAAATAGGAACTAAATACCTGTTCTCTTAGACCCTGAACCCCAGGTGGGACAGAGACGCTCTCTGGTCTCATTGAATTGGATCTCCCCCTCTAGACTGTAAGCTCACTGTGGGCAGGGAATGTGTCTGTTATATCGTCCTCTCCCAAGTGCTTAGTACGGTGCTCAGCACACAGTAAGCGCTCAAATAAATATGACTGACTGACTACCTTGGTGCTTGGCACATAAGTGCTTAACGAATGCCGCAGTTATCATTACTATTACTGCATCAGCCTTCTCTCTGATCTCCCATCCTCGTGTCTCTCTCCACTTCAATCCATACTTCATGCTGCTGCCCGGATTATCTTTGTCCAGAAACGCTCTGGGCATATCACTCCCCTCCTCAAAAATCTCCAGTGGCTACCAATCAATCTGCGCATCAGGCAGAAACTCCTCACCCTGGGCTTCAAGGCTGTCCATCCCCTCGCCCCCTCCTACCTCACCTCCCTTCTCTCCTGCTCCAGCCCAGCCCGCACCCTCTGCTCCTCCGCCGCTGATCTCCTCACCGTACCTCGCTCTCTCCTGTCCCGCCATCGACCCCCGGCCCACGTCCTCCCCCGGGCCTGGAATGCCCTCCCTCTGCCCATCCGCCAAGCTCACTCTCTTCCTCCCTTCACGGCCCTGCTGAGAGCTCCCCTCCTCCAGGAGGCCTTCCCAGACTGAGCTCCTTCCTTCCTCTCCCCCTCGTCCCCCTCTCCATCCCCCCATCTTACCTCCCTCCCTTCCCCACAGCACCTGTATATATGTATATATGTTTGTACATATTTTTTTACTCTAATTTATTTGTACATATCTATTCTATTTATTTTATTTTGTTAGTATGTTTGGTTTTGTTCTCTGTCTCCCCCTTTTAGACTGTGAGCCCACTGTTGGGTAGGGACTGTCTCTATATGTTGCCAATTTGTACTTCCCAAGCGCTTAGTACAGTGCTCTGCACATAGTAAGCGCTCAATAAATACGATTGATGATGATGATGCTACTGTCCGGCCCTGAAGGGGCTCATAGTCGCAGAATAAGGCCGGGAGTGGTTTGGCTATGGACCCATTCGGAAAAGTGAAAGATAAGTACGCCAACAGCATAAGAGGCAAGGAGCCCCGTGGTAAAGATTCTAGACTTGTGGGTCAGGAATGGGTCGGTTATATTGTTATACTGTACTCTCCCAAGCGCTTAGTACAGTGATTAAGGTAAGTGATTTGCCCAAAGTCACACAGCAGACAAGTGGCAGAGCCGGGATTAGAACCCACGACCTCTGACTCCCAAGCCCGGGCTCTTTCCACTGAGCCATGCTGGTGTTACAGTGGGAATGGCTTCACTATTCTCCCCCAACCACTCCAACTTTATCCACCCTAGCCTTCAGATTCCCTTCCCTCAGTGGTAATAATAATAATAATAATAATAATGACGATGGCATTTATTAAGCCATCTTTGTGCAAAGCACTGTTCTAAGCGCCGGGAAGGTTACAAGGTGATTAGGTTGTCCCACGGGGGGCTCACAGTCAATCAATCAATCAATCGTATTTATTGAGCGCTTACTGTGTGCAGAGCACTGTACTAAGCGCTTGGGAAGTCCAAGTTGGCAACAGATAGAGACAGTCTTCATCCCCGTTTTACAGATGAGGGAACTGAGGCCCAGAGAAGTGAAGTGACTTGCCCAAAGTCACACAGCTGACAGTTGGCGGAGCTGGGATTTGAACCCACGACCTCTGACTCCAAAGCCCGGGCTCTTTCCACTGAGCCACGCCGCTTCTCTATATGGTATTTATTGAGTACTTTCTGTGGGCAGAACACTATACTAAACACTTGGGAAAGTACAGTAGAAGAGAGTTAGTGGGTATGACCACCCCTACCCACAAAGAGCTTAGAGTCTACTGTGGGAGACAGACTTAAAACAGATTAAAGAAGGGGAACTATACTCTCAAAACAGCTGTCTTCCCGTTTTAGACTGTGAGCCCACTGTTGGGTAGGGACTATCTCTATATGTTGCCAATTTGTACTTCCCAAGCGCTTAGTACAGTGCTCTGCACATAGTTAGCGCTCAATAAATACGATTGATGATGATGATGATGATGACTCAGTGGAAAGAACACAGACCTGGGAATCAGGTGACCGGGGGTTCTCCCCCTTTTAGACTGTGAGCCCACTGTTGGGTAGGGACTGTCTCTATATGTTGCCAACTTGGACTTCCCAAGCGCTTAGTACAGTGCTCTGCACACAGTAAGCGCTCAATAAATACAATTGATTGATTGATTCTCATCCCAGCTCCGCCAACTGTCTGCTGAGAGACCGCGGGCAACTCACTTCACTTCCCATAGTCTCAATTTCCTCATTCATTCATTCATTCAATCGTATCTATTGAGCGCTTACCGCATGCAGAGCACCCTACTAAGCGCTTGGGAAGTACAAGTTGGCAACATATTCATTCAGTCGTATTTATTGAGCGCTTACTGTGTGCAGAGCACTGTACTAAGCGCTTGGGAAGTCCAAGTTGGCAACATAGAGAGACGGTCCCTACCCAACCGCGGGCTCACAGTCTAGAAATCATCATCATCAATCGGATTTATTGAGCGCTTACTATGTGCAGAGCACTGTACTAAGCGCTTGGGAAGTACAAATTGGCAACATATAGAGACAGTCCCTACCCAACAGCGGGCTCACAGTCTAGAAATCTGTAAAGTGGAGATGAAATACCTGTTCTCCCTCCCCGGTAGACCGTGGGCCCCAAGTGGAACGGGGACCATGTCCGACCTGATTATCGGGTAACAATCTGAGTGCTTAGTACAGTGATTATTGATAATATTCATTAATGGCTATTGTGATGATGATCAGCAAAGAGTAAGTCCTTAGCAAATACCACACTTATTAATATTAAATACCAGCTGGAGCGTGACCAGGAATCTTTCTGCCACTGAGTCTCTCCCTCTAGGCTGTAACCTCCTTGTGGGCAGGGAATGTGTCTACCTACTCTGTTAAAGCCTACTCTCCCAAGTGTTTATTCATTCAATTGTATTTATTGAGCGCTTACTGTGTGCAGCGCACTGTAGTAAGCGCTTGGGAAGTACAAGTTGGCAACATATAGAGACGGTCCCTACCCAATAGTGGGCTCACAGTCTAGAAGGGAGAGACAGACAACAGAACAAAACATGTGGACAGGTGTCAAGTCTTCAGAACAAATAGAATTAAAGCTAAATGCACATCATTAACAAAATAAAATAGTAAATATGTACAAGTAAAATAAATGAGTAATAAATCTGTACAAACATATATACAGGTGCTGTGGGGAACTCAGTACAGTGCTCTGAACACGGTGAGCACTCAGTAGCTATGGTGGGTTTCCCTGTACAAGGTAAGCAGTGTGGCTCACTGGAAAGAGCCCGGGCTTTGGAGTCAGAGGTCATGGGTTCAAATCCTGGCTCCGCCAATTGTCAGCTGGGTGACTTTGGGCAAGTCACTTCATTTCGCTGTGCTTCAGTTCCCTCATCTGTAAAATGGGGATGAAGACTGTGAGCCCCCCGTGGGACAACCTGATCACCTTGTAACCTCCCCAGCGCTTAGAACAGGGCTTTGCACATAGTAAGCGCTTAATAAATCCATCAATCAATCATATTTATTGAGCGCTTACTGTGTGCAGAGCACTGTACTAAGCGCTTGGGAAGTCCAAGTTGGCAACATATAGAGACGGTTCCTACCCAACATCATCATCATCAATCGTATTTATTGAGTGCTTACTATGTGCAGAGCACTGTACTAAGCGCTTGGGAAGTACAAATTGGCAACATCTAGAGACAGTCCCTACCCAACAGTGGGCTCACGGTCTAAAAGGGGGAGACAGAGAACAAAACCAAACGTACTAACAAAATAAAATAAATAGAATAGATATGTACAAGTAAAATAAATAAATAGAGTAATATCATCATCAATCGTATTTATTGAGCGCTTACTGTGTGCAGAGCACTGTACTAAGCGCTTGGGAAGTCCAAGTTGGCAACATATAGAGACGGTTCCTACCCAACATCATCATCATCAATCGTATTTATTGAGTGCTTACTATGTGCAGAGCACTGTACTAAGCGCTTGGGAAGTACAAATTGGCAACATCTAGAGACAGTCCCTACCCAACAGTGGGCTCACAGTCTAAAAGGGGGAGACAGAGAACAAAACCAAACGTACTAACAAAATAAAATAAATAGAATAGATATGTACAAGTAAAATAAATAAATAGAGTAATATCATCATCAATCGTATTTATTGAGCGCTTACTGTGTGCAGAGCACTGTACTAAGCGTTGGGGAAGAACAAGTTGGCACCAGTAATATGTACAAACGTATATACATATATAAATGCCATCATAATATTCATTCAATCGTATTTATTGATTGCTGTGTGCAGAACACTGTGCTAAGCAATCATAGTAATATAATAATTATATATTATAATGTATAATAATTATATATATATATAATATAATAATCCCGGCCTTGTCCTCTGCGCGCCCGCGCGGTTGCCATGGAGACGGCCCCTCCAAACCGGAAGTCCCGCCTCCGGGCGTTCCAAGAAAAAGCTTCCGCGGGCATCCTCTCCCGCCACAGATTTGGGTTTAAGGAAAAAAGGGCAAATCCGTTCCATCCTCGAGGAATCCTACGGCCAACGAAGGTGGGATCGTTCCTGGTTGGGAGAGGAAACGTCCCGAATTAAAAATCCACCAATTAGAGCAGTGCTTGGTGCAAAGGAAGCGCTTAATTAATCAATCAATCAATCAATCAATCGTATTTATTGAGCGCTTACTGATACCACTGGTATACCATAGTTATTAGAAGCAGCGTGGCCCAGTGGAAAGAGCCCGGGCTTTGGAGTCAGAGGTCGTGGGTTCAAATCCCGCCTCCCCCACTTGTCAGCTGGGTGACTTTGGGCGAGTCACTTCAGTTCTCTGGGCCTCAGTTCCCTCATCTGGAAAATGGGGATGAAGACTGTGAGCCCCCTGTGGGACAACCTGATCACCTTGGAACCTCCCCAGCGCTTAGAACAGTGCTTAGTAAGCGCTTAATAAATGCCGTTATTATGATGATGATGATGATTATTACAGCGCTGTAGGCAAAGGAGAAACACAGAAGATGCGTGGCTCAGTGGAAAGAGCCCGGGCTTTGGAGTCAGAGGTCATGGGTTCGAATCCCACTCCGCCAACTGTCAGCTGTGTGACTTTGGGCAAGTCACTTCACTTCTCTGGGCCTCAGTTCCCTCATCTGTAAAATGGGGATGAAGACTGTGAGCCCCCCGGGGGACAACCTGATCACCTTGTATCCTCCCCAGCGCTTAGAACGGTGCTTGGCACATAGAGGTCGTGGGTTCAAATCCCGCCTCCGCCACTTGTCAGCTGGGTGGCCTTGGGCAAGTCACTTCACTTCTCTGGGCCTCAGTTCCCTCATCTGTAAAATGGGGATGAAGACTGTGAGCCCCGTGGGACAACCTGATCACCTTGTAACCTCCCCATTGCTTAGAACAGTGCTTGGCACATAGTAAGCGCTTAACAAATACCATCATTGTTATTATTATTGTATCCCCCAGCGCTTAGAACAGGGCTTGGCGCATAGTGAGCGCTTAACAAATACCATTCATTCATTCATTCAATCGTATTTATTGAGTGCTTACTGTGTGCAGAGCACTGTACTAAGCGCTTGGAAAGTACAGGTTGGCAACATATAGAGACGGTCCCTACCCAACAGTGGGCTCCCAGTCTAGAAGGGAGAGACAGAGAACAAAGCAAAATATATTAAGAAAATAAAATAAATGGAATATGTACAAGTAAAATAAATTCATTCATTCATTCAATTGTATTTATTGAGCGCTTACTGTGTGCAGAGCACTGGACTGGGCGCTTGGGAAGTCCAAGTTGGCAACATCTAGAGACGGTCCCTACGCAACAGCGGGCTCACAGTCTAGAAGGGGGAGACAGATAACAAAACATATTAACAAAATAAAATAAATAGAATAAATATGTACAAATAAAATAAATAGAGTAATAAATATGTACAAATACCATTGTTATGAGAAGCAGGGTGGCTCAGTGGAAAGAGCCCGGGCTTTGGAGTCAGATCATAGGTTCGAATCCCGGCTCCGCCACATGTCTGCTGTGTGACCTTGGAAAAGTCACTTCACATCTCTGAGCCTCAGTTCCCTCAACTGGAAAATGGGGATGAAGACTGTGAGCCCCCCAAGTGGGACAACCTCATTACCTTGCTGCCCCTCCCCAGCGCTTAGAACGGTGCTTTGCACATAGTAGGCGCTTAACAAATGCCATCATCATCATTATTATCATGATGATGATGATTAACAAAAGTGGCTCAGTGGAAAGAGCCCGGGCTTGGGAGTCTGAGGTCACGGGTTCGAATCTCGGCTCTGCCACATGTCTGCTGTGTGACCTTGGGCAAGTCACTTCATCATCATCATCATCATCATCATCAATCGTATTTATAGAGCGCTTACTATGTGCAGAGCACCGTACTAAGCGCTTGGGCAGTACAAATTGGCAACATATAGAGACAGTCCCTACCCAACAGTGGGCTCACAGTCTTAAAGGGGGAGACAGAGAACAAAACCAAACATACTAACAAAATAAAATAAATAGGATAGATATGTACAAATAAAATAAATAAATAAATAGAGTAATGAATATGTACAAACATATGTACATATATACAGGTGCTGTGGGGAAGGGAAGGAGGTAAGATGGGGGGGATGGAGAGGGGGACGAGGGGGAGAGGAAGGAACTTCTCTTACTTGTACATATCTATTCTATTTATTTTATTTTGTTAGTATGTTTGGTTTTTTTTTCTCTGTCTCCCCCTTTTAGACTGTGAGCCCAATGTTGGGTAGGGACTGTCTCTATATGTTGCCAATTTGTACTTCCCAAGCGCTTAATACGGTGCTCTGCACATAGTAAGCGCTCAATAAATATGATTGATTGATTGAGCCTCAGTTACCTCATCTGTGAATGGGGATTAAGATTGTGAGTCCCACGTGGGACAACCTGATCACCTTGTATCCCCCCAGCGCTTAGAGCGGTGCTTTGCACATAGTAAGCGCTTAACAAATGCCATTATTATTATTATCACCATCATCATCAAAGGGAGGAGGGGTCCGGAACTAGGAGGGCGGGGCGGGGGTTTCCGGACGGGCCGGATTCGGGGGGCGCCGCTGGTCCAGCCCGCGCGGTTGCCCGGGTAACGGAGCGCGCCCAGGGAGGCGCTCATCAGAGGAGGAGGAGGAGGCCAGAGGCCAGAGGAGGGGCCGCAGCATGGTAGGGGCCCCAACAGCCTCCCCTCCACCGACTTCGCCCTCACCCTGACGGCTCTCTACCGTTAATTACCGTCATCATAATAATGATGGCATTTATTAATAATAATAATAATAATGATGGCCTTTATTAAGCGCTTACTATGTGCAAACCACTGTTCTAAGCGCTGGGGAGGTTGCAAGGTGATCAGGTTGTCAATCAATCAGTCGTATTTATTGAGCGCTTACTGTGTGCAGAGCACTGTACTAAGCGCTTGGGAAGTCCAAGTCGGCAACATCTAGAGACAGTCCCTACCCAACAGTGGGCTCACAGGCTAGAAGGGGGAGACAGAGAACAAAACCAAACATACTAGCAAAATAAAATAAATAGAATCGATATGTACGAGTGTGGGCTCACAGTCTTCATCCCCGTTTTGCAGATGAGGGAACTGAGGCCCAGAGAAGTGAAGTGACTTGCCCAAAGTCACACAGCAGACAAGTGGTGGAGGCAGGATTTGAACCCATGACCTCTGACTCCAAAGCCCGGGCTCTTTCCACTGAGCCACACTGCTGAGCACTTACTGTGCCCTCAGACCCCGAGGGAGCAAAGGATAGCGACAGTCACCTCCTCCAGGAGGCCTTCCCACACTGAGCCCCCTCCATCACCTCCTCCAGGAGGCCCCTCCCCAACCCCCCCCGCCCTACCTCCTTCCCCTCCCCACAGCACAGAATAATAGATTTATTATTCTATTCATTTTCCTGTACATATTTACTATTCTATCTATTTTGTTAATGATGTGCATCTGGCTTTGCTTCTATTTATGCTGATGACGTGACACCCGTCCACATGTTTTGTTTTGTTGTCCGTCTCCCCCTTTTAGACTGTGAGCCCACTGTTGGGTAGGGACTGTCTCTAGATGTTGCCAACGTGTACTTCCTAAGCGCTTAGTACAGTGCTCTGCACACAGTAAGCGCTCAATAAATACGATTGATTGATTGATTGAGCCCATTGTTGGGTAGGGACCGTCTCTATATGTTGCCGACTTCTACTTCCCAAGCACTTAGTCCAGTGCTCCGCACACAGTAAGTGCTCAATAAATACGATTGAGTGAATGAACGAATAATATTATTATTAGCTCAGGCTCGGGCTCGGGAGTTAGAGGTCATGGGTTCTAATCCCGGCTCCAGGTTAGACCTCTAATCCCGTTTTCCAGATGAGGAAATTGAGGTCCGGTGAAGGTAATGACTTGCCCAAGTCCACACAGCCAGAAAGTAGTGGAGCCACGATTAGAACTGAGGTCCTTTCTCTCCCAGACATATAATCTTTCCACTAGATCATGCTACAGGAAGTTTTTATTGTGAGGAAGCTTCTCAGTTGTTCTCCATTTCTTCTGCAAAAGGGGCAATGATCTGCTTTAAAAAAAGGAGGCATTTTAAGGACATTTTGATGATCAAAGAGATAAAAGAGTGGATCGGGGTTCGACAGGAAAGGTGGAACCCTTGTCCTTTGAAATCTTTAAGGAAAGAGCAGGCAGCCCCAGCCATGGAAAGTTCACTCATTCTCCTGGCTGGATACAAGGGACCGAACCAGGTGATCTGTTGAACTCCTGACCAGCCCTGGGAGTCGTGATCTGGTTCTTGATAAAGTGCTCTCATTTTATACTTCTAATCAAGCGAATGGGGCTGCTGACTTGTTTGCAGTGGAAGAATTGGTGTCCGACAGGCAATGACGCTCCCCTGCCTTCAAATCCCTGTTGTTGGGTAGGGATTGTCTCTGTCTGTTGCCGAACTGTACTTTCCAAGCGCTGAGTCCAGGCAATGACGCTCCCCTGCCTTCAAAGCCCTGTTGTTGGATAGGGATTGTCTCTATCTGTTGCCAAATTGTACTTTCCAAGCGCTAAGTCCAGGCAATGATGCTCCCCGACCGTCAAATCCCTGTTGTTGGGTAGGGATTGTCTCTATCTGTTGCCGAATTGTACTTTCCAAGCTCTAAATCCAGGCAATGACGCTCCCCTGCCTTCAAAGCCCCGTTGTTGGGTAGGGATTGTCTCTATCTGTTGCCGAATTGTACTTTCCAAGAGCTAAGTCCAGGCAATGACGCTCCCCTGCCTTCAAAGCCCCGTTGTTGGGTTGGGATTGTCTCTATCTGTTGCCAAATTGTTCTTTCCAAGCGCTAAGTCCAGGCAATGACGCTCCCCTGCCTTCAAATCCCTGTTGTTGGGTAGGGATTGTCTCTATCTGTTGCCGAATTGTTCTTTCCAAGCGCTAAGTCCAGGCAATGACGCTCCCCTGCCTTCAAATCCCCGTTGTTGGGTAGGGATTGTCTCTATCTGTTGCCAAATTGTACTTTCCAAGCGCTGAGTCCAGGCAATGACGCTCCCCGGCCGTCAAAGCCCCGTTGTTGGGTAGGGATTGTCTCCATCTGTTGCCGAATTGTACTTTCCAAGCGCTAAATCCAGTGCTGTACACACAGTAAGCGCTCAATAAATACGATTGAACGAATGAATAAATTCATTGAATAGATTGAATTCATTGAATTGAATTCATTGAATTGAATTGAATTCAATGAATTGAATTCATTGAATAAATGAATTGAATCATTGAATAAATGAATAAATGAATAAAGCGCTCAATAAATACGACTGATGATGATGATGATGAATGAAAGCCCTATTGAGGGCTCAACTCCTCCAAGAGGCCTTCCCAGACTAAACCCCTCCTTTCCTCTTCTCCCACTCCCTTCTGGGTCACTCCGACTTGCTCCCTTTGTTCTTCCCTCCTCCCAGCCCCACAGCATCATCATCATCATCATCAGCAATCGTATTTATTGAGCACTTACTATGTGCAGAGCACTGTACTAAGCGCTTGGGAAGTCCAAGTTGGCAACATCTAGAGACAGTCATCATCATCATCAATCGTATTTATTGAGCGCTTACTGTGTGCAGAGCACTGTACTCAGCGCTTGGGAAGTCCAAGTTGGCAACATCTAGAGACAGTCATCATCATCATCAATCGTATTTATTGAGCGCTTACTATGTGCAGAGCACTGTACTCAGCGCTTGGGAAGTCCAAGTTGGCAACACATAGAGACAGTCCCTACCCAACAGTGGGCTCACAGTCTAAAAGGGGGAGACAGAGAACAAAACCAAACATATTAACAAAATAAATAGAATAGATATGTACAAGTAAAATAAATAAATAAATAGAGTAATAAATAAATACAAACATATATACAGCACTTACGTGCATATCTGTGAGCCCACTGTTGGGTAGGGACTGTCTCTATATGTTGCCAGTTTGTACTTCCCAAGCGCTTAGTACAGTGCTCTGCACATAGTAAGCGCTCAATAAATACGATTGATGATGATGATATCTGTCATTTATTTATTTGAATCGATGTCTGCCCACCCCCCCCGCCTCTAGACTGTAAGCTCGTCGTGGGCAGGGAATGTGCCCGTTTATTGTTGTATCGTGCTCTCCCGAGCGCTTAGTCCAGTGCTCTGCACACAGTAAGTGCTCAATAAATACGATTGATTGAATGAATGAATGAAGTTGACGTCGTCTTTCTGCTTTCCTTCTTAGATCCTCTCCCGGGCCAAGCCTGCCGTCGGAAGCGACCTCCAGCAGGCGGATAAGTACAAGAAGAAAGGGAGGAAAATTCCCAAGCTAGAAGACTTGTTATTACAAAGGGATTTCACCGGCGCCATCACCTTGCTGGAGGTAATGACTCTGGAGGAGAAACCCACAGTAAAGCAAAACCCAATTTTTTTACGGCATTTGTTAAGCACTGACTGGGTGCCAGGCACTGTACTAAGCCCTGGGAGTACGTACAAGCTAATAAAAATAATAATGATGGCATTTGTTAAGCGCTTACTATGTGCAAAGCACTGTTTTAAGTGTCGGGGGGGGATACTAAGCGATCACGTTGTCCCACGTGGGGCACACAGTCGTAATCCCCGTTTTACAGATGAGGTAACGAAGGCACGGAGAAGTGACGCGGCTTGCCCAAGGTCACACAGCAGACAGGAGTGGAGCCGGGATTTGAACTCAGGTCCTCAGACTCCGAGGGCTGTGTTCTTCCCCTTAGGTCACACTGCTTCTGAATTAAAACCAGTCCATCAGGGGTCAACTGATAGTATTTCTTGAGTGTGTGCAAAGCACCGTACTAAGTATTTGGCAGTGACAACACAACAGGTTTGGTAGATATATTCCCTGCCCACAACTAGCTAACCATCAAGAGCCTTTGTCATCAATTTGGGTACTGGCATTTGCCGGCAAAGCAGATCCAGCCATTTTGTAAAATTTTTTCCAGATGCGCCCTAGGAAAACATTACTTTTTTTCCAAAACTGAGTTTTGCCTTTCCTTTTTTCTTTCTCTTTGTTTCAACGTATCTGGAACCTTGGAGTTCAAACGTCATGAGGGAGAGCAAAGTGAGGATTCTGACCTGTGGATGGGATACTTTGCCTTTCACTTGGGAGATTATAAACGAGCCTTGGAGGTGAGTAAATAAATAAAAGGTATCATCATCATCATCAATCGTATTTATTGAGCGCTTACTGTGTGCAGAGCACTGTACTAAGCGCTTGGGAAGTACAAATTGGCAACACATAGAGACAGTCCCTACCCAACAGTGGGCTCACAGTCTAAAAGGGGGAGACAAAACCAAACATACTACAAAATAAAATAGAATAGATATGTATAAAATAGAATAGATTTGTAGGTATCAAAAGATGGTTGGCCCTTGGGGATGACTGAGTGGTAAACCGTCCTGGTACTGTGGATTGGGTACTTTGCCTTTCACTTGGGAGATTATAAACGAGCCTTGGAGGTGAGTAAATAAATAAAAGGTATCAAAAGATGGTTGGCCCTTGGGGATGACTGAGTGGTAAACCGTCCTGGTAAAGAACAGGTGAAGAACTTCTGAATACATTTGTATTCATTCATTTATTCAGTCGTACTTATTGAGTACTTACTGTGAACCATTTGGTTATTCTCAAGTCTGTGATATCTGTTGGCCATCATTCATTGATTCAGTAGTATTTAGTGAACCCTTACTTTGTGCAGAGCACTACTAAGCCCCTTCCTTCCTCTCCCCCTTGTCCCCCTCTCCATCCCCCCATCTTACCTCCTTCCCTTCCCCACAGCACCTGTATATATGTATAGATGTTTGTACATATTTATTACTCTATTTATTTATTTTACTTGTACATATCTATTCTATTTATTTTATTTTGTTAGTATGTTTGGTTTTGTTCTCTGTACTAAGCGCTGTACTAAGCACTTGGGAAACTATAGTGGACCTTCTCTGACTGAGCCCCCTTTTTCCTTTCCTCCTCCCCATCCCCCCCATCCCACCTCCTTCCCCTCCCCGCAGCACCTGTATATATGTTTGTACAGATTTATTACTCTATTTTACTTGTACATATTTGCTGTTCTATTTATTTTTGTTAATGATGTGCATTTAGCTTTAATTCTATTTGTTCTGACGACTTGACACCTGTCCACATGTTTTGTTGTCCGTCTCCCCCTTCTAGACTGTGAGCCCGTTGTTGGGTAGGGACCATCTCTAGATGCTGCCGACTTGGACTTCCCAAGCGCTTAGTCCAGTGCTCTGCACACAGTAGGCGCTCAATAAATACGATTGAATGCATGAAAGTGGCCCCAAGAGCCGGGCAGGGGCAGGAAGGGGAAACCCGGCAGTCCCTAAAAAATTGAGGTGGACTTTGGTCCCCTTCGGCAAGGCCACCACACGCCAGGCCGACCCTCCAGCTCCCTGCTGGGCCAACGGATCGGGACCCACCGCCTTCGGAAGGATTTCCACAGTCTCTCCATCTTTCAGAGAAGCAGCGTGGCTCATTGGAAAGAGCCCGGGCTTTGGTGTGCTTCCCAAGCGCTTAGTACAGTGCTCTGCACATAGTAAGCTCTCAATAAATGCGATTGATTGATTGATTGATTGATTGGAGTCAGAGGTCATGGGTTCAAATCCCGGCTCCACCGATTGTCAGCTGGGTGACTTTGGGCAAGTCACTTCACTTCTCTGGGCCTCAGTGACCTCATCTGTAAAATGGGGATGAAGACTGTGAGCCCCAAGTGGGACAACCTGATCACCTTGTAACCTCCCCATTGCTTAGAACAGTGCTTTGCACATAGTAAGCGCTTAACAAATGCCATAATTTTTATTATTATTATTATTATTGTTGTTGTTGTTGTTGTTGTTATTATTATTATTATTATTATTATTATTTCAGGAGTACGAGACTGTGACCAAAGAGGAAAACTGCAATCCGGACGTTTGGGTCAACCTCGCCTGCACCTATTTCTTCCTGGGGATGTACAAGCAGGCGGAAGCAGCCGCGCTGAAAGGTCAGAAGAGCTGTCTGCCCCCTCTTTGTTGGGGAGCCACCCATCCGGGAGAAATATTGAGAAGCAGGGTGGCTCAGTGGAAAGAGCACGGGCTTTGGAGTCAGAGGTCATGGGTTCAAATCCCGGCTCCGCCAATTGTCAGCTGGGTGACTTGGGGCAAGTCACTTCACTTCTCTGGGCCTCAGTTCCCTCATCTGTACAATGGGGATGAAGACTGAGCCCCTCATAGGACAACCTGATCACCTTGTAACCTCCCCAGCGCTTAGAACAGTGCTTTGCATAGTAAGCACTTAATAAAAGCCCTCAGTATTATTATTATTATTATTTTTATTATCTGGTAGTGATATTTATGGAGCTCTTACTGTGTGCAGAGCACTGGACTAAGCGCTCGGGAGAGTACAGTACAGCAGAGTTGGCAGACACTTTCCCTGTCCACAACGAGCTTATGGTCTAGAGGGGGAGGCAGACATGAATATAAATCAATAATGTATTATCTATCATTTATGGGTAATAATAGTAACGAAGGTATTTGTTAAGCTCTTACTGTGTGCCAAGGAATGTGCCCTAGAGAAGGAGGCAGACATGAATATAAATCAATAATGTATTATCCATCATTTCTGGGTAATAATAATAATAATAATAATAATGGCATTTATTAAGCACTTACTATGTGCAAAGCACTGTACTAAGCGCTGGGGAGATTACAAGGAGATCAGGTTGTCCCACGGGGGGCTCACAGTCTTAATCCCCATTTTCCAGATGAGGGAACGGAGGCCCAGAGAAGTGAAGTGACTTGCCCAAAGTCACACAGCTGACAATTGGCAGAGCCGGGATTCGAACCCATAACCCCTGACTCCAAAGCCCGGGCTCTTTCCACTGAGCCACGCTGCTTCTCTGTAGTATTTGTATTTGTAATAATAGTAATTTGTAAGTATAGTAAATAGTAAGTATTTGTAATACTTACAAGTAGGAAGTATTTGTAATAATAGTAATGAAGGTATTTGTTAAGCTCTTACTGTGTGCCAAGTAATGTGCCCTAGAGAGGGAGGCAGACATGAATATAAATCAATAATGTATTATCTATCATTTCTGGGTAATAACAGTAATTAAGGTATTTGTTAAGCTCTTACTGTGTAGCGACTGGGGTAGGTACAAGATAATCTGGTTGGACCCAGTCCCCGTCTCACGTGGGGCTACGGTTTTGATCCCCGTTTTGCAGATGAGGTAACTGAGGCATGGAGAAGTGACTCCCCCAAAGTCACACAGTAAATAAGTGATGGAGCCGGGATTAGAACCCAGCTCCTTCTGATTCCCAAGCCCAGGCTGTTGCCAGGAGGCCACGCCGTTTCATAAGAGCCCCAATGGCTTGACTTAGGTGAAGCAAGGAAAGCCTCTGCGGAAGGGTGGGTGGGGAGAAAAGTTTGCAAGGTCTGGCCTGAGATGGAAGATGATAATAATAATAATAATAATAATAATAATAATAATAATAATAATGCTGGCATTTAAGTGCTTACTATGTGCCAAGCACTGTTCTAAGCGCTGGGGGGGATACAGGGTGATCAAGGTTGTCCCACGTGGCGCTCACAGTCTTCATCCCCATTTTCCAGATGAGGGAACTGGGGCCCCGAGAAGTGAAGTGACTTACCCAAGGTCACACAGCTGACAAGGGGCGGAGCCAGGATTCGAACCCATGACCTCAGACTCCCCAACCCGGGCTCTTTCCACTGAGCCACGCTTCTTCGAGGCAATACAAGGCAATCGGGTTGGACACAGTCTGTCTCCCAGATAGGGCTCCCGGTCTTAATCCCAGTTTTACAGATGAGGGAACTGAGGCGCAGAGGGAGTGGAAGTGACTTGCCCAAGTTCACCCAGGGAAAAAGCGGCGGAGGCAGGATTAGAACCCAGGTCATTCTGACTCCCAAACCCGTGTTCTACCTACTAGTCCATGCTGCTTCTCTAGAATAGTAATAATGACGGTGGCATTTGTTAAACTCCTACAACAATAATAATAATAATAATAATGGCATTTATTAAGCGCTTACTATGTGCAAAGCACTGTTCTAAGCACTGGGGGGATACAAGGTGATCAGGTTGCCCCACAGGGGGCTCACAGTCAATCTCCATTTTACAGATGAGGTAACTGAGGCACAGAGAAGTTAAGTGACTTACCCAAGGTCACACAGCTGGCAATTGGTGGAGCCAGGATTTGAACCCATGACCACTGACCCTAAGGCCCGGGCTCTTTCCATTGAGTCACGCTGCTTGTGCCAAGCGCCGTAGTAAGCACTGAGGGATGTACAAAATGATCAGGTCCCATATGGAGTTCGCAGTCTGAGTACGAGGAGAGCAGGTATTGAATCCCCATTTTGCAGATGAGGGAACTGAGTCCCAGGGAAACAGCGGGGCCTGGTGGGAAGAGCCCGAGCCTGGGAATCAGAGGACCTGGGTTCGAATCCCAGCCCCGCCACGTGTCTGCCGCGTGACCTTGGGCAAATCACGTCAATCTTGGCCTCAGTTCCCTCTTCTGTAAAATGGGGATTAAGACCGTAAGCCCCGTATGGTTGGACTGTGCCCAACCTGATTATCTTGTATCTACCCTAGCGCTTAGTACGGTGTTTGGCACGTAGTAAGCACCTAACAAATACCATTAAAAAAAAAAATCAACCCGGAAGCAACATCCTCTGGGCTATGGAGGTGATAGTTGAGGGTGGAGAGTGGGATATGCTGGGATTGAGGGAGCGTGACTTCCCTGCCAGTTCTTCCAGTGCTTAGAACAGTGCTTTGCACATAGTAAACGCTTAACAAATGCCATCATTATCATTATTATTATTTGGGGTGCGAGTGAGGAGTGACTAATCCTCTAATTCTCCCTTGCTTTCAGCTCCTAAAAGCCGACTTCAGACCCGCCTCCTCTTCCACTTGGCTCATAAGGTATTTGTTGGTTTTACTTCTTCCCTCTCTGCCCGCTTTCACCCAACCAACAATATCGAGGTGGGCGGGGAATGGGACCGTTACATCGTACTCTTTCCAGCGCTTGGTACAGTGCCCTGCGCAAAGTAAGCGCTCCATAAATACAATCGACCGACCGACTGAATGACTTAATCCAATAGGCCACGCTGCCCCTCTTTCGACGTTCGTCCGAGGCCTGAACTTTAAAGTTTATCGTTCCTGTTCTTGGAAAAGAAAGCCAGGGCCCCGTGACTGCAAGTGGGGTGTTGAAGAATCATCTTATTCTTCCGAAGGTTTGGGCTTGGCCATGGCAAAACCAAGGCAGATCGGGGAACGATCCACAGCGTGCAGGAAATGGGATATTCTGATTGCGGTGGATACTTTGTTCCCGTTAACATCCCATGAGGTTGGACACAGTCCCTGTCCCACCTAGGGCTCACAGTCTTAGCCCCCATTTTACAGATGCGATAACTGAGGCCCGGAGAAGTGAAGTGACTCGCCCAAGGTCACACAACAGACAAGTGGCGGAGCCGGGATTAGGGTCAAGATATTACTTTCAACTTGACTCTGCACGTTCTCCCTCCCGCGGTCGTCCCCTGTCCCGTCTGAGCGGGGAATATGTCTGCCGTTACATTGTATTCCCCCAAGGACAGTGCTCTGCACTCAGTAAGCGCTGAAAAATCCTGACTGACTGACTGACGCCTGCAAACGATCCCTAAGTCTGACCCGGAGGAGACTGAGGGATCAGTCCCTCCCTCTTTCCCTTCCACTCTGTTTCAGTTCAACGACGAGAAGAAGCTGATGAGCTTCCACCAGAATCTCCAGGACATCACCGAAGATCAGCTGAGCTTGGCATCCATCCACTACATGCGTTCCCACTACCAGGAGGCCATCGACATCTACAAGCGCATCCTGCTGGATAACCGGTGCGGACCCAGCCTCCCTCCTCCAAAATATCTTTCCCAGAGGGTGGAAAAGTGTCAGTCAGGCATTCATATTTATTAAGCATGCAGAGTGCATGCAGAGCACTGTATTAAGAGCTTGGAAGAGCACAGTAGGAGAATAGACAGACACGTTCCCTGCCCGCAACGAGTTTACAATCTGGGAGGGGGGCTAGAGAGAGAGAGAGAGAGAGGAAGAAAGGAGGGAGAGAGGGAGGGAAGGGAGGAAGGAAGGAAGGAAGGAAGGGAGAAAGGAAGGAGGGAGGGAAGAGAGGGAGGAAGAAAGGAAGGGAGGAAGGAAGGAAGGGAGAAAGGAAGGAGGGAGGGAGGGAAGAGAGGGAGGAAGAAAGGAAGGGAGAAAGGAAGGAAGGAAGAAAGGAAGGAGGGAGGGAGGGAAAGGAGGAAGGAAGGAAGGGAGGTAAGGAAGAGAGGGAGGAAGAAAGGAAGGGAGAAAGGAAGGAGGGAGGGGAGGAAGGAAGAAAGGGAGGGAGGGAAGGAAGGAAGGAAGACAGGAAGGAGGGAGGGAGGGAAGGGACAAAGGGAGGGAAGGAAGGGAGGGAGGGAAGAGAGGGAGGAAGAAAGAAAGGAATGAGGGAGGGAAGGGAGGAAAGAAGGAAGAAAAGAAGGAGGGAGCGAGGGAAGGGAGGAAGAAAGGAAGGAGGGAGGGAAGGGAGGAAGGAAGGGAGGGAAAAAGGAAGGAGGGAGGGAGGGGAGGAAGGAAGAAAGAAAGGGAGGGAAGGGAGGAAGGCAGGAAGAAAGGAAGGAGGGAGGGAGGGAAGGGAGAAAGAAAGGAAGGAGGGAGGGAAGGGAGGAATAAAGGGAGGGAGGGAGGAAGGAAGGAAGGAAAGAAAGAAAGAAAATAGTGTAGTAGATAGAGTCCGGGCTTGGGAATCAGAAGGTCATGGGTTCTAATCCCAGCTCCACCACTTAATAATAATAATAATAATAATGATGGCATTTATTAAGCGCTTACTAAGTGCAAAGCACTGTTCTAAGTGCCGGGGAGGTTGCAAGGTGATCAGGTTGTCCCACGGGGGGCTCACAGTCTTAATCCCCGTTTTACAGCTGAGGTAACTGAGGCCCAGAGAAGTGAAGTGACTTGCCCAAAGTCACACAGCTGACAATTGGCGGAGCCGGGATTTGAACCCATGACCTCTGACTCCAAAGCCCAGGCTCTTTCTGCGGAGCCACACTGCTTCTTCACAGCACCTGTCTGCTGTGTGACCTTGAGCAAGACACTTCACTTCTCTGGGCCTCAGTTACCTCATCTGTAAAATGGGGGTGAAGACTATGAGCCCCAGGTGGGATGAGGGACTGTATCCAGGCCGATTTGCTTGTGTGCACATAGTAAGTGCTTAATAAATACCATTAGAAAAGAAAGGGGGGGGGGGGGCAGGGAGAGAGAGAGAGAGAGAGCAGAGGAATAGAAAACTGGTCCCTCATATTCAGTAGGAGAGGTGTGTGTTTGTGTGTGTGAGCGCTAGCGGAGAACTAGAGAACTCCTGGCTGCATATTCATTCATTCAAACGTATTTATTGAGCGCTTACTGTGTGCAGAGCACTGTACTAAGCACTTGGGAAGTCCAAGTTAGCAACATATAGAGACAGTCCCTACCCAACAGCGGGCTCACAGTCTAGAAGGGGGAGACAGACAACAAAACAAAACATATTAACAAAATAAAATAGAAGAGTAAATATGTACAAGTAAAATCAATAGAGTAATAAATCCGTACAAACATATATACATATATACAGGTGCTGTGGGGAGGGGAAGGAGGTAAGGCGGGGGGATGTGGAGGGAGAGGAAGAGGAGAGGAAGAAGGGGGCTCAGTCTGTGGGGGGCTCAGTCTGGACATGTTCATGTTCCTGTATGTATGTATATATGTTTGTACGTATTTATTACTCTATTTTATTTGTACATATTTATTCTATTTATTTTATTTTGTTAATATGTTTTGTTTTGTTGTCTGTCTCCCCCTTCTAGACTTTGAGCCCGCTGTTGGGTAGGGACCGTCCCTATTTGTTGCCAACTTGTACTTCCCAAGAGCTTAGTACAGTGCTCTGCACACAGTAAGCGCTCAATAAATATGAATGAATGAATGAATGAATGTTCAGTAGAGAGAGAGGGTGGGAGAGAGAGTGAGAGAGAGAGAGTGTATGTGTGTCCATCTCATCATCATCATCATCAATCGTATTTATTGAGCGCTTACTATGTGCAGAGCACTGTACTAAGCGCTTGAGAAGTACAAATTGGCAACATATAGAGACAGTCCCTCCCCAACAGTGGGCTCACAGTCTAAAAGGGGGAGACAGAGAACAAAACCAAACATACTAACAAAATAAAATAAATAGAATAGATATGTACAAGTTAAATAAATAAATAAATAAATAGAGTAATAAATATGTACAAACATATATACATATATATAGGTGCTGTGGAGAAGGGAAGGAGGTAAGATGGGGGGGATGGAGAGGGGGACGAGGGGGAGAGGAAGGAAGGGGCTCAGTGTGGGAAGGCCTCCTGGAGGAGGTGAGCTCTCAGCAGGGCCTTGAAGGGAGGAAGAGAGCGAGCTTGGCGGATGGGCAGAGGGATCGGGGGCATTCCAGGCGCGGGGGATGATGTGGGCCATCTGTCCAGTAACCCTTTCCCCTCTCATTCAAAAGGGAATACCTGGCCCTCAATGTTTACGTGGCCCTCTGTTACTACAAGCTGGATTACTACGACGTGTCTCAAGAGGTCCTGGCCGTCTACCTTCAGCAAATTCCCGACAGCACCATCGCGCTCAACCTCAAAGCCTGCAACCATTTCCGACTTTACAACGGCAAGGCCGCCGAGGTACTGAGGAGAGCACCGTCGTCGGGGTTTGACGGGTGCTAGCCACGCGCCTCGCGCTGTGCTAGCCGCTGGGGTAGATCCAAGAGCACTGGGTGGGACTACCCTTGTAGTCGGTCCTTCATTTCATTGCCTCTTGGAAGCTTTTTTACAAACTTGTTTTCCCTGGAGTTGTGGTCCACTTTGTAACTCCCCGTTCAAGACTAATAATAATAATAATAATAATAATGATGATGGCATTTGTTAAGCGTTTACTATGTGCAAAGCACTGTTCTAAGCGCTGGGGGGATACAGGGTGATCAGGTTGTCCCACATGGGGCTCACGGTCTTAATCCCCATTTTTCATATGAGATAACTGAGGCCCAGAGAAGTGAAGTGACTTGCCCAAAGTCACACAGCTGACAAGTGGCAGAGCTGGGATTTGAACCCATGACCTCTGACTCCAAAGCCCAGGCTAATAGGATTGGATCCAGTCCTCGTCCCCCATAGGGCTCACAGTCTTAATCCCCATTTTACAGATGAGGGAACTGAGGTGCAGAGAAGTTAAGCGACTTGCCTAAGGTCACCCAGCAGACCACGGGCTTTGGAGTCTTAGAACAGTGCTTTGCACATAGTAAGCACTTAATTCTATTTATTTTATTTTGT
Source organism: Tachyglossus aculeatus (assembly GCF_015852505.1). Classification (NCBI taxonomy): domain Eukaryota; kingdom Metazoa; phylum Chordata; class Mammalia; order Monotremata; family Tachyglossidae; genus Tachyglossus; species Tachyglossus aculeatus. The sequence continues at coordinate 5,618,928 of NC_052076.1, read as the reverse complement.
TAGTATGTTTTGTTGTCTGTCTCCCCCTTCTAGACTGTGAGCCCCCTGTTGGGTAGGGACCATCTCTAGATGTTGCCAACTTGGACTTCCCAAGCGCTTAGTACAGTGCTCTGCACATAGTAAGCGCTCAATAAATACGATTGAATGAATGAATGAATGAATGAATGAACCTGGGAAGCAGCAAGGCCCGATGGATAGAGCACGGGTTCTAATCCCGTCTCCACCGCTTGTCTGCTGCGTGATCTTGGGCAAGACCCTTCACCTCTCTGGGCCTCGATTTCCTCATCTGGAAAATGGAGGTGAAGACTGTGAGCCCCTTGTGGGACATGGGCTGTGTCTAACCTGATTAGCTTGTATCTCCCCCAGCGCTTAGTACGGTGCCTGGCACATAATAAGCGCTTAACAAATAGTGTAATTTATTTTCATATGATGATGATGGCATTTAAGCGCTTACTATGTGCAAAGCACTGTTCTAAGCGCTGGGGAGAATACAAGGTGATCAGGTTGTCCCATGTGGGGCTCACAGACTTAATCCCCATTTTACAGATGAGGTCACTGAGGCTCAGAGAAGTTAAGTGACTTGCCCAAGGTCACACAGCAGACATGTGGGGGAGTCAGGATTAGAACCCATGACCTCTGACTCCCAAGCCCGGGCTCTTTCCATCGAGCCCCGCTGCGTCTCTATCCTGCTTCTCATATCCACCTTTCATTATTATTGAGCGCTTAATGTGTGCAGAGTACTGTACTAAGTGCTTGGGAATTACAAGTTGGCAACATATAGAAACAGTCCCTACCCAACAGTGGGCTCACAGTCTAAAAGGGGGAGACAGAGAACAAAACCAAACATACTGACAAAATAAAATAAATAGAATAGATATGTACAAGTAAAATAAATAAATAAATAAATAGAGTAATAAAATATGTACAAACATATATACATATCCCCATTTTACAGATGAAGGAACTGAGGTGCAGAGAAGTTAAGCAACTTGCCTAAGGTCACCCAGCAGACTTTGGAGTCTTAGAACAGTGCTTTGCACATAATAAGCGCTTCATTCTATTTATTTTATTTTGTTAGTATGTTTTGTTTTGTTGTCCGTCTCCCCCTTCTAGACTGTGAGCCTCCTGTTGGGTAGGGACCGTCTCTATACGTTGCCAACTTGTACTTCCCAAGCGCTTAGTACAGCGCTGTGCACACAGTAAGCGCTCAATAAATACGATTGAATGAATGAATGAATTATAACAAAGGGAAGGAAATAACGATGCCTTGTGGACCCGTGACTTTTCGAGTTAATGGCACACTGGAGATCTTCTGGGCGTCAACTAAACCTTTCTTTGGTAAATATTCCAGGCCGAACTCAAGAGCCTGATGGAGAACGCTTCATCGTCCTTCGAATTCGCAAAAGAACTAATCAAGCACAATCTGGTAAATAATCGCTTCCAGCCCTGATGGATTTGAATTCTTCCCCTGGTTTAGTGTCTCCGCACAGTGAGGAGGACTAGATAATTAGCAACCTGTTGGCATCTGGAAAGTTCCCCCGCCAGCTCTTGCTCTGCCCACCGCTTGGTAACCATTTTCACATTTTGTGATGACCAGAGGTGTTTTAATATATATATATATATATATATATATATATATATATATATATGTGTGTGTGTCTGTGCGCAGGCGCGCCCATGTGTCTCTGCTTGAGTGTACGTATATATATGTTTTTGTATCTATGTGTGTATATGTATATATATAATGGTATTATTAAGCACTTTTTATGGTACTTGTTAAGCGCTTACTGTGTGCCAGGCACTGTACTAAGCGCTGGAGTAGACACAAGCAGCGTGGCTTGGCTCAGTGGAAAAAGCCCGGGCTTTGGAGTCAGAGGCCATGGGTTCAAATCCTGCCTCCGCCACTTGTCAACTGTGCGACTGTGGGCAAGTCACTTCACTTCTCTGGGCCTCAGTTATCTCGTCTGTAAAATGGGGATGAAGACTGTGAGCCCCCTGTGGGACCACCTGATCACCTTGTAGCCTCCCCAGCGCTTAGAACAGCGCTTTGCACATAGTAAGCGCTTAACGAATGCCATTATTATTATTATTACAAGACGAGGCTCACAGTCTAGGAGGGAGAACAGATATTGAATCCCTGTTTTACAGTTATTAATCAATCAGTCAATCAATCGTATTTATTGAGCGCTTACTGTGTGCAGAGCACTGTACTAAGCGCTTGGGAAGTACAAGCTGGCAACATATAGAGACAGTCCCTGCCCAACAGTGGGCTCACAGTCTAGAAGGGGAAGACGGAGAACAAAACCAAACATACTAACAAAATAAAATAAATAGAATAGATAGGTACAAGTAAAATAAATAAATAAATAGAGTAATAAATATGTACAAACATATATACATATATACAGTATATATGTATATATATATATATACATATAATTATTTTCATTATTATTATCGTATTTGTTAAGCGCTTACTATGTCCCAAGCCCCGTTGTAAGCGCTGAGATGGATGCAAGGTTGTCAGTTTGGACACGGCAACCTGTCCCCGCGTGGAGCTCACAGTCTAGGTAAGAGGGGGTAGGATTTAATCCCCATCTTCCAGATGAGGTAGCTGTGGCGGAGAGAGGAGAAATGACTTGCCCAAGGACACCCAGCAGACAAGTGGCGGAGTCGGGATTCGAACTCAAGTCCTCTGATTCCCGGGTCCGTGGCCTTTCCATTAGGCCAGGCTGCCTCCCACAATACGGCAGTCGGAGACACTCTATTGAGACCCTATTCCCGCTTTGTACTTCCCAAGCGCTTAGTCCAGTGCTCTGCACACAGTAAGCGCTCAATAAATACGACTGATGATGATGATGATGATGATGATGATGATGTGGTGAAGCTTGCTTTTTCCCCCGCATTTCCCCCCCTGCCCTGTCCTCCCCTCCGCCGGATGCCTGCTCACTGACAGCTTTTCCTTCCTCTGCAGGTTGTTTTCCGAGGAGGGGAGAGCGCTCTGCAAATCCTGCCTCCCCTGGTTGACGTCATTCCAGAAGCCAGACTAAATCTAGTGATTTACTACCTCAGGCAGGGTAAGGAGGGCTTTTTCTTGGTCTCGCTTGGGAGGAGAGAGGCAGATCTCACGGCAAATTTCCCGCTTCGCCCTTCTTCCTGCATCTTAGTACTAAAGCGCTTAGTACAGTGCTCTGCACACAGTAAGTGCTCAGTAAATACGATTGATGATCTTTGCATCCGGTCCCCTAGTTCAGTTCTGTGCAATAGCTGGTGTTTTCTTGTATCTATTTCTGTAGATCCTTAACTTGTCCTACAATAACAAGTATTCTTGATTGATTGATTAGTCTCTATACTCGATGCCCCCTCTCTGCTCTGGTCAGTCAATCATATTTATTGAGTGCTAATTATGAGCAGAGCATTGTACTGAATGCTTGGGAGAGTGCAATTTGACAAGAAGCAGACACATTCCCTGCCCACGACGAGCTTACAGTCTACGGGGGAGATAGATATCGATATAAATTCCTCCTACTCTATCCCTCCATCTCCTTCCACGGGACTTGGGGTACCTAGGGGTACCAAAAGAAGCAGCGTGGCTCAGTGGAAAGAGCACGGGCATTGGAGTCAGAGGTCATGGGTTCAAACCCTGGCTCCCCCAGTTGTCAGCAGTGTGACTTTGGGCAAGTCACTTAACTTCTCTGGGCCTGTTACCTCATCTGTAAAATGGGGATTAAGGCTGTGAGCCCCCCGTGAGATAACCTGATCACCTTGTAACCTCCCCAGTGCTTAGAACAGTGCTTTGCACAAAGTAAGCGCTTAATAAATGCCATCATTATTATTATTATTCACCTATGTGCTACAATAAGCGACCGTCCCCCTCTTTTCTGTGGTCTGTTTTTGTCCATTCCTCCTTCTCTATCCCTCCATCCCTCTCCACGAGCCTTTAAGATAACTTCCCTTCCTCCCAACTCTACGCTTCCTCCCAGCTCCGCTTGGAAACCTGAAGCCCTACCTCTCCAACCTTCCCAAGCTGGAATGTGAAAGTAATCTGTTAGCCCGTACACTCAGTTCTGCCAATAACTCGCGACCTTACTACCCAGTGTGACTATCAATCAATCAATCAATCAATCGTATTTATTGAGCGCTTACTGTGTGCAGAGCACTGTACTAAGAGCTTGGGAAGTCCAAGTTGGCAACATATAGAGACAGTCCCTACCCAACAGTGGGCTCACAGTCTAAAAGGGGGAGACAGAGAATAAAACCAAACATACTAACAAAATAAAATAAATAGAATAGATATGTACAAGTAAAATAAATAAATAGAGTAATAAATATGTACAAACATATATACATATATACAGGTGCTGTGGGGAAGGGAAGGAGGTAAGATGGGGGGGATGGAGAGGGGGACGACGGGGAGAGGAAGGAAGGGGCTCAGTCTGGGAAGGCCTCCTGGAGGAGGTGAGCTCTCAGTAGGGCCTTGACTAGAAGGCCGTTAAGGAGCTGGGGAACATCTTTCAGATAATAATAATAATGATAGCGTTTATTAAGCGCCATGTGCGAAGCACTGTTCTAAGCTCTGGGGAGGTTACAAGGTGATCAGGTTGTCCCACGGGGGGCTCACAGTCTTCATCCCCATTTGACAGATGAGGGAACTGAGGCCCAGAGAAGTGAAGTGACTTGCCCAAAGTCACCCAGCTGGCAAGTGGCGGAGTTGGGATTCGAACCCATGACCTCTGACTCCAAAGCCCGGGCTCTTTCCACTGAGCCACGCTGCTTCTCTAACGCGATAACGCGAGGTAATGCGAGCCTGTTGAGGTTGAGCATGGGGCAGTGTCAGAAAAAATGCTTGCCCCACCCTTGCGTTATAGTGCTTAGTACAGTGTTTTCCACGCAGTAAATATTCAATAAATACGATTGAATGAACAAGTGATAGAACTGGGCATTTCATTTGCAGTTGAGCCACTAATGTGGGGTAGATTTCCTCCAGATATACAAACTTTTTTCCCCCTCCTCCTACATGAACCGTTTAGTAGTGCTTAATAAATGCCATTATTATTATTATTATTATTATTATTATTATTATTATTATTATTATGTGGAAAATTTGAGAACTAAAGAAACTATTTGACGAGGAGAGTTTCCCTGATTAATTCACAACACCTTAGTCATAGCAACCCCAAAGCCGCCTTTAACGCATAGGTTTAATTCCTGACCTCGGCATATATCCCGGCTCCGCCTCGGGTCTGCTGGGTGATCTTGGGCAAATCACTTAACTTCTCTGCTTCTCGGTTACCTCATCTGGAAAATGGGGATTAAGTCCATGGGCCCCAAGTAGGACATCTACCCCAGTGCTTAGTATAGTGCCCAGCACATGGTAAAGGCTTAATAAATACCATAAAAAATCCGCGGAGAAGTATATTCATTTATTCATTCATTCATTTGTAATTATTGAGCGCTTACTGTGTGCAGAGCACTATAGTAAGTGCTTGGAAAGTACAATTTGGCAACAGATAGAGACAATCCCTACCCAACAACGGGCTCACAGTCTAGAAGGGGGGGCAGACAGACAGCAAAACAAGGAGACAGGCATCAGTAGCATAAAAATAAATAATTAGAATTACAAATATATACACATTTACCTGCATTTTCTGTTACTTATTCAGCTCTTTCACCCTGACATGTTGGTACTATTTCTTGGTACTTCTGCTCCCGCTGTTGGTAAGAAAGGTTTGTCTGCCATTAGATTACAAACTCCTTGAGGCTAGGTAATGTGGTTGCTTCTGTTTTAGCCTTGCAAGGGCAGAGTACAGTACTGTCGATCGATTGAGTTCAGCTAATTGGTTACATGCGCTAACCCTTTGATATTGCAGATGACGTACAAGAGGCTTATAACCTAATTAAGGATCTCGAACCTACAACCCCACAGGTAAATTGTTGGCAATGCCGACTGTTCTGCCTTATTTTAACTTCCCGACATCTATTAAAATTGAACGGAGGGCCAGGATGAAAGACTAGAACAATTAGAGGGATGGAGAGCGGAGGGGAGCTACTGGAGGAGGGAAGGTAGTCCTTGGGGTGGAGCTTCTGAAGGTGGGTTTCCCAGAGGGTGGGGTGAGCTGATCTCCTAAAAATAATTAATAGTTAATATTAATAATTAATAATTATGGTATCTGTAAAGCGCTTTCTATGTGGCAGGCACTATACTAAGCATTGGTGGGGCCGGGGGGAATACAAGCTGTGGGAGCTGGAGCTGGAAGCCGCCCCAGTTGGGAGATTTTAGGGTGTGTGTCCCAAGGGGGTGTTTCCAGAGGCGAGAAGGACAGCATTTGTCTCAAGCTGGAAGTCAATAATCACCTTGATCTTAGAAGGCAACCTAAGCGCTCACTACAGTGCTTTGCACACAATAAGCGCTCAGCAAATGCTATTGAATGAACCTTATAGTGGCCAAAGGCCCATAAGTAAATAAGCCCGCAAAGATAAAACTAAGTCCCATCCTTTCTTAGATGAGCTAAATAGCCAAGCTAATGCTCTTAAATTTTGAAGATTAAGCGGAGTTCTATTTGGGACTCTATCTTTTTTTTTAAATGGTATTTATTAAGCGCTTCCTATGTGTCAGACGCTGTACCAAGTGCTGGGGTAGATTCTCAGGTTTGGACATAGTCCATGTCCCCCATGGGGCTTACGCTTTTAATCCCCATTTTACGGATGAGATAACTGAAACACGGAGAAGTGAAGCACCTCGCCCGAGATCACACAGCAGGCAAGTGGCAGAGCCAGGATCAGAACCCAGGTCCTCCTGCTTCCCAGGACCGGGCTCTATCCATTAGGCCACACTGCTTCTCACTGTGAGGCTTCATTCCTCCCTGGGCTCTTAGTCAAGGCTCCAGAGAGCCTCCACATCCACGGATCAGCTCTCTGCTTTTCCCGGAATTGCCGTCCCTTCAAAACTGAGAAGCGGTATGGCCTAGAGCACGGGCTTGGGGGGCAGAAGGACCTGGATTCTAATCCCTGCTCCGTCACTTGTCTGCCGTGTGACCTCGGGTGGTCACTTCACTTCTCCGAGCCTCAGTGACCTCAGCTGTAAAATGGGGATGAGGACCGTGAGTTCCATGTGGGGTGTGCTTAGTACGTAGCGCTTAGTACGGTACCTGGTACACAGTCAGTGCCTAACAAATACCGTCATAAATGAATTAATAAATAAACAATCTCACCTGCCCAACCCCTCTTCAGTCCTCCAAACCCCCCGAAATTTTGGTACCCAGCTCTCCTCCTGCTACCCAAAGGAACTGACAACAATAACCAAAGCCCTACGTTGGATCATAAGGCGGTATCAAAGCGCGTCATCATCATCATCATCATCAATCGTATTTATTGAGCGCTTACTATATGCAGAGCACTGTACTAAGCGCTTGGGAAGTCCAAGTTGGCAACATATAGAGACGGTCACAGCGTCAGCGCGGCAACCGGGTGACGCTGGTTCATTTATATTGTAACTGTAATTTCCATTTTGTCCCCCCAACGTCCTAAGCTCTCTGAGGGCCGGGGCCACGTAAAATCAAAACCCACATAGGCTGTGATTGTGAGACAGGGACCCTGATTAATTCCCACCTGTATGTAGTCTCTCGGTGCTTAGCAGTGCTCTGCACACAGTAAGCGCTTCAGAAATACTACCGCATGAAAAGATTTGGAGAGCTGGCAGTCCCTCCTGTGTTTGTCACTCCTTCTCCCTCTGACTTTTCCAGGAATACATCCTCAAAGGAGTAGTGAACGCAGCTCTCGGACAGGAATTGGGCTCGGTGAGTGGATTCTTGGATTGGCTGCAGCCGGGGGTGGAAGAGGTGAATCTGGGAGTCAGATTGGAGCAAGCAGTCGGAAGCTGGACAGAAATTGCTCTGCAATTTAAAAAAAAAAATTCCCTAGGACTACCACCCGGTCTCTGAGACGGAAAAACACTGTAGACCCAGGGAAGGAACACTCATTTTTATTTTTTTGTATTATTATTATTATTATTATTATTATTATTATTATTATTATTATAATGATTATGATATTTGTTAAGCACTATGTGCCAAGCCCCGATCTGCGGTAGATACAATCCCTATCCCTTAATCCCACTTTTCCAGATGAGGTCACTGAGGCCCAGAGAAGTGAATTGCCCAAGGCCTTCTGTGACTAATCCCTGTTTCCCCTATCCACCCTCCCCTGTCGCTGATTATACACTTTGCCGAGTATAGTCTTCTCTGGGCCTCAGTTACCTCATCTGTCAAATGGGGATGAAGACTGTGAGCCCTGGTAGAACAGGGACTATATCTGCCCTAGCACATAGAACAGTAATAATGAATAATAGTAATAATAATGATGGTATTTGTTAAGCGCTTACTATGCGCCAAGCACTGTTCTAAGCGCTGGGGTAGACACAAGGTAATCAGGTTGTCCTACGTGAGGCTCACAGTCTTCATCCCCGTTTTCCAGATGAGGTAACTGAGGCCCAGAGAAGTGAAGCGACTTGCCCAAAGTCACACAGCAGACCAGTGGCGGAGCCGGGATTAGAACCCACTTCCTCTGCTCCCAAGCCCGGGCTCTCTCCACTAAGCCACGCTGCTTCTACTCGGCACATAGTAAGCCCTTAACAAATACCACAGTTATTATTATTATTATTATCATTATTATGAAAACGAGAGTTCCTTCCCTGGATTTACACATTAATCAATCAATCAATCGTATTTATTGAGCACTTACTGTGTGCAGAGCACTGTACTAAGCGCTTGGGAAGTCCAAGTTGGCAACATATAGAGACGGTCCCTGCCCATGAATACTTTAGTGAGCACTTTAATACTCACCCCAGCCCCACTGCACTTCTGCTACATCCTTATACTCTATTTCTCCTATCCAGAACGTATTGTCATGTCTGAGTGTCCTGCATCATCATCATCATCAATCGTATTTATTGAGCGCTTACTATGTGCAGAGCACTGTACTAAGTGCTTGGGAAGTACAAATTGGCAACACATAGATACAGTCCCTACCCAACAGTGGGCTCACAGTCTAAAAGGGGGAGACAGAGAACAAAACCAAACATACCAACAAAATAAAATAAATAGGATAAATACCGTCCATCGTTTGATTTCGACTCCAGCGTATCCCCGTGTCTCTAGTCCCATATTATCAATTGGCACGTTTAGTCAATCTTTAATGCGCCCATCTCTCCTGGTTTCTCAGCGGGATCACCTGAAGATTGCCCAGCAGTTCTTCCAGCTCGTGGGTGGATCGGCCAGCGAATGTGGTACGGTTTTTTTGGCTCCGTTTTTTGTTGGGGGGTTTTTTAACGACCACCATTAAAAATTTTAATGGTGGTCATTAAGCGCTTACTATGTGCCAGGCGCTGTACCGAACGCTGAGGTAGATCAATCAATCAAACGTATTTATTGAGCGCTTACTGTGTGCAGAGCACATTGGGCCTGGCGCTGGATTCAATCAATCAATCAATCGTATTTATGGAGCGCTTACTGTGTGCAGAGCACTGGACTAAGCGCTTGGGAAGTCCAAGTTGGCAACATATAGAGATGGTCCCTACCCAACAGTGGGCTCACAGTCTAGAAGGGGGAGACAGAGAACAAAACAAAACATATTAACAAAATAAAATAAATAGAATAAATATGTACAAATAAAATAAATAGAGTAATAAATATGTACAAGCATATATACATATATACAGGTGCTGTGGGGAAGGGAAGGAGGTAAGACGGGGGGATGGAGAGGGAGACGAGGGGGAGAGGAAGGAGGGGGCTCAGTCTGGGAAGGCCTCCAAGAGAGAAATAATAATAATGGCATTTATTAAGTGCTTACTATGTGCAAAGCACTGTTCTAAACGCTGGGGAAGTTACAAGGTGATCAGGTTGTCCCACTGGGGGCTCACAGTCCTCATCCCCATTTTCCAGATGAGGTAACTGAGGCCCAGAGAAGTGAAGTGGCCTGCCCACCATACAAGCTAGACAGGCTGCACACAGTCCTTGCCCAACATAGGGCGCCCGGTCTTAATCCCCGTGTGTTTCCCGGTTTCTTTCTGCGGCCTAATTTGAGAAATGGTGGAATTTGGGGAGAGAAGTTGGGGGATCACGGGGGGGCTTGGAAAGGAGAGCTAGGGCCCAACGGAGACAGGCACGTGCTGGCCAGCTTCCCGCTGAGGAAACCAAACTGGGAATGTGACATCAAGTCTCTGGCCCGAGGGCGGGAGAGCAAGGTGCGGAGGTGGTCTGAGAAGCAGTAGCCCCTCTATGGCGGTGGCTAATCAAACCATGGTATTTATTGAGCGCTTGCTCTTTGCAGAGCGTTGTAACAAGCGCTTGGGAGAGTTCAGTGCGGCGTGGCTCAGTGGAAAGAGCCCGGGCTTTGGAATCAGAGATCATGGGTTCAAATCCCGGCTCCGCCCCTTGCCAGCTGGGTGACTTTGGGCAAGTCACTTCACTTCTCTGGGCCTCAGTTCCCTCATCTGTAAAATGGGGATGAAGACTGTGAGCCCCCCGTGGGATAACCTGATCACCTTGTAACCTCCCCAGCGCTTAGAACAGTGCTTTGCACATTGTAAGCGCTTAATAAATGCCATCATTATTATTATTATTAGACTAGACATAACCCAGGCCCTCCAACAGTTTCTTCGCCTGCAGCCCCTCCAAGGGCTCCACACAGCACTGTCCCGTGATTCATCCTCCATAATAATAATAATAATAGTGGTATTTGTTAAGCACTTGCTATGTGCCAGGCCCTGTAATAATAATAATAATAATGGCATTTATTAAGTACTTACTATGTGCAAAGCACTGTTCTAAGTGCTGGGGTGGTACAATAATAATAATAATTTTGGTATTTGTTAAGCGCTTACTATGTGCAAAGCACTGTTCTAAGCACTGGGGAGGATACAAGGTGATCAGGTTGTCCCATGTGGGGCTCACAGTCTTAATCCTCATTTTACAGATGAGGTCACTGAGGCCCAGAGAAGCGAAATGACCTGCCCAAAGTCACACAGCTGACAATGGGCAGAGCCGGGATTTGAACCCCTGACCTCTGACTCCAAAGCACTGGGGTAGATAGAAGGTAGTCGGGTTGGACACAGTCCCTGTCCAATTTAGGGCTTGCCGTCTTAATCCCAAAATTGCAGGTGAGGTAACTGATGCCCAGAAAAGTGAAGTGACTTACCCAAGGTCACCACACAGACAAAAGGCAGGATTAGAACCCAGGACCCTGCAAGATTTTCCCAGAATCCCAAGGGGCTCAGGCTGCCCCCGAACACCAGTCAAAACGAGGTGGGGCCCACAATGGAACCGGTCCCGGGCTGTGGTGATTTAATCTTGGAGGTGGAGGGATGGGAAGGCTGACTCAACCTTTCCACCCCTGGGCCTCTCTGGGTTGCACGCTACCTTGGTCGCTCTCACTGGTTAGCATAAGGCTAAACTTTTTTTTTAATGGTATTTGTTAAGCGCTTTAATAATAATAATGATGGCATTTGTTAAGTGCTTAATCAATCAATCAATCGTATTTATTGAGCGCTTACTGTGTGCAGAGCACTGTACTAAGCACTTGGGAAGTCCAAGTTGGCAACATATAGAGACGGTCCCTACCCAACAGTGGGCTCACAGTCTAGAAGGGGGAGACAGAGAACAAAGCCAAACATACCAACAAAATAAAATAAATAGAATAGATGTGTACAAGTAAAATAGAGTAATAAATATGTACAAACATATATACTTTGCACATGCTTACTATGTGCAAAGCACTGTTCTAAGCGCTGGGGGGGGGATACAAGGTGATCAGGTTGTCCCACGGGGGGCTCACAGTCTTAATCCCCATTTTACAGGTGAGGTAACTGAGGCTCAGAGAAGTGAAGTGACTTGCCCAAGTTCACACAGCAGATATGTGGCAGAGCCGGGATTCGAACCCATGACCTCTGACTCCCAAGCCCGGGCTCTTTCCACTGAGCCACGCTGCTTTACCATGTGCCAGGCACTGTACTAAGCACCAGGCGAGATACAAGATAATCAGATGGACACAGTCCATGTCTCACATGGGGCTCCCGATCTTCATCCCCATTTTACAGATGAGGTTTTTGAGGCACTGAGACCAAGGTCTCACAGCAGACAAGTGGCAGAGCCAGGATTAGAACCCAGGTCCCCCGACTCCCATTTTTGCATTTTTGTTGGATCAGACGCAGACAAAGGCTTAATGTTTTTTCTTCTCTCTTGCAGATACGATACCGGGGAGACAGTGTATGGCTTCCTGCTTCTTCCTGCTTAAACAGTTTGACGACGTCTTGATTTACCTCAATTCGGTCAAGGTCAGTGTACAGGAAACCTGGTTGGGAATAGGAAATTTGTCTCCAGGTGAAATCAAGGAGAATCCTCAGGGAGAGAGCGCTTTTTAGCAGTTAAGTTGGGGATCAGACAGGATGGTGGAAATATCAGAATACCATTATTGCATGTAGAATCATTTATGCCTTGAGAACCTGCCCTCAGATAAACTACACCTAGGACACGTCAGGTCGCGACTAAAGTCATCATCGAATTGGGATCTGTCTCCTGAAGTCTGATCATCATCATCATCAATCATATTTATTGAGCGCTTACTATGTGCAGAGCACTGTACTAAGCGCTTGGGAAGTACAAATGGGCAATATATGTACAATTGGGAAGTACAATATGGGCAATACCTCTGATGAGGTACCTGGAGCCCGAAGAGGCCAGCTATTTTTATTAAAGGCCGAAGAATGATTTTCAGAATTGATCTGTCACTGTAGCTCATATTCCCGGAAACATATTTTAGCACCTCTTCAAAAATCAAATCAGTGTGCAAACACCCAAATGTGAACAAAGTAATAAAGCAGCCTGGCCTGGGGGTAAGGGTGGGGCGTAGGGGGGATGGATGTGGCAATAATGTGCTAATCTCCAGTTGCCTGAACCAGGTTACATCTGCACTCTCACCTCCCTCCCCTCCTCACCTGAAGTGGGGAAGGGTAGCAAAGACCTTAAGTTCGTAATAATAATAATAATAATAATGATAATGGCGTTTGTTAAGCGCTTACTATATGCGGAGCACTGTTCTCAGCGCTGGGGGGATACAAGGTGATCAAGTTGTCCCACGTGGGGCTCACAGTCTTCATCCCCATTTGACAGATAATAATAATAATAATGATGGCATTTGTTAAGCGCTTACTATGTGCAGAGCAATCAGTCAATCAATCGTATTTATTGAGCGCTTACTGTGTGCAGAGCACTGTACTAAGCGCTTGGGAAGTACAAGTTGGCAACATATAGAGACAGTCCCACTGTTCTAAGCGCTGGGGAGGATACAAGGTGATTAGGTTGTCCCACGTGGGGCTCACAGTCAATCTCCATTTTACAGATGAGGTAACTGAGGCTCAGGGAAGTTAAGTGAGTTGCCCAAGATCACACAGCAGACATGTGGCAGAGCCGGGATTTGAACCCACGACCTCTGACTCCCAAGCCCGGGCTCTTTCCACTGAGCCATACTGCCTCTTAGGGAAGCATGGTGACCTGGAGGCCGAGGGACCTGGGTTCTAATCCCGGCTCCTCCACTTGTCTGCCGTGTGACCTTGGACAAGTCACTTAACTTCTCTGGGCCTCAGTTCCCTCGCCTGTAAAATGGGGGTGAAGACTGTGAGCCCCATGAGGGACAGGGGAGTGTGTCCAACCTAATTAGCTTGTATCTACCCCAGCACTTTAAAGAGTGCCTGGAACACAGTAAGTACTTAATAATCAATCAATCAATCGTATTTATTGAGCGCTTACTGTGTGCAGAGCACTGTACTAAGCGCTTGGGAAGTACAAGCTGGCAACATATAGAGACAGTCCCTACCCAACAGTGGGCTCACAGTCTAGAAGGGGGAGACAGAGAACAAAACAAAACATACTAACAAAATAAAATAGAATAGATAGGTACAAGTAAAATAAATAGAGTAATAAATATGTACAAACATATATACAGGTGCTGTGGGGAAGGGAAGGAGGTAAGATTGAGGGAAGGAGGGGGGAGACAAATACCATTTAAAAAAGAAAAAGTTCAGAAACTGAGGCTGAGACAGCAAGGGTTGGGGGTGACAGCTCAGAGGATGGGGTGACCCTCCCAGCCCTACAGCACTTATGTCCATAGCTGTAATTAATTTATTTATATTCATTTCTGTCTCCCCCTCTAAACTGTAAGCTCGTTGTGGGCAAGCCAATGTGTCTGTTATTGACATATTAACTTGACACATTTTATTGTACTCTCCCAAGCATTTAATACACTGCTCTGCACACAGTAAGCTCTCAATAAATACGATTGACCGACTGACAGACATTCTTGATTCTGGAAAAGTTTGGGGCCACATATCCCTGGGCAGGCCGGGGACGAGGTGGGAATGATTCCCAAGTCGGGATAATATTTTGTTTTTATAAAAAAAGGAATTTGTTAAGCACTTAGTGTGTGTCAAGCGCATTCTAAACACTGGGGAAGGTACAGGTTCTTCAGGTTAGACACAGTCCGTGTCCCACATGGTGCTCACAGCCTAAATAATAAATATGATTGAATGAATGAATGACCTGTATATATGTATATATGTTTGTACATATTTATTACTCTATTTATTTTAATTGTGCATATCTATTCTATTTATTTTATTTTGTTAGTATGTTTGGGTTTGTTCTCTGTCTCCCCCTTTTAGACTGTGAGCCCACTGTTGGGTAGGGACAGTCTCTATATGTTGCCAACTTGTACTTCCCAAGCGCTTAGTACAGTGCTGTGCACACAGTAAGCACTCAATAAATACGATTGATTGATTGATTGACCTGGATTTTAATCTCGGCTCCGCCCCTGGCCTGCTGGGTGACCTTGGGTAAGTCACTTCACTTCTCAGGGCCTCAGTTTCCCCAGCTGTAAAATAGGGAACGTAAAATAGCTGTAAAATAAACCCCGTGTGGGACAGGGACCGTGTCCGACTTAATTTATATCTACCCCTGCCCTTAGAACAGTGCTGGACGCGTAGTAACTCCTTAACAAATACCATAATTATTAACGTTACTGTTATTGGCCCACGAGAGAAGGGAACCCAGCCACTTTGGGGCAAATGATTGGCTTCATTTACATTAGAAGACTTAGATTAGAAAGGGAAATCTGTGCCCTTTACAAGTCAAGAACCTTGAAAGTGTTTGGCTCTGCATGAGCATTTGAATAGCTACTACCACCTGCCTTCCCCGGCTCCTGTTTATATTCCTTTTACATCCCAATGTGAGCCTGTTCTAGCAATTTACAAAGTAGGTTTACCCCATAATCACTATTGCAATGGTGGTATTTATAGTAATAATAATAATTGTGGGGGTTTTTAAGCACATCCTAGGTAAGTGCTTAGAACGGTGCTTTGCACATAGTAAGCGCTTAATAAATCATCAATCGTATTTATTGAGCGCTTACAATGTGCAGAGCACTGTACTAAGCGCTTGGGAAGTACAAATTGGCAACATATAGAGACAGTCCCTACCCAACAGTGGGCTCACAGTCTAAAAGGGGGAGACAATAATAAATGCCATCTTTATTATTATTATTAAGTGCTGTTAAGCTCTGGGGCAATAATAATAATAATGGCATTTATTAAGTGCTTACTATGTGCAAAGCACTGTTCTAAGTGCTGGGGGAGGTTACAAGGTGATCAGGTTGTCCCACAGTGGGGCTCACAGCCTTCATCCCCATTTTACAGATGAGGTAACTGAGGCACAGAGAAGCAAAGCGACTTGAGGGCCTAGTCTACCCTACCCTCGAGGGTAGGGCCCTAGTCTGCTAGCATGAGCTCCCGAGCACTTAGTATAGTGCTCTGCACAGCATAAATGCTCAGCACAACACTGCCAGGAGGCTAGACCAGGCCTGGGTGCGGGAAGAAGGGAGAGCCCTGGGCTCTTGGCCACCCTGATTTCGCAGTCCTGACAGTTGGCAGCCGAGGAACCCTCTACCCACAGTGACAGTAATTAGCCTTCCCGTGTGGTGTCTTGAATTTCTAATTAACCACCTTTGCCCTGGGTCCCTGAGGACGGCGTTTTGGAGCCGGGCCAGAGTGGTGGAGATCTTGGTAAAAAAAAAGCACCCGCCCGCCCCACATTCCGCCCGCCACCCTCGCTCCCGTTCGCCCATCCCAATCCGTCCAGCTCCAGCTCGGAACTGGGCCAACTTTTCTAACCCCCAGGAGATGAGGTAGCCACTGGGGTGGAATCAGGGGCCCGAGGCCCAAAGAGATCCAGGCTGTCCACTCCATTCCCACCCTGTCCTCTCCATTCCCACCCTGTCCTCTCCATTCCCACCCTGTCCTCCCTCCCGCCCCCCCCCCCATTTTCCTCTCTTTCTCCCATTCAAGGCCCTACTGAGAGCTCACCTCCTCCAGGAGGCCTTCCCACACTGACCCTCCTCCCCCTCTCCATCCCCCCCGCCTTACCTCCTTCCCTTCCCCACAGCACCTGTATATATGTTTGTACATATTTATCACTCTATTTGTACATATTTATTCCATATATTTTATTCTGTTAACATGTTCTGTTTTGTTCTCTGTCTCCCCCTTCTAGACTGTGAGCCCACTGTCCGCCTGCCTTGGGCAGCGGCGGCAGGGAGACTAAAGACGATAAAGATTCTATTTCTATTCTATTTATTTTATTTTGTTAGTATGTTTGGTTTTGTTCTCTGTCTCCCCCGTTTTAGACTGTGAGCCCACTGTTGGGTAGGGACCGTCTCTATATGTTGCCAACTTGGACTTCCCAAGCGCTTAGTACGGTGCTGTGCACACAGTAAGTGCTCAATAAATACGATTGATTGATTGATTGATTGTTGGGTAGGGACCGTCTCTATATGTTGCCAACTTGGACTTCCCAACGCTTAGTACAGTGCTTTGTGCACAGAAAGCGCTCAATAAATACGATTAAATGAATGAATGAATTTCCCCAGGCCTCCAGGGCCAGAAGGAAGGTTGCCCGTCCTGTTTCCCCTCTTTCCTCTCCTCAGCATCCAGCTTCTCACCCGCAAATAGGGAAGAGAATGGTCTATTTAAAAGCTATTTCTAGATCCGTGATAGCTCTTTAAATTGAAAAAAGGTCTTTCAGACCTAATTCTTTCTCTGGGGGAAATATATCTTCTGGGGACGGGCAGATACACCCCATCTCCAGCCAAAGCTGAATCTGGAAACCGAACAAAAAAAACAACAAAAGGAGCGCAGCTGCGGATTTAACAGGAGTCCCCCCCCCACCACCTTCAAATGGGACACAGATTTTTGATTCTGGGTGTTGTTTGTTAAGGCTTGAAATGATCTGTGCCTGTGGCTTATTTTTCAGAGTTATTTCTACAATGATGACACCTTTAACTTTAATTACGCCCAAGCCAAAGCTGCCACCGGCAATACTGTTGAGGGAGAGGAGGTAGGTATCGCTTGAAAAGCACCTGGTGTATTTTCTTTCTCTTCTCTCCTTCCCCGCTCCCCCAGTCAGGAATCTAGATTAAAATAAGCAACTTGCGGTTGTCCTGGAATGACCCTGTCCCACCACTGAGGCAGAATAGTTTAACCTTTTTTTTTTTGTAATGGTATCTGTTAGAGTGCTTACCTCGTGCCAGGCACTGGAATAGAGAAGCAGCGTGGCTCAGTGGAAAGAGCCCGGGCTTGGGAGTCAGAGGTCGTGGGTTCTAATTCCGACCCCGCCGCTTGTCTTCTGTGTGGCCTTGGGCAAGCCACTTCACTTCTCTGGGCCTCAGTTCCCTCATCTGTAAAATGGAGATGAAGACTGCGAACCCCATGTGGGATAACCTGATTACCTTGTATCTACCCCCAGTGCTGAGAACAGTGCTTGGCACTTAGTAAGCGCTTAACAAATCCCACCGTTATTATTATTATCACTAAGCACTGGTGTAGGTACAAGCTAATCATGTTGGACACAGTCCCTGTCCCACACAGGGCCCACAATCTTAGCCCCCGCCCCCCTTTTACAGATGAAGAAACTGAGGCACGGGGAAGTGAAGTGACTTGCCCAAGGTCACGGAGCAGACAAGTGGCAGCACCAGAATTAGAACCCAGGGCCTTCTGACTCCTAGGCCCATCCTCAGCCCATCATAATAATAATAATAATGGCATTTAAGTGCTTACTATGTGCAAAGCACTGTTCTAAGTGCTGGGGAGGTTACAAGGTGATCAAGTTGTCCCACGGGGGGACTCACAGTCTTCATTCCCATTTTACAGATGAGATTACTGAGGTCCAGAGAAGTGAAGTGACTTGCCCAAAGTCACACAGCTGACAATTGGCGGAGCCGGGATTTGAACCCGTGACCTCTGACTTCAAAGCCCGGGCTCCAACCACTGAGCTACGCTGCTTCCCCTCATTCATTGTGAAGGGACTTGATTTCTAAGGAGGATTAGACCCAAGGGAGGTTCTCAGACTGCAGAAAGCTGCAGTAATAATAACAATAATAATAATTGTGGTATTTGTCAAGTGCTTACTATGTGCCAGGCACTGAACTAAGTTGCTGAGGTGGTTACATGCAAAGCAGGTTGGACCCAGTCCCTGGGCCCCTTGGGGCTCACAGTCTCCATCCCCATTTTACAGATGAGGAAACTGAGGTCCAGAGAATGATGATGGTATTTGTTAAGCGCTTACTATGTGCAAAGCACTGAGCAGGTGGTCCCATGGGGGACTCACAGTTTTAATCCCCATTTTACAGATGAGGTAACTGAGGCACAGAGAAGTGAAGTGACTTGCCCTACATCACACAGCGGACATGTGGTGGAGCCGGGAGTAGTACGCCTGTCCTGACTCAGACCTGGGCTCTAAAACCCTACACCATTTTGCTTCAGAAATTACATGCGCTCCACCCCCAGCCCCCCTCCTTACCAGTGCCCCCCTTGCCCACTCCCCAAGGAACCGGTCTTTCTGTTTTCTCGTGGTGGATGGAAATGCCGATTAGTCTTTTTCACCTCCCATTTCCATGATGGGAATCTGTATTTAGACTCCTAGTTGAGCCGGAGCTGAGGGATGGGGAGGAGGAGGAGGAAAACTGGTTCTGTTGGAATGCCTGTTCCTTACCACATGTCTGGTGCACCTGAGGTCAGAAATCCCTGGGGGGGGAAATGACACCCTCTCCTCCTCCTCCTCCTCCTCCTCCCTCTCCTCCTCCCCCTCCTCCCTCTCCTCCTCCTCCTCCTCCCCCTCCTCCCTCTCCTCCTCCCCCTCCTCCCTCTCCTCCTCCCCCTCCTCCCTCTCCTCCTCCTCCCCCTCCTCCCCCTCCTCCTCCTCCTCCTCGTCCTCCTCCCCCTGCACCTCCTCCTCCCCCTCCTCCTCCTCCTCCCCCTCCTCCTCCTCCTCCTCCCCCACCTCCTCCCGCTACTCCTCCTCCTCCACCTCCTCCCCCTCCTCCTCCTCCTCCTACACCTCCTCTTCCACCTCCTCCTCCTCCCTCTCCTCCTCCTGCTCCTCCCTCTCCTCCTCCCTCCTCTCTTTTAGCAGGCCACCCTGTTGGTAATTAAGGGTGGGGCCTGGCAAACTGTTCAGACTCGTCGAATTGGGCAGTAAAATGGAGACTGCCTGATCCATTAGCCCCTTCCTTCCTCTCCCCCTCGTCCCCCTCTCCATCCCCCCGTCTTACCTCCTTCCCTTCCCCACAGCACCTGTATATATGTATATATGGTTGTACATATTTATTACTCTATTTATTTATTTATTTTACCTGTACATTTCTATCCTACTTATTTTATTTTGTTGGTATGTTTGGTTCTGTTCTCTGTCTCCCCCTTTTAGACTGTGAGCCCACTGTTGGGTAGGGACTGTCTCTATGTGATGCCAATTTGTACTTCCCAAGGGCTTAGTACAGTGCTCTGCACATAGTAAGCGCTCAATAAATATGATTGATTGATTGATTGATTCCCCCCCATCTTACCTCCTTCCCTTCCCCACAGCACCTGTATATATGTATATATGTTTGTACAGATTTATTATTCTATTTATTTATTTATTTAACTTGTACATGTCTATTCTATTTTTTTATTTTCTTAGTATGTTTGGTTTTGTTCTCTGTCTCCCCCTTTTAGACTGTGAGCCCACTGTTGGGTAGGGACTGTCTCTGTATGTTGCCAACTTGGACTTCCCAAGCGCTTAGTACAGTGCTCTGCACACAGTAAGCGCTCAATAAATACGATTGATTGATTGATTGATCCCAGGGCCTAACTCGGAATAAAGGGGAGGCCTGATCACCAGTTACCTCTGCAAGAATAGGAGCAGTTTTCTGTTTTTCCGCCCTCTCACAGAATCGAAGCAGAGACGGCCTGGCCTAGCGGCCCGAGCAGGGGCAGGGGAGTGACGGGACCTGGATTCTAATCCCTGTCCTGCCACTTGACTGCTGGATCACTTGGGGCGAGTCACTTGGTTTCTCAGAGACACGTCCACTCATCATCAATCGTATTTATTGAGCGCTTACTATGTGCAGAGCACTGTAAAAGTATTCCTTAAAAGTATTCGCTCCCTCCCTGGGGGCTTATCTGATCCACCTGCCAATCCATCAGGATGGGGTGAGGTGCCCTCTCCCCCACCAACTAAAACCCAGGGCCCTGGGCAGTTGCCCTGACTCGCAGCTATTGTGCTGTGTCAATCAATCAATCAATCAATCGTATTTATTGAGCGCTTACTGTGTGCAGAGCACTGTACTAAGCACTTGGGAAGTACAAGCTGGCAACATATAGAGACAGTCCCTACCCAACAGTGGGCTCACAGTCTAAAAGGGGGAGACAGAGAACAAAACCAAACATACTAACAAAATAAAATAAATAGAATCGATACGTACAAGTAAAATAAATATGTAAAGCACTGTTCTAAGCACTGGGGAGATTACAAGGTGATCAGGTTGTCCCACGGGGGGCTCACAGTCTTAATCCCCATTTTACAGATGAGGTCATTGAGGCCCAGAGAAGTGGAGCGACTTGCCTAAAGTCACCCAGTTGACAATTGGCGGAGCTGGGATTTGAACCCATGACCTCTGACTCCCAAGCCTGGGCTCTTTCCACTGAGCCCCGCTGCTTCCCATAGATTTAGGGGAAGATTTGCCTGACATTGTGAACCTATCTGGACACAGCCAGGACGGGGGCCAGAACACATAGATGTGTGTCTGACAAGCCGATCACAACAGCGTGGCTTTCCCTTCTCGCCACCGACTGCCGTGAGAACACAACCCCCCACATTGGAGCTTAGTACAGTGCTCTGCACACAGTAAGCGCTCAATAAATACGATTGAATTAGAGGAGAAATGGGTGTGTTTGATCTTGCCCGGACCTCAAGGCTCTGTTGCCTGGCCAACTGAGGCAGATGCTGAATATTCACGGTCTGCGTTCTCCCTTTCCCCTCAGGTGTTCCTCCTGATCCAGAGTGAGAAGATGAAGAATGATTTCATTTACGTCAGTTGGCTGGCTCGCTGCTGTGAGTCATTTTCCCTCTGTCCGCGTGACAAGGGAATCTTCTCGGCCTACTGTTTGGCCATTTCACTTCTCCTCAGCGCCATCCCGGACTTGGGAGAAGAGGGAGGGGAAACTTAAAGGATTCTGTTCCTGATCTGTTCCTGATTTTTAGACCGTGAGCCCAATGTTGGGTAGGGACTGTCTCTATATGTTGCCAATTTGTACTTCCCAAGCGCTTAGTACAGTGCTCTGCACCTAGTAAGCGCTCAATAAATACGATTGATGATGATGATCTGTTGGGACACTTCTCTAGACACTTTCTGGATGACTTTTTCCCAGCATCATCATCATCATCATCATCATCAATCGTATTTATTGCGCGCTTACTGTGTGCAGAGCACTATACTAAGCGCTTGGGAAGTACAAGTTGGCAACATATAGAGACAGTCCCTACCCAACAGTGGGCTCACGGTCTAAAAGGGACCAGCAGGCCACGGAGGTTGTCTCTCAGTTGCTCGAGGATGTCATCACCCTTCCCATGACTGTTTTTTACTTTGGTGGTTAATTTTGCCAGTAGATTGGGCCACTGGAGTGGGAAAGGGGTTATCCATTTTTGACCGGTGACCTCCATCCCGCTTCCGTACATTAAATCAATCAACCAATCGTCAATCGTATTTATGAAGCACTTACTATGTATAAATGTACTATATATACAGGCAGCATATAGAGAAGCAGCGTGGCTCAGTGGAAAGAGCCCGGGCTTGGCAGTCAGAGGTCATGGGTTCTAATCCCAACTCCGCCACTTAGTAATAGTAATAATAATAATGATGGAATTTGTTAAGTGCTTCCTATGGGCAAAGCACTGTTCTGTGTGCTGGGGAGGTTACAAGGTGATCAGGTTGTCCCACAGGGGACTCACAGTCTTAATCCCCATTTTACAGAGGAGGTAACTGAGGCACAGAGAAATTATGTGACTTGCCCAAAGTCACACAGCTGACAATTGGTGGAGCCGGGATTTGAACCCATGACCTCTGACTCCAAAGCCCGGGCTCTTTCCACTGAGCCACGCTGCTGACACTTGTCACCTGTGTGACTTTGGGCAAGTCACCTCACTTCTCTGGGCCTCAGCTCCCTCATCTGGAAAATGGGGATCGCAACTGTGAGCCTCACATGGGACAACCTGATTACCTTGTATGCCTCCCAGCGCTTAGAACAGTGCTTGTCACATAGTAAGCGCTTAACAAATACTATTATTATTATTATTATTATTATTATTATTATATCCCCCTTCTAGACTGTGAGCCCACTGTTGGGTAGGGACCGTCTCCAAATGTTGCCAACTTGTACTTCCCAAGTGCTTAGTACAGTGCTCTGCACACAGTAAGCGCTCAATAAATACGATTGAATGAATCTAAAAAAAAAAAAAATATATATATATATATATATATATGGATATATAAATAGAGAGAGAGAGAGAGAGAGGACCTGGGGCAGGCCATTTCACTTATCTGGGCCTCGGTTTCCTCATCTATAAAGTGGGGATAAAATGCCTGAGGGTAGGGTGACTATCAAGTCCTTAAGGGGTACAGTACTGAGTACCGAGAGCAGCAGAGACTTGTGGTAACCCGTTGAGCTGTGAATGTGGCGTCCCAGTTGTCCATGAGAGGATACAAGCCCATTCAGTTAAGCCTTCAGTTAAGGGAAAGCGGCGTGGCCTAATGGATAGGGAGTCTGAAGGACCTGGGTTCTAATGCTGCCTCCTCCAGTTGTCTGCTGAGTGACCTTGGGCAAGTCCCTTTACTTCGCTTAACTTCTCTGTGCCTCAGTGACCTCATCTGTAAAATGGGGATTAAAAATGCGAGCCCCATCTGGAACAACCTGATTACCCGGTATCTCCCCCATCGCTTAGAACAGTGCTTGGCACATAGTAAGCGCTTAACAAGTACTATTATCATTATTATTATTTTCTGAGCCTCTGTTACCTCATCTGTAAAGTGGGGATTAAGAGATTGTGTGCCCTATGTGGGACGTGGACTGTGCCCAACCCGATTAGCTTGTATCTACCCCAGCGCTTAGCACAGTGCATGGCACATAGTAAGCATGTAACAAATACCATTCAAAAAATTTGCTTTCTGTCATCTGGAAGAAAAGCCCCCAAAATAATAATAATAATAGTGGCATTTATTAAGCGCTTACTATGTGCAAAGCACTGTTCTAAACGCTGGGGAGGTTACAAGGTGATCAGGTTGTCCCACGGGGGGCTGACAGTCTTCATCGCCATTTTACAGATGAGGTAACAGGCCCAGAGAAGTGAAGTGACTTGCTCAAAGTCACACAGCTGACAAGTGGCGGAGGTGGGATTCGAACCCATGACCTCTGACTCCAGAGCCCGGGCTCTTTCCACTGAGCCACGCTGCTTCTCTAACAACCCAAGCCCTCCCGGATTTGAAGTGAGACCTGGACAAAAGGCGTTCTTCAAGCCTTTAAAAGCCTCCCTCCACACTTCTCATTGCAGACATCATGAATAAGAAACCCCGGCTGGCCTGGGAGCTCTACCTGAAGATGGAAACCTCTGGGGAATCTTTTAACCTCCTCCAGCTCATTGCAAACGACTGCTATAAGGTAAAACCCTTCCCTTTGGGTGCTAGGCCGTAGGAGAAGGTGGGGAGGAGTCCTCATTCGGCACGGTGCCGGGATCTGGAAAATTAGAGGGGGACAAGCGATCGATCAGTCGATCAGTTGGGAGGCGCTGGATGGCTACATTTCCAGGGGCGAGCGAGAATACTAGTATCCTGTTTTGTGCTCTCCCTGCTTGAGAGTAGGTCGTGGACTCCGCCAGTAAATTCTGTGACTAAATCAGAGCCAGATTTCTGTCCGGCTCCAGTATCCCATCTAGAGACTGATAGGCTGGGATGATGGGTCAATCAGCGGCATTTATTGAGCGCTTACTATGTGCAGAGCACTGTACTGAGCGCTTGAATTAGTGGACATTCAAGGCCCTGCTGAGAGCTCACCTCCTCCAGGAGGCCTTCCCAGACTGAGCCCCTTCCTTCCTCTCCCCCTCATCCCCCTTTCCATCCCCCCCATCTTACCTCCTTCCCTTCCCCACAGCACCTGTATGTATGTTTGTACATATTTATTACTCTATTTATTTATTTTACTTGTACATATCTATTCTATTTATTTTATTTTGTTAGTATGTTTGGCTTTGTTCTTTGTCTCCCCCTTTTAGACTGTGAGCCCACTGTTGGGTAGGGACTGTCTCTATATGTTGCCAACTTGGACTTCCCGAGCGCTTAGTACAGTGCTCTGCACACAGTAAGCGCTCCATAAATACGATTGATTGATTGGACATGTTCCCTGCCCATCATGAGTCCCCCACCACAGACTCTGAGCTCGCTGTGGTCAGGGAAGGTGTCTGTTTATTGTTGTACTGTACTCTCCCAGGAGCTTAGTGCAGTGCTTTGCACCCAGTAAATTCATTCTTCCATTCATTCAGTTGTATTTATTGAGCGCTTACTGTGTGCAGAGCACTGTACCAAGTGCTTGGGAAGTACAAGTTGGCAATGCCCAATAAATGCCCAATAAATAGAACAAATACAATGCCCAATAAATACAATAAATACAACTGAATGAATAAATGAATGACTGAGTTTACGGTCTAGAGAATCTAGGCTTGCGTAAAAGTATCATGGGGGGAAATGAGTAGAATTTTATCCAGACACGCACTCAGCCAAAGGATATTGAGCCCCACAGGGACAGTCCAACATAACCAGGGACCAAATCAAAGCGAAAAAGAGACCGAAATGAGACACAGAGAAAGAGACAAGGAGAGACCTAGAGTCAGAGGTGGAGACCATCAGAGCCAGGTACAGAGAGATAGAACCAGAGAAAGAAAAACTACTGAGAAGCATTTTCAGAAAACCTAGATAGATATAAGTGTACATTGTATTTTAACCCACGGTAATCCCCAAAAAATATATTTCAGTGATCTGAGGAAAACTTCTGAGAGTAAACCAAAAAGTAAATCCCTCTAGAAAAGGTGAGCGCAAAGTCTTGAGTAAAACCACAACAGTAGATGAGACAACAGAGGAGTAGGGCATTGAGCCAAAAAAAGTTGAATTTTCAAAATGCTACAAACAAAAAAACCCTAAAAAGCAATCTGGAAATGGCAGTTCCCACACTCTTCTAAAATTCCATGGATGTTTCACAGGCTTCGATGAAGTCGTGATTATTCTATAAGCTGTTGACCACCATCCCCTAGTCTTATTGTGGAAAAGCAGGTCACATCCTCTCATTTCCATCGCGGTTGGAGATTCAGGTCTGAAGCACAGATTCACCAACGAATGCCACCACTAGGAAAGGAAGCAGGAGGCCGGGGTGGATTCATCCTGCTCTCTGGGAATTTCCAAATCTCAGCTTCACTACTTCTCGCTCGTCGTCTTTGACAGAGCGGAAACTCTGGCCCGATTCAGATTCAGCCCGGTACCGAGCTGGGCTTGCAAAACCAGAGCTGGGATTTCCCTCTGTAACAGGCCCTGGGACCCGCACGAGACCCGTGGTCCCAGCCCCTGAGTCTTCCAGCTCACGTGTAGCTTCTGGCCACAAATCGACCGTGGGCCAGTTGCTTGGGCCCGTGGAGAGTCACACTAGTAGTCCTGCCTCGGAGATCAGATTCATTCATTCCTTCATTCGATCATATTTATTGAGCGCTTACCCTGTGCAGAGCACTTTGCTAAAAGCTTGGGACAGTAGAATATAACAATAAACAGACACATTCCCTACCCACAACGAGCCCAGAGTCTAGAGGGAGACAGACATTAATATAAATAAATTACAGGTATATACGGTAGTGCTGTGGGGCTGGGAAGGGGGATGAATAAAGGGAGCAAGTCAGGGTGATGCAGAAGGGAGTGGGAGAAGAGGAAAGGAGGGCTTTGAGGAGATGGGCCTTCATTAAGGCTTTGAAGCAGGGGAGTGTAATTGTCAGATATGAGGAGAGAGGGCATTCCAGGCCAGAGGCAGGTCGTAGGCGAGAGGTTGGCACCGAATTGAGATACAGTGAGTAGGTTGGCGTTAGAGGAGCCAAATGGGCAGGCTGGGTTGTAGTAGGAAAGCAGTGAGGTGAAATAGGAGGGGGCAAGGGGATTGGGGGCTTCGAAGCCAATGTTTGATGCGGAGGTGGATGGGCAACCACACTGGAAGTTCTTGAGGAGCGGGGAAACAGCCAGAACGTTTCTGCAGGAAAATGATCTGAGCAGCAAAGTATGGACTAGAGTGGGGAAAGGCAGGAGGCAGAGAGGTCAGCAAGGAGGCTGATACAGTAATCAAGTCAGGATTGGATAAGAGCTTGGATTAATGTCGTACCAGTTTGGATGGAGAGGAAAGGGATGGATGAAGGCTGTCGATTGGGCCTCTTCCGTGATGACCCCTGCTCCACCTTGGCTACTGGGGTCTCCATCAGTCTCTAGGCAACTTTGGGAGGTCCAATCTTGCTGTTAAAGGGCCCAGATCCACTCCAGACTCGCCTAAGACCTTCCACAAGGCTGCAAACTCTGGGTAGTCCTATGAGGGACTCACCAACTGTATTTGATTCCAATTTTCCTTGCCTCTCGAATGTCTAGAACAGCAACAGGCACGTTGTAGAGGCTCATGGACGTTTCTGACGAGCGCAATGATTGTCGCAGCCAGTTGTCCAGGGCGGGGGCCAATGAAGCTCACAGGCAAGAGCCCCAATCGGCTGAACACGATGCTGTCTTCCTGAGTCGGATGAACCGAGTACCCTGGGGGTCAGTGCGTTGGAAGCGGATGGGGGCTGGCGGCCAGAATAGTCAGGTGAAAAGTGACTGTGAACTATAGAAAGTGGCCATGAACTCAACCCCCCTTGAGACGCAGGCAGGGGGCTCTTAGACCCGGCGAGGGGGGCGTGGGTCGACTTGGGAGGAACTTCAGTGGATGCCTTTGTCAGGAAATAAGAAGACCGTCAGCCACATGTGGGAATCATTCCATGTGCATGGGGGCCCTCCGGCCTCTGTGAACCCGCTGAACGCTTTCTCATCCCATTCAGATGGGCCAGTTCTACTATTCGGCCAAAGCCTTTGATGTGTTGGAGAGATTGGATCCCAACCCGGAGTACTGGGAAGGCAAGCGAGGTGCCTGTGTGGGCATCTTCCAGATGATCCTGGCTGGCAGAGAACCCAAGTACGTAAACTACCCGCCTATCATCAGCCCCACAGCACTTATGTACGGGTCCACAGTTTACTGATTTATAGTAATGTCCGTCTACCCCCCCAAGACTGTAAGCTTGTTGTGGTCGGGGAACATATCTACCGACTCTGCTATATTGTTCTCCTCCAAGCGCTGAGTATAGCGCTCTGCACACCACACAGTAAGCGCTCAAAATGTGCAAGTGATTAATCGAATGATGGGGCAAGGAGCTGGAGGACCAGTAGTCTTACTGGTGGCCAGACTTAACGACTGCTTACTACCCTTCCTTCTGTGCCTTCTGACTAGACTGTGAGCCCGTGTGAAGCAGCGTGGCTTAGTGGAAAGAGCCCGGGCTTGGGAATCAGAGGTTGTGGGTTCTAATCCCGGCCCCGCCACTTGTTAGCTGTGTGACTTTGGGCAAGTCACTTAATTTCTCTGGGCTTCAGTTACCTCATCTGTAAAAATGGGGACCAAGACTATGAGCCCCACCTGGGACAACCTGATCACCTTGTATCTCCCCCAGCACTTAGGACAGTGCTTGGCACATAGTAAGTGCTTAACAAATACCATTATCATTATTATTATTATTATTATTTTCATCTTGTATCTATCCCAGCCCTTGGCACATAGTAAGCACTGAACACATACCATTATCATTACTGTTATACTTACCCTTGTCGACAGAGTTGTCACTGCCTGTCACAAACAGTTTTCCCATTGTTGGGTAGGGATCGTCTCTATATGTTGCCAACTTGTACTTCCCAAGCGCTTAGTACAGTGCTCTGCACACAGTAATCGCTCAATAAATACAATTGAATGAATGAAGGAATGAATGTTCCATTGTTCAGTTGCTAGACGTGGGGTTTTCCCCACCTCGGAAAGGGTTCCAATGGAGAGGAACCTCCACTCCGCTGGGGATTGTAGGTAGGGAGGGCGGGACCGGGACAGGGAGTTAACTTGATGGTTTAGGGGCCTTTCTCGCTCTCGCTGAAACGCCCCGTCTCCCTTCATCTCTTCCTCAGAGAAACCCTGCGCGAAGTGCTGCATCTGCTGAGAAGCACAGGCAACAGCCAGGTGGAGTACATCATCCGCATCATGAAGAAATGGGCGAAGGAAAACAGAGTGCCCGTCTGAGAGGGAGCCACCGCCCAAGGAGATGCCAACCTCCTTGGCAGACTGTAACCATCCTGTTGCTCTCAAGTGGCTCAAGGCGGGGCGGGGGCCTTCCTCGCCCACTTTTTCCCTCCCGGCAGATGGGCCCACCTCAGCTCTCTTGGAGCCAGCAGAGCGCTACCCTACGGCCTGGGTCCACTCATGGTAAAGTGTCTTGTTTTTAGGAAAAAGGCTGAGCTGACTCTTGTCTGAATCCCCACTAGGCTCCTCTGTCTCCTCCTCATTGCAGCAAATTCTGACCCCGTAGACTACCTGATTCTCATGGCAGACTACCCACCAGATCTCGAATTCCCAAATGTCTTCCGCGTCCTTCGGCTGTGCCACCCAAACCCGGCAGGGAGGAAACGGCCGTTGAATAGCTCCTCGAAGGGAGCTTTGGCCTCCAACCTGGCTTTCTCTTCCCACCCATCACCCATCTTGCATTGCCTCTAGCCCCACCACTTAGGCACCCAGTTGCCAGCTCTCGTGCCCATGACCCGCTTCGTAAAGGACTCCAGGAGTCCGGGCAACCTTCGGCGGAAGAGTGACAATAGGCTATGACAGCTCATCGGCTATCACAGGTTCCTTCGCTGGCTTACTAAAACATCGGGGATAACTCAGTTCTGAAAAATTGTCTTTAAGGTGAACGACTTCCTGGTTACTGCTCGTGACCACGGTCTCGATTTTTTTTTAAGTGGTGACCAACCCAAGGACGCCTCAGTGCAGTGTCTCGGGAAAATACATTCAGGCAGCTGGAAAACTGGAAGATTCCGTGGACTACTTTCCCGTGTAATTAGACCACACTCGCCTCAATCCTCTTGTTCACTGAAGGCGAGAGACAACAAACAGCCAGGTCCAAACCCGCTAGTCAGAACGTAACCCTGGGCTGGGCCCCCCGCCGTGGCCCCCAGACCCCGCTGAACGGATGGGCTCCTGAGCTGCGGCCCCCACCCCAGCAGGTAGGCCCAGGAGATGTACTCCGGGTCTCGTGGTTTCTCCTTCTCCCACCGCATTCCGGAGTCTCGGCAAGTTCCTGGCAACCTCATCTCCGACGTTCCCACCACAACATGCCCGGACTCAAGTCCTCTGAGCCACCCCATCTGTGCAGGAGAGGGAAGAAAGAGGAGCAGAGGGAGGAATTCCCCACAGACGCAGGGCTTCCAAATGTCTCTAGGCCGTGACCCAAGAGGGTCGGAAGCAGGGATTCCCACTCAGGCCTACCTTTCCGCCGGGCATGGGGCCACAGAGAAGGGCCGGAGACTACGAAACACAGACCTCATCTCCTGAGGCTGTGGTGAACCATAAAGGAGCAACGCAAGATGGGTGATGGGTGGGAAGAGAAAGCCAGGTTGGAGGCCAAAGCACCCTTCGAGGAGCTATTCAACGGCCTTTTCCTCCCTGCCGGGTTTGGGTGTCACAGCCGAAGGATGGGGAAGACATTCGGGAACCACCAATCCATGGGTGGGAGACAGAAAGCGGGAGCCGGTTCGGGCTGGGACTCGCGGAGACAGAACCATTTAACCCTGCTTGGGCCTGCCCCTGCCAGGCTAGGACACGTCTCCGCTGCGAAAGGCCTTGAGGCAGAGGGGAACGGTCGCTGCACTGGCTTCCAGTCGGTGGAACCGGGAAGAGAGAGATTATTTCCCACACTCAAGAATTCAGAGTAAGCGCTGCCGTTTGTCACATCAAAACATGACTTGTAAAAGGGAACATCGGCAGGGGGGCGGTTTACTTATTCTTGTCCTTTTGAGAGCTTGTTTCATCCTAAGAGTAACTTTATACTATGATCCACTCTAGCTGTTCCAATTAAAGTTTATGATTTGGTTTACTTGGTGTTGCTACAAGAATTTTAGAGAAGCACACCGAGAAGCAGCATGGCCTACTGGAATGAGTACAGGCCTGGGAATCAGAGGACCTTCACGGGTCTGCCATGGGACTTTGGGTAAGTCTCTGGGCCTCAGTTCCCTCATCTGTAAAATGGGGATTAAGACTCTGAGCCCCACGGGGGACAGGGATTGTGTTCAATCTGGTAGCAAGTGCTTAACAAATACCATTCAAACAAAAGAAAATATTTCAGGATCCCAAAACTCAAGAACCGGATCGGGCTCAGGAAGCAAGAATCAATCAGTACAGGTCAATCAATCAATCAATCAATCGTATTTATTGAGCGCTTACTGTGTGCAGAGCACTGTACTAAGCGCTTGGGAAGTACAAGTTGGAATAAAGGTCAATAAAGTTGCTGGACAAGGTCACTGCCCACAAGGACTTTACAACTCTCCCCTCCTTTGCCCAGCGTTGTGTGTTTAATCTTTTGAAATTCAGCGGAGAATCCACAAGGATGGCCGAAGGAGGAATGGAAGGGCAATCCGGCAGGTGGAATCCCAGAGGAATCGGAATGGGCTTCCAGGGAGGTGAGTTTGAGGGGGCAGAAGGCGCCCGGGGGTGAAGTTTTGCACAGGCTGGGTAGTTATAATAATAATGATGGCATTTATTAAGCACTTACTATGTGCAAATCACTGTTCTAAGCGCTGGGGAGTTTACAAGGTGATCAGGTTGTCTCACATGGGGCTCACAGTCTTAATCCCCATTTTCCAGGTGAGGTAACTGAGGCCCAGAGAAGTGAAGTGACTTGCCCAAAGTCACCCAGCTGACAAGTGGCGGAGCCGGATTTGAACCGATAACCTCTGACTCCAAAGCCCGGGCTCTTTCCACTGAGCCACTGGTACCCTTATCTCCATCCCATAGCCCTCAGAATCAGCCACTGTGGTGCTTCTGCCCATCCCTGCCCCAAAGCAATTGACAATCCAGTCAGGGGAGCGAGACCATCAGACTATAAGTATCACATGGTGAGACCGAATGATCCATCCAAACCGTCCGTCTCCAACAGCGGCAGCAGAGTGTTTGGAAGAACGGAGAGACGGTCGCTCTCCAAAAGGAGACGGAAAATGCAGGCGGAGCAGTGCTTCATTTGTAATAAAAGAAGCGCCAGGGCTCCACGAGTAGCAGCGCCAGGCTTCATTCGTGTAATGTGAACAAACGAGCCGGGCCCAGAGGGGGCAAGGCTGAGGGCCCCTCTCCACTCCCCCCCTGCAAATTCTGGCACGACTGAAACCGCAAAATCTGGTGGAGCATGAAGAGCCCAGAAGTGACGGCGCTCCCAATCTGGATCCCTAGTTAATCGGGCTTTTTTTCCCCCCCTCTGGTATTTATTAAGCACTTACTATGTGCCTGGCCCTACACTAAGCGCCACGTCCCACATGAGGCTCACAGTCTTAATCCCCATTTTACAGATGAAGGAACGGAGGGGCAGAGAAATGAAATGACTTGCCCAAGGTCACACGGCAGACAAGTGGCGGAGCTGGAATTAGAACCCATGACCTTTTGACTCTCAGGCCCGGGCTCTGCCCACTAGGCCACGATTGGATGACTAGACTGTGAGCTCGTTGTGGACAGGGAACGTGTCAATCAGTTCTGTTATACTGGGCTCTCCTAGACAGAGAAGCAGCGAAGCTTCGTGGATAGAGCCTATGGGTCTGGGAGTCTAAAGGACCTGGGTTCTAATCCTGGCATTGCCACTCGTCTGCTGTGTGACTTTGGGCAAGTCGCTTCCCTTCTCTGGGCCTCAGTTACCTCATCTGAAAATTCGGGATTAAGACTAAGAGCTCTATGTATTACGGGGCTATGTCCAACCCAATTACCTTATTCATTCGTTCATTCATTTGTATTTTTTGAGCACTTACTGTGTGCACAGCACTGTACTAAGTGCTTGGAAAGTACAATTCAGCAATCAAGAGAGACAATCCCTGCCCACGCTGGGCATGCAGTCTAGAAGGGAGGAGACAGACATCAAAACAAGTAAAGAGGCATCAATAGAAATAAATAGAATGAATAAATGACTGAATGAATAAATGACTGTTTGAATGACTGACAATAAATAACTGACTGAATGAATGACTGACTGACTGAATGACTGACTGAATAAATGACTGAATGAATAAATGCCTGATTGAATGACTGACTGAATGACTGAAAATAAATGACTGACTGACTAAATGACTGACTGACTGAATGAATGACTGACAATAAATGACTTTTTTTCCCAGACTGAGCCCCCTCCTTCCTCTCCCCCTCCCCACTGCCCCGCCCTACCTCCTTCCCCTCCCCACAGCACCTGTATATATATGTTTGTACAGACCAATTACTCTATTTATTTTACTTGTACATATTTACTATTCTATTTATTTTATTTTGTTAATATGTTTTGTTTTGTTGTCCGTCTCCCCCTTCTAGATGGTGAGCCCACTGTTGGGTAGGGACTGTCTCTATGTGTTGCCAACTTGTACTTCCCAAGTGCTTAGTACAGTGCTTTGCACACAGTAAGCGCTCAATGAATACGATTGAATGAATGAATGTGTTGCCAACTTGTACTTCCCAAGTGCTTAGTACAGTGCTCTGCACACAGTAAGCACTCAATAAATACGATTGAATGAATGAATAAATGAATGAATGACAATGACTGACTGACAATAAATGACTGACTGACTGAATGAATAAATGATTGACTGAAGGAATGAATAAATGACTGACTACTGAATAAATGACTGACAGTGAATGAATGAATAAATGACTGAGTGAATGAATAAATGACTGGCTGAATGACTGACAAATGAATGAATGAATAAATGCTGACTACTGAATAAATGACTGACTGAGTGAATGAATAAATGACGACTGACTGAATGACTGACAATAAATGACTGACTGAATGACTGACACATGAATGAATGAATAAATGCTGACTGACTACTGAATAAATGACTGACTGACAGTGAATGAATAAATGACTGAATGACTGACAATAAATGACTGACTGAATGACTGACAAATGAATGAATAAATGCTGACTGGCTACTGAATAAATGACTGACTGACTGAGTGAATGAATAAATAAATGACTGAATGACTGACAATAAATGACTGACGTATGAATGAATAAATGCTGACTGACTACTGAATAAATGACTGACAATAAATGACTGATTGACTGAATAAATGACTGATAGTGAATGAATAAATGACTGACTGACTGAGTGAATGAATAAATGACTGACTGAATGACTGGCAATGAATGAATGAATGAATAAATGACTGACTGACTGACTACTGAATAAATGAGTGACAGTGAATGAATAAATGACTGACTGACTGAGTGAATGAATAAATGACTGACTGAATGACTGACAATGAATGAATGAATGAATGAATGAATGACTACTGAATAAATGAGTGACAGTGAATGACTGAATAAATGAGTGAATAAATAAATGGCTGACTGAATGACTGACAGTAAATGACTGCGTGAATAAATGACTGACTGACAGAATGAATGACTTACTGACTACTGAATGACTGACTACTGAATAAATGACTGACAGTGAATGAATGAATAAATGACTGAGTGAGTGAATGAATAAATGACTGACTGAATGAAGGAATAAATGGCTGACTGAATAAATGACTGGGTGAGTGAATGAATAAATGACTGGGTGAGTGAATGAATAAATGACTGGAATGACTGACAATAAATGACTGACTGAATGAATAAATGACTGACTGACTACTGAATAAATGACTGACAGTGAATGAATGAATGAATAAATGACTGACTGACTGAGTGAGTGACTAGTGAATAAATGGCGCGGCCCGTTGTCCCCGGGCCGGGCCGCGCCGCGCCGGGCTTCTCCCGGAAGTCCCGCGTGGCCTCGTCCGAGGGAGAGGAGGCGGGCCGGCGTCCGACGGTCGGCATGGCAACGCGCGCGGAGGGGCGGCTGCCGCGACGTCACTTCCGGTAGCCGTCCCGGCGGCGGCGGCAGCGGCGGCGGCGGCGCCCGCGGACGGCCCGGCTGCCCGGCCGGCCCCAGCGCGCATGCGCCCGCCTGGCGGCGGCGATAGCAACGCCGACGGCCCCGCTTCGATTGATGTGGGGGATCCAACATGGCGGCCGCGCCCTGCCCAGCCTAGCGGCGGACGACGACGACGACCGGGGCCAGGGCGACCATGGCGGAGCCGCGACGGGTCCCCTTCGTCAGCCTGTCCCCCGTGAGGCGGCGCGACGGAGACCCGCCGGGCCTGGACGCGCCTCAGCCCCCTCCACAGCACCACCACCACCACCGTGACCACCGTGACCACCACCACCACCACCACCATCACCACCATCACCCCCCTCATCATCATCAACAACCGCCGCCCGGGCCGGAGCCGCCGCCGCCGCCCCCCTCTTTGCCCTCGCCCCCGCGGGAGGAGGCGGCCCGACCCGACCCTCCTCAGCCTCCTCAGCCCCAGCCTCCCCCTCCTCAGCCTCCTCCTCCTCCTCAGCCTCCTCGGGACACGGTTCGCCTGGAGCTGGCCCTCAAAGACCCCACCGACGACAGCTGCGTGGAGTTCAGCTACCCGGACCTGCTCCTCTCCGGACAACAACGGGTAATCATCGTCATCATCGTCGTCATCATCATCTTCATCATCATCATCACATTTACTAAGCGCTTCTTACGTGCCCAGCACTGCTCTAAGCGCCGGGGAGGTTACGAGGTGATCAGGTTGTCCCACGTGGGGCTCCCAGGCTTCACCCCCATTTTACAGACGAGGGAACTGAGACCCGGTGAAGTGACTTGCCCGAAGTCATACAGCAGACAAGCGCTTAGTACGGTGCTCTGCATGTGAGCCCCCTTCTAATAATAATGAGTGCATTTATTAAGCACTTACTTTGTGCCAAGCACTGTTGTAACCACCGGGGCGGTTACGAGGTGATCAGGTTGTTCCACGTGGGGCTCCCAGGCTTCACCCCCATTTTACAGATGAGGGAACTGAGACCCGGTGAAGTGACTTGCCCAAAGTCATACAGCTGACAAGTGTTGCCAACCTGTACTTCCCAAGAGCTTAGTACGGTGCTCTGCATGTGAACCCCCTTCTAGTAATAATGAGTGCATTTATTTAGCACTTACTTTGTGCCAAGCATTGTTCTAAGTGCCGGGGAGGTTACGAGGTGATCAGGTTGTCCCACGTGGGGCTCCCAGGCTTCACCCCCATTTTACAGACGAGGGAACTGAGACTCGGTGAAGTGACTTTCCAGCTGACAAGTGTTGCCAACCTGTACTTCCCAAGCGCTTAGTACGGTGCTCTGCATGTGAGCCCCCTTCTAATAGTAATGAGGGCATTTATTAAGCACTTACTATGTGCCAAGCACTGTTCTAACCGCCGGGGAGGTTACGAGGTGATCAGGTTGTCCCACGTGGGGCTCCCAGGCTTCACCCCCATTTTACAGACGAGGGAACTGAGACCCAGTGAAGTGACTTGCCCAAAGTCATACAGCTAAGTATTGCCAACTTGTACTTCCTAAGCGCTTAGTACGGTGCTCTGTATGTGAGCCCCCTCCTAATAATAATGAGTGCATTTATTTAGCACTTACTATTTCCCGAGCACTGCTCTAAGCGTTGGGGAGATTACGAGGTGATCAGGTTGTCCCACGTGGGGCTCCCAGGCTTCACCCCCATTTTACAGACGAGGGAACTGAGACCCGGTGAAGTGACTTGCCCGAAGTCATACAACTGACAAGTGTTGCCAACCTGTATTTCCCAAGCGGTTAGTACAGTGCTCTGCATGTGAGCCCCCTTCTAGTAATAATGAGTGCATTTATTAAGCACTTACTTTGTGCCAAGCACTGTTCTAACCGCCAGGGAGGTTACGAGGTGACCAGGTTGTCCCACGTGGGGCTCCCAGGCTTCACCCCCATTTTACAGACGAGGGGACTGAGACCCGGTGAAGTGACTTGCCCGAAGTCGTACAGCAGACAAGCGCTTAGTACGGTGCTCTGCATGTGAGCCCCCTTCTAATAATAATGAGTGCATTTATTAAGCACTTACTTTGTGCCCAGCACTGTTCTAAGCGAATTGCCAACCTATACTTCCCAAGCGCTTAGTACAGTGCTCTGCATGTGAGCCCCCATCTAATAGTAATGATGGCATTTATTAAGCACTTACTATGTCCCAATCACTGCTCTAAGCGCCGGGGAGGCTATGAGGTGATCAGGTTGTCCCACGTGGGGCTCCCAGGCTTCACTCCCATTTTACAGATGAGGGAACTGAGACCCAGTGAAGTGACTTGCCCAAAGTCATACAGCTGACAAGTATTGCCAACCTGTACTTCCCAAGCGCTTAGTACGGTGCTCTGCATGTGAGCCCCCTTCTAATAATAATAATGATGGCATTTATTAAGCATTTACTATGTGCAAAGCACTGTTCTAAGCTTTATGCTGGGGAGGTTACAAGGTGATCAGGTTGTTCCACGTGGGGCTCCCAGACTTCATCCCCATTTTACAGATGAGGGAACTGAGACCCAGTGAAGTGACTTGCCCGAAGTCATACAGCTGACAAGTGTTGCCAACCTGTACTTCTCAAGCACTTAGTACGGTGCCCTGCATGTGAGCCCCCTTCTAATAGTAATGATAGCATTTATTAAGCACTTACTTTGTGCCCAGCATTGTTCTAAGTGCCGGGGAGGTTACGAGGTGATCAGGTTGTACCACGTGGGACTCCCAGGCTTCATCCCCATTTTACAGACGAGGGAACTGAGACTCGGTGAAGTGACTTGCCCAAAGTCATACAGCTGACAAGTGTTGCCAGCCTGTACTTTCCAAGCGCTTAGTACGGTGCTCTGCATGTGAGCCCCCTTCTAATAATAATGAGTGCGTTTATTAAGCACTTACTTTGTGCCCAGCACTGTTCTAACCGCCGGGGAGGTTACGAGGTGATCAGATTGTCCCACGTGGGACTCCCAGGCTTCACCCCCATTTTACAGACGAGGGAACTGAGACCCGGTAAAGTGACTTGCCCGAAGTCATACAGCTGACAAGTATTGCCAACTTGTACTTCCCAAGCGCTTAGTACAGTGCTCTGCATGTGAGCCCCCTTCTAGTAATAATGAGTGCATTTATTAAGCACTTACTCTGTGCCAAGCACTGTTCTCACCGCCAGGGAGGTTACGAGGTGACCAGGTTGTCCCACGTGGGGCTCCCAGGCTTCACCCCCATTTTACAGACGAGGGAACTGAGACCCAGTGAAGTGACTTGCCCGAAGTCATACAACTGACAAGTGTTGCCAACCCGTATTTCCCAAGCGCTTAGTACGGTGCTCTGCATGAGTGCATTTATTAAGCACTTACTATGTGCCAAGCACTGCTCTAAGGCTGGGGAGGTTACGAGGTGATCAGGTTGTCCCACGTGGGGCTCCCAGGCTTCACCCCCATTTTACAGACGAGGGAACTGAGACCCGGTTAAGTGACTTGCCCGAAGTCATACAGCTGACAAGTGTTGCCAACCTGTACTTCCCAAGCGCTTAGTACGGTGCTCTGCATGTGAGCCCCCTTCTAATAATAATGAGTGCATTTATTAAGCACTTACTTTGTGCCCAGCATTGTTCTAAGCGCTGGGGAGGTTACAAGGTGATCAGGTTGTCCCACGGGGGGCTCCCAGGCTTCACCCCCATTTTACAGACGAGGGAACTGAGACTCAGTGAAGTGACTTGCCCAAAGTCATGCAGCTGACAAGTGTTGCCAACCTGTACTTCCTAAGCGCTTAGTACGGTGCTCTGCATGTGAGCCCCCTTGTAATAATAATGAGTGCATTTATTAAGCACTTACTTTGTGCCCAGCACTGTTCTAAGCGCCGGGGAGGTTACGAGGTGATCAGGTTGTCCCACGGGGGGCTCCCAGACTTCACCCCCATTTTACAGACAAGGGAACTGAGACTCAGTGAAGTGACTTGCCCGAAGTCATACAACTGACAAGTGTTGCCAACTTGTACTTCACAAGTGCTTAGTACGGTGCTCCGCATGTGAGCCCCCTTCTAGTAATAATGCGTGCATTTATTAAGCACTTACTATTTCCCAAGCACTGTTCTAAGCGCCGGGGAGGTTACGAGGTGATCAGGTTTTCCCACATGGGGCTCCCCATCTTCAGTCCCATTTTACAGACGAGGGAACTGAGACTCAGTGAAGTGACTTGCCCAAGTCATACAGCTGACAAGTGTTGCCAACCTGTACTTCCCAAGCGCTTAGTACGGTGCTCTGCATGTGAGCCCCCTTCTAATAAGAATGATGGCAGTTATTAGGGGCTCCCAGGCTTCATCCCCATTTTGCAGACGAGGGAACTGAGACCCAGTGAAGTGACTTGCCCAAAGTCATACAGCTGACAAGTGTTGCCAACTTGTTCTTCCCAAGCGCTTAGTACGGTGCTCTGCATGTGAGCCCCCTTCTAATAAGAATGAGTGCATTTATTAAGCACTTACTTTGTGCCCAGCACTGTTCTAACCGCTGGGGAGGTTACGAGGTGATCAGGTTGTCCCACGTGGGGCTCCCAGGCTTCACCCCCATTTTACAGACGAGGGAACTGAGACCCAGTGAAGTGACTTGCCCGTAGTCATACAGCTGACAAGTGTTGCCAACCTGTACTTCCCAAGCGCTTAGTATGGTGCTCTGCATGTGAGCCCCCTTCTAATAATAATAATAATGATGGCATTTATTAAGCACTTACTATGTGCAAAGCACTGTTCTAAGAGCTGGGGAGGTTACAAGGTGATCAGGTTGTCCCACGGGGGGCTCGCAGTCTTAATCCCCATTTTACTGAGCCCCTTCCTTCCTCTCCCCCTCGTCCCCTTCTCCACCCCCCCATCTTACCTCCTTCCCTTCCCCACAGCACCTGTATATACGTTTGTATATATTTATTACTCTATTTATTTATTTATCTTGTGCATATCTATTCTATTTATTTTATTTTGTTAGTATGTTTGGTTTTGTTCTCTGTCTCCCCCTTCTAGACTGTGAGCCCACTGTTGGGTAGGGACTGTCTCTATGTGTTGCCGACTTGTACTTCCCAAGCGCTTAGTACAGTGCTCTGCACACAGTAAGCGCTCAATAAATTTGATTGATTGATTTACAGATGAGGTAAATGAGGCACAGAGAAGTGAAGTGACTTGCCCAAAGTCACACAGCTGACAATTGGCAGAGCCGGGATTTGAACCCATGACCTCTGACTCCAAAGCCTGGGCTCTTTCCACTGAGCCATGCTGCTTTTCTAATGGTATTTCTGAAGCGCTTACTATGTGCCAAGCACTATTCTAAGCACTGGTGTCGATACCAGGTGATCAGGTTGGCCCTCGTGGGGCTCCCAGCCTGTTTCCCCATTTTCCAGATGAGGGAACTGAGGCCCAGTGATGTGACTGGCCCAAAGTCACCCAGCTTACAAGTGGCGGAGCCGGGATTTGAACCCATAATAACAATAATGATGATGTTATTTGTTAAGCGCTTACTATGTGCCAAGCGCTGGGGTAGATACAAGGTGATCAGGTTGGCCCTCATGGGGCTCACAGTCTTCATCCCCATTTTATAGGTAATGATGTTAAGCGCTTACTATGTACCAAGTGCTGTTCTAAGCGCTGAAGTAGATATAAGGTGATCAGGTTGGCCCTCGTGGGGCTCACAGTCTTCATCCACAGGTAATAATGATGATGGTATTTTTTAAGCGCTTACTATGTGCCAAGTGCTGTTCTAAGCGCTGAAGTAGATATAAGGTGATCAGGTTGGCCCTCGTGGGGCTCACAGTCTTCATCCCCATTTTACAGATAATAATGATGATGGTATTTGTTAAGCGCTTCCTATGTGCCAAGCGCTGTTCTAAGCGCTGAAGTAGATATAAGGTGATCAGGTTGGCCCTCGTGGGGCTCACAGTCTTCATCCCCATTTTACAGATAATAATGATGATGGTATTTGTTAAGCGCTTACTATGTGCCAAGGGCTGTTCTAAGCGCTGAAGTAGATATAAGGTGATCACGTTGGCCCTCCTGGGGCTTACAGTCTTCATCCCCATTTTACAGATAATAATAATAATGATGGTATTTGTTAAGCGCTTACTATGTGCCAAGCGCTGTTCTAAGCGCTGAAGTAGATATAAGGTGATCAGGTTGGCCCTCGTGGGGCTCACAGTCTTCATCCCCATTTTACAGATAATAATAATAATGATGGTGTTTGTTAAGCGCTTTTCTAAGCGCTGAAGTAGATATAAGGTGATCAGGTTGGCCCTCCTGGGGCTCACAGTCTTCATCCCCATTTTACAGATAATAATGATGATGGTATTTGTTAAGCGCTTACTATCTGCCAAGCGCTGTTCTAAGCGCTGAAGTAGATATAAGGTGATCAGGTTGGCCCTCGTGGGGCTCACAGTCTTCATCCCCATTTTACAGATAATAATGATGATGGTATTTGTTAAGCGCTTACTA
The DNA here is from genome assembly GCF_015852505.1 of Tachyglossus aculeatus. Classification (NCBI taxonomy): domain Eukaryota; kingdom Metazoa; phylum Chordata; class Mammalia; order Monotremata; family Tachyglossidae; genus Tachyglossus; species Tachyglossus aculeatus. Next base: position 5,577,799 of record NC_052076.1, on the reverse strand, counting down.
TGTACCAAGCGCTGTTCTAAGCGCTGAAGTAGATATAACGTGATCAGGTTGGCCCTCCTGGGGCTCACAGTCTTCATCCCCATTTTACAGATAATAATGATGATGGTATTTGTTAAGTGCTTACTATGTGCCAAGCGCTGTTCTAAGCCCTGAAGTAGATATAAGGTGGTCAGCTTGGCCCTCGTGGGGCTCACAGTCTTCATCCCCATTTTACAGATAATAATGATGATGGTATGTGTTAAGTACATACTATGTGCCAAGCACTGTTCTAAGTGCTGGAGTAGATACAAGGTGATTAGGTTGTTCCTCTTGGGGCTCACAGTCTTCATCCCCATTTTACGGATAATAATAATAATGATGGTATTTGTTAAGTGCTTACTATGTGCCAAGCACTGTTCCAAGTGCTGGAGTAGATACAAGGTGATCAGGTTGTCCCATGTGGGGCTCACAGTCTTCATCCCCATTTTCCAGATGAGGTAACAGAAGCCCAGTGAAGTGACTTACCCAAAGTCACACAGTAGACGAGTGGTGGAGCCGGAATTAGAACCCATGACCTCTGACTCCCAAGCCCGGGCTCTTGCCACTGAGCCACGCTGCTTCTCTTAATCATCATTGTGATGGCGTAAATTCACCTGTATTTACCGGGAATTCATTCGTTCATTCAATCGTATTTATTGAGCGCTTACTGTGTGCAGAGCACTGTACTAGGTGCTTGGGAAGTACAAGTTGGCAACATCTAGAGACGGTCCCTACCCACCAGTGGGCTCACAGGCTAGAAGGGGGAGACAGACAACAAAACAAAACCGAGTTGTATTTATGCTTCTAGAGAAGCAGCGTGGCTCAGTGGCAAGAGCCAGGGCTTGGGAGGCAGAGGTCGAGGGTTCGAATCCCGGCTCCCCCGCGTGTCTGCTGTGTGACCTTGGGCAAGTCACTTCTCTGAGCCTCAGTGACCCCGCCTGTAAAATGGGGATGAAGACTGGGAGCCCCACATGGGACAACGTGATCAGCTTGTATCCCCTCCCCAGCACTTCGAACAGTGCTTGGCACATAGTAAGTGCTCTCTTCCTCCCTTCAAGGCCCTGCTGAGAGCTCACCTCCTCCAGGAGGCCTTCCCAGACTGAGCCCCTTCCTTCCTCTCCCCCTCGTCCCCCTCTCCATCCCCCCATCTTACCTCCCTCCCTTCCCCACAGCACCTGTATATATGTATATATGTTTGTACATATTTTTTTACTCTATTTATTTATTTATTTATTTAATTTATTTGTACATATCTATTCTATTTATTTTATTTTGTTAGTATGTTTGGTTTTGTTCTCTGTCTCCCCCTTTTAGACTGTGAGCCCACTGTTGGGTAGGGACTGTCTCTATATGTTGCCAGTTTGTACTTCCCAAGCGCTTAATACAGTGCTCTGCACATAGTAAGCGCTCAATAAATACGATTGATGATGATGATGATGATAGTAAGTGCTTGACACATGCCATCATTATTATTATTATTATTATTATTATTATTATTATTATTATTATTATGGAGCACTGACGGTGCAGAGCACTGGACTAAATGCTTGGGAAGTACAAATCAGCAACCTATAGAGAGGGCCCCAACCCAACAACAGGTTCACAGTCTAGAAGGGTCATCATCATCATCATCATCAATCATATTTATTGAGCGCTTACTGTGTGCAGAGCACTGTACTAAGCGCTTGGGAAGTACAAGTTGGCAACATATAGAGACAGTCCCTACCCAGTAGTGGGCTCACAGTCCCAACTTAGCCCCTTATTGCAAGATGCAGTTCTTTACTACGTGCTAAGCGCTGGGCACTGTTCTAAGCCCTGGGAGTGATGGTTTGTGTTAAGCGCTTACTATGTGTTAAGCACTGCTCTAAAAGCTGGGGGAGATAGAAGGGAATCAGGCTGTCCCACGTGGGGCTCGCAGTCTTCATCCCCATTTTACAGCGGAGGGAAGAGAGACACAGATAAGTGAAGTGGCTTTCCCAAGGTCACATGGCTGACAAGAGGCGGAGCCAGGATTAGAACCCATGACCTCTGACTTCCAGCCCGGGCCCTTTCCACTAAACCATGCTGCTTCTCACTTAGGGGGGGTCCAAACACCTCCCCCTACCATCCCTAACAGCCCCACAGTGCTCAGAACAGTGCTCGCCACATACTTCTGAACCCGTTGGTGGGTGGGGATTGTCTCTATCTGCTGCCGGACTGTACTCTCCAAGCACTTAGTCCAGTGCTCTGCACACAGCGCTCAATAATTACTGTTGAATGAATGAATGAAGATGACAGTGGTATTTGTTAAGCGCTTACTATGTGCTACGCACTGTTATTCTACACTGTGAGACTGTTGTTGGGGAGGGATTGTCTCTGTTGCCGGATTGTACTTCCCGAGCACTTCATCCAGTGCTCTGCACACAGTCAGCGCTCAATAAATACGAGTGAATGAATGAATACTACGCGCTTAATGGAGAGAAGCAGTGTGGCTTAGTGGAAAGAGCCCGGGCTTGGGAGTCAGAAGAGGTCACGGGTTCTGATCCCGGCTCCGCCACTTAATCAGCTGTGTGACTTTGGACAAGTCACGTAACTTCTCAGGGCCTCAGTGACCTCATCTGTAAAATGGGGATGAAGACTGGGAGCCCCCCGTGGGGCAACCTTGATTACCTTGGATCTACCCCAGCGCTTAGAACAGCGCTTGGCACACGGTAAGCGCCTCACAAATACCTCTGTTATTATTATTACCCCCTCCCGCAACAGCCCACCCTGTCCTCACAGTAATAATAATGATGGTAGTTAAGCTGTTTCTATGTGCCAAGCACTGTTCTAAGCGCTGGGGTGGATACAAGGTCATCAGGCTGTCCCACGTGCAGCTCATAGACTTAATCTGCATTTTACAGATGAGGTCACTGAGGCACAAGGAAGGGAAGTGGCTTGCCCAAGGTCACACAGCTGATAAGCGGCAGAGCCGGGATTAGACCCCCCGACCTCCGACTCCCAAGCCCGGGTTCTTGCCGCTGAGCCACGCTGCTTCTCTGCAATCCCCCACAATCAGGGGGTGTTTATACATTCAATCAGTCGTATTTATTGAGCACTTACTGTGTGCAAAGCACTGTGCCAAGCCCTCGGAAAGTACAGTTCAGCAACGAGGAACGGCGTGGCTTAGTGGAAAGAGCCCGGGTTTGGGAGTCAGAAGGGGTCTTGGGTTCTTATCCCAGCTCCGCCACTTGTCAGCTGGGTCTCTTCACTTCTCCGGGCCTCAGTTACCTCATCTGGAAAATGGGGATGAAAACTGTGAGCTCCACGTGGGACAACCTGATCACCTCGTATCCCCCCAGTGCTTAGAACCAGTAAGCGTTTTAACAAATACCAGTATTATTATTATTGTTACTAATAAAGAGAGACAGCCCCTGGCCACACCAGGCTTACATTCTAGTAATCGAGTTCGCTTGTTGTGGATCCTTCCAAGCACTCATCATCAATCGTATTTATTGAGCGCTTACTGTGTGCAGAGCACTGTACTAAGCGCTTATAATAATGATGGTATTTGTTAAGCACTTACTATGTGCCAAGCACTGTTCTAAGCGCTGGGGGAGCTACAAGGTAATCAGGTTGTCCCACATGGGGCTCACAGTCTTAATCCCCATTTTACAGCTGAGGCAACTGAGGCACAGAGAAGTTAAGTGACTTGCCCAAAGTCACACAGCTGACAGTTGGCGGAGCCGGGATTTGAACCCATGACCTCTGACTCCAAAGCCCGGGCTCTTTCCATTGAGCCATGCTGCTTCTCTAAGCATCACAGCGCTCCATAAATACCACCGATTGTTTACTGAGTCCCTAGCCCTGTGATAAGCAGCGCGGCTCAGTGGAAAGAGCCCGGGCTTTGGAGTCAGAGGTCATGGGTTCAAATCCCGGCTCTGCCACATGTCAGCTGTGTGACTTTGGGCGAGTCATCTGTGCCTCAGTTACCTCATCTGTAAAATGGGGATTAAGACTGTGAGCCCCCCGTGGGACAACCTGATCAGCTTGTAACCTCCCCAGTGCTTAGAACAGTGCTTGGCACATAGTAAGCGCTTAATAAATGCTATCATTATTATTATTATTATTATTATTATAAGCGCTTTGTCGACTACAGTGCCCTGATGGTGGGGGGTAATAATAATAATGATGGTATTTGTTAAGAGCTTACTATGTGCCAAGTGCTGGGAGAGATTCCAGATAATCAGGTTGTCCCATGTGGGACTCACACTCTTAATCCCCATTTTCCAGATGATGTAACTGAGGCCCAGAGAAGTGAAGTGACTTGCCCAAGGTCATAAAGCAGACCAGTGGTGGAGCCGAAATTTTTTTTTTTAATGGCATGTATTAAGCGCTTACTATGCGTAAAGCACTGTTCTAAGCACTGGGGAGGTTACAAGGTGATCAGGTTGTCCCATGGCGTCTCACAGTCTTCATCCCCATTTTACAGATGAGGGAACTGAGGCGCGGAGAATAATAATAATAATAATGGCATTTATTAAGCACTTACTATGTGCAAAGCACTGTTCTAAGCGCTGGGGAGGTTACAGGGTGATCAGGTTGTCCCACAGGGGGCTCACAGTCTTAATCCCCATTTTACAGATGAGGGAACTGAGGCACGGAGAAGTGAAGTGACTTGCCCAAAGTCACACAGCTGACAATTGGAAAAGCTGGGAGAAGTGAAGTGACGTGCCCAAAGTCACACAGCTGGCAGTTGGCGGAGCCGGGATTTGAACCCATGACCTCTGACTCCAAGGCCCGTGCTCTTTCCCCTGAGCCATGCTGCTTCTCTGTGGGATTGTGCTCCCCCCGAGCACCTAGGACTGTGCCCTTGCCCGCAGGAAGCGCCCAATAAGTAGCCTTGGTTGATTGCCACATGGTCTGCCCATAACGGAGCTACCAGACTAGAGTCCCTGCTGCCACATTTGGAGGTCGGGCGAGGTTATCACCCTTGGTCTCCATCTGCGGCCTGGCTTTCTGCACCTGGGGTGTTGGGGGGATCAGTCAATCAATCAATTAATCGTATTTATTGAGCGCTTACTATGTGCAGAGCACTGTACTGAGTGCTTGGGAAGTACAAATTGGCAACATATAGAGACAGTCCCTACCCAACAGTGGGCTCACGGTCTAAAAGGGGGAGACAGAGAACAAAACCAAACATACTAACAAAATAAAATAAATAGGATAGATATGTACAAGTAAAATAAATAAATAGAGTAATAAATATGTACAAATATATATACATATATACAGGTGCTTTGGGGAAGGGAAAGAGGTAAGATGGGGGGGATGGAGAGGGAGACGAGGGGGAGAGGAAGGAAGGGGATCCCTAGTTGGAGGCCGAAGGATGGGGTTACCCTCCCCGCTTACCTCCATGCTGGTTCCCAAGCGCTTAGTACAGGGCTCTGCACACAGTAAGCGCTCAGTAAATACGATTGATTGATTGATTGACCCCAGTACGGCCTGGGCGGGGGTCCAAACCTGAAAGCCGTCACTTAATCCCAATCGTTTTTCCAAGGCAGGGAACGCGTCTACCAATTGTGTGGCATTGGACTCTCCCAAGCGTTCAGTACAGTGCTCCGCACACAGGCGCTCATTAAGTACCTTTGAGGAAGAGGGTCAGGAATTCCACTCCAGGGAACCTGGAGCCGCCTAATCTAGTTACCTTTCTTCTCCCTGTCCAGTTGCTGGGGGTAAAACAGTTTCAGCTCCGGTTACCCATCTGATCCACACTGTAAATTGTGGGCTGGGGGAGGTGTCATCTCACCTCATTGCGGGTGGCAGGTGTGGGCGTGTTTGTGCGGGTGCCCGTAATCCGGAGTTTAAAGATCAGCATCATCATCAATCGTATTTATTGAGCGCTTACTGTGTGCAGAGCACTGTACTGAGCGCTTGGGAAGTACAAGTTGGCAACATATAGAGACAGTCCCTACCCAACAGGTCAGAGGTGGAGGGGTTTAGAGCTCCTAATCGGTCTTTGTGGCGGGTCAGCCGGAATGTGGAAGTAACCATCTTCCTCCCCAACTTCACTGAGAAGGTTATTGCTATAGTGTACTCTCCCAATCGCCTAGTCCAGTGCTCTGCACACAGTAAGCGCTCAATAAATATGATTGATTGAGTGAATGGCCTCCTCCAGGAGGCCTTCCCAGACTGAGGCCCTTCCTTCCTCTCCCCTCATCCCCCTCTCCATCCCCCCATCTTACCTCCTTCCCTTCCCCACAGCACCTGTATATATGTTTGTACATATTTGTGACTCTCTTTATTTTACTTGTACATATCTATTCTATTTATTTTATTTTGTTAGTATGTTTGGTTTTGTTCTCCGTCTCCCCCTTTTAGACTGTGAACCCACTGTTGGGTAGGGACTGTCTCTATATGTTGCCAACTTGTACTTCCCAAGCGCTTAGTCCAGTGCTGTGCACACAGTAAGCGCTCAATAAATACGATTGATTGATTGATTGAATGAACTGAACTGGTGCCCCTCTGGAGGTGGCAAGAGGGATAAATATATATATTTTCCCATTTTCCAGCGACTCCTACTGTGAAGAGTAAAACAGTATGAATCAGGGATTTTCCGGCAAACAGAAGGGGCACTCGGGCTCCAATGGGGGAAAGAGTAGTTTACCTCCAGATGTTTGAAATTGGTGTAGCTATGTGTATATGGATGTGTGCGTGGCCATACATGCATGAATGTGTGTGTCGGGGGTGTGTGTGCATGTGGGTTTGCATGGCGAAGCGTGGGCATGTATCTGTGAGGGTGTACATGTAAAAGTGTGTGTACATTCCAGTGCTTAGAACAGCGCTTGGCACATAGTAAGCGCTTAACAAATACCGTCTCATCATTATTATCATTCCAACTATCTATTTGAATGATCAAGTGAACCATTATCCACGGAGAGAGATGTATATAAATGGGTGATAGTTCACCTGATTATTCAAATAGCTATCTGTACTGGTGGATTAATGAGCCTCTCCAGTTCTTTGTTTGGCCCTGCTAACTATAGCAATCCATCAGTCGCATTTGTTGAGGGCTTTCTGCGTGCAGAGCACTGTAGTAAGCGCTTAGTACAGTGTTCTGCACACAGTAAGCGCTCAAAAAATACGATTGATTGATTGCTTGCTTGGGAGAATACAGTATAACAGCGTTGGTAGATATGTTCCCTGCCCATAGCGAGTTTCCAGTGAAAAGGGGGAGACAGTATATAGCCAAAATGAGTTCATTAGTAAATGTATTTAGCTCCTGGTTAACCTCCGTAGGTTGTGCTTACTTTGCCAGACGGTTTTCACAAACGCTAGAGTCAACATTCTCAGAATGTGTTAAATCCAATCTTGATTGTTCAAGGGATGGGGATTTTCCCCTCTTGCAGCTCGGTGCTGAACGGTCTGTGGTGGTGGTTTTCTCTGTCACGTGGAGATTTTCCAGTTATCCCACATGAAGTCAGTTCATATGCAGAATCGACAGATAATAATAATAATATTGAGGTGTTTGTTAAGCTCTGTGTGGCAGGCACTATTATAAGCACTGGGGTAGGTACAAGATCATCTTCAGGTCCCTCGTGGAGCTCCCATTGTAAGTATTCATTCAGTCGTATTGGAGTGCTTACTGTGTGCAAAGCACTGTACTAAGAGCTTGGGAGAATAGAACAGTATTCCTGACCCTGACCCTCTTCCTGACCCTCTTCCTCAAAGGTACTTAATGAGCGCCTGTGTGCGGAGCACTGTACTGAACGCTTGGGAGAACAGTAGGAGGGAGAAAAGGTATCGAATCCCCATTTTACAGATATGAGGGATCTGTGGCATGGAGAAGTGAAGTGACCGTGGGCATCAGGCGAGCAGCAGAGGTGAGGAAAGAACCCAGATCCTCCAATTCCCAGCCCCGTGCCCTTTCTGCGAGGCCACACCGCTCCACAACCCTCCATTCTCCAGTACACAAGTTGGTTGAAAATCTTGTAAAGATAGAACTAGCTGGAATAACAACTTCAGGAGAAGTTCATCTTCTTAGTGACAATAGAACGTAGCGTGAAGTAACTTTTTCCGAGGTTTAATAGCAAGAGGCTCTTTAGAGTGTGATGGGCCTCAAACAATCGCAGAAGGCAGCCAATGCAGGAAGTAAAGCGTAATGTGCTTCTAAGCCATAGTCTTGTAAACCATTATCAAGAATGGCAGTAGTGGAATGCAGTAGCCTTCTGAAATAGCTCAAGGAAAGAAGGGTCTATTGTGACATCAGCTCTGCTGCCTTGACAAGTTTTGTTGTTTCGCACAGGGACCGTGGAATCTTATTCAACTCAGTGATATTTTTAATGTTTTCTCTCCCTTATCATCAACCTAGCAATTATGTGTGCCCGCTTAAGGAAACAACCATTTCCTTTTCCCCGGCGGATGGTGAAACTACTGCTGGGCAGTTAATGTATTTTAATTAATACTTTATGTACTCCGGTGGAATCCATGCATAAACAGTACGGATACAGCGTGGCTCAGTGGAAAGAGCACGGGCTTTGGACTCGGAGGTCGTGGGTTCCAATCCCAGCTCCGCCACTTGTCAGCTGTGTGACTTTGGGCAGGTCACTTAACTTCTCTGGGCCTCAGTTCCCTCATCTGTAAAAGGGGGATGAAGACTGTGAGCCCCACGTTGATTACCTTGTATCTACCCCAGCGCTTTGCACATAGTAAGTGCTTAACAAATACCAACATTATTATTATGTCACCACTTTAGAGAAATATCATTTTATTTTCCCGAATGTACAATGCACTACTGTGTGGAAGGAAACTGTGGAACATTTAGAAGATCTCCCGTGGCTGCTTCCAGTGAAAATGCATCGTTATATTCACAAAGCAGAAATGGGGCCATTCCTCTTGGCAGTTGCTAAGCGTGGGTCCATCCTAGAGGATGAAAACCCCAGCTTCACTTTTCACCTCCTTAGAGGGAAAGCATCCCTTCCCATTGATTGATTCCAATTTCCCGAGCGGGAGCGAGGCAAGACTGAGGTGTGATATCTTTCAGTTAAAGAATTTCAAATGGAAGTTGAATAGGTTGAACATCGGGGTGGCGGGGATGAGAGGGCATGTCTTAGTTTTAGGCGAAAATAGTCTCTGGCATTTGGGGTATTTGGTACAAGCCATTTCTGGTTTCTCCCCACCCCCAGGGCTTTACGCTCCAAAATTATGAAGAGGAGAATAAATATAAGATTGTAAATGTTATGTATATTTGATAATATCAAGAGTCTGCAGAACTAAATGACCTTTTTACCTCGCCTCTCAGTGGGGAGGAAAATTGGGCCTGTATAAATGGAAAGACTTTACTTGATGACGTGTAACTTCTAATTCCAGACTCTTGTTTGTATGCGACTTATAGCAAGGGATTTTATTTTAAAATTTGCCCTTTTTTTTTGCTCAAAGCAGAGAACTGAGTTTCTCAGTTTGGAAGGGGACAAATGAATTCCATCACCGCATTTATAGGATTATTTATATATATAATCCTTGCATATTCTTAAAAAGAAAAATTCGCTGGGGACTTTTGTTGTAAACTTAGGCTGTACATTGCTGTAGTAAGAACTGGGTTTACGTGCTCATCCACTTTCTTTCTGCCAGCATTATAAGTTCTCCACCGGGCCTTACGTTTACCTCATTACCTTATATTGCCTACCCTTTGGTATGTAAACTTTGATGACCAGAAAACTATCACAAATTAGTCTATATTCATTTATCAAATTTATTTTCTGACTTTCTCTTGCCAGATCTGGGTGAAAGACGCACATTCTCCCCCCACCCCCCACCATAACTCCTGCACTCCTGCTCTACCTGCTTATTCATACATTGAGGTCATAATCTCTGGTTTGCAAAGGCCCTGCCGTAATAGCAGGCCCAGACAGTAGATCATGTAGCTCTTTATTGTTTAAAGAAACAGGAGAGGACTGTGGGAGACTTCTAGAAGAAAGCAATTTGCAAAACAAATATCCGGGTTTTTGGGTTTTTTTAGTTGAAAACAGTCATTTTTCTCTCAACTCCTTGTGCTCCATTTGTGTTAAAAGAACAGTCTAAATAAAGGGTGACCCGAAGCATCCGTGTTTGGTAATGAAGAGATAAAATTTCTTGGAATTGTAGGTGTCTGGAATTTGGGTTTTCTCCGAATTGGAATCGCTATTTTATTCCCAGACTTGGAGTTTAGTTCATGTAACTGTGAGTTTCTTTGGCCAAAGGAGGTTGAGTTCTTTCTTTTGCTCGTAGAATGCAGCAAGATGAAGGGGAGAATGGGTATAAAAGTGAGAATGTAGCTTGGATATCAAGCTTTCTGTAGCTATTGAGACCAAAGAAATCCAGTTTCTTGTCAAAGTTTTAACTTCTTTTGTCCTTCAAGCAGTGATTCAGTTATTGTTCTTATGCAGCCTCCTATCCAAATGAAATTAATGTCTCTCTCTCTCTGGCCTCTCTCCACCCCCATTTCTCTGCATCAGAAGAAGCCCAGCCACCCAGAAGATCCTTTTAATGATGAGCAGCGAGAGAAGCACGAAGTGGAAATGCTGGCAAAGAAGTTTGAAGTGAAATACGTGAGTATGGCGATAACTGCACCAAACGGTGCAGAATCAATCAGTCGTATTTATTGAGCGCTTACTGTGTGCAGAGCACTGTACTAAGCGCTTGAAGCCAGGTGGACTCTTTTTGTTTTCAATAACGCAACCATCTTCCTTCCCTTCACCTCTGCCGGAATCTTAGGACCGAAAATGGGCTGTGAGGTGGGTGGGTTTTCCAGGAAGTGAGAGTAGGTTTTTCTGGGCAGCGGGGAATGTGTCTGTTGATTGTTATATTGTACCCTCCCAAGCGCGTAGTACAGTGCTGTGCACCCAGTAAACGCTCAATAAATACAAATGAATGAGTGAGTGCACGGGCTGAGCAGCAGACTCGGTCCTACAGAGCGCCCCGAGCCACCTTTGGCCGCCCTTTGGCCCTCGGAGGCTGAGTGAGGTGGTGGCCTTCTTCTGAGGAGTGAGGGGCAAGTGGGACATCATCAGCTCATTTTCAGCGGCCTAACTGTCCTCCGGTTATCGCCTGATTGCCTTCTCTCTCTGCTATGACTGATTGGTTCTTAAATAAGCTTGAAAATTTTGGCTGAATGACTTGAGTTTCATTATCTTCTAAACCAACTGGGGTTGAATTGCGTGGTCACCGAGTGGTTGCACTCCCAGGAGAAAGTTAAGTCTTTGTGCAGCCCGACTGCATGTATCATTTGCTGTACCTCCTTCTACGGCAAAGGTGAACCCCAACCCGGTACTGCAACTTAGTTTCTTCTAAACTGCTTTGAGGGCATGACATTACTATTATTATTGTTATATTTAAGCGCTTCTGTGTGTCAAGCACTGTTCTAAGTTCTGGGGTAGTTACAAGATAATCAGGTTAGACAGGGTCCCTGACCCACATAGGGCTCACGGTCTAAGTAGGAGGGGAACAGGTATTTAACTCCCATCTTACAGGTGGGGAAACTGGCACAGAGAAGTTAGATGATCCGCCCGAGATCACACAGCAAACAATTGACAGAATCGGGGTTGGAACCCTCCCAGGTCTGTGCTCTTTCCACAAGGCTGCTTCGCTTTCACCGTGTCTCTCTCCTCTCTCGTAGCTTGTTCTTCTTGGGCTGGTTCCACTCAGTATATCTAGATCCATCTGTCTATCTATATGTAACATTGGGGCAGCAGAGGTTGGCTGTCAGGTTTGCAGATCATCTTGAATTTGGTGGGTGGAATTGCTACCACTGCGGAAGTCTGGGGATGCGATTCAGATTTACCTAGGCAAGTTGGGAAAATTCACTAAGGACAAGTGCAAGGCTAAAAAAAAAAATCCCTAAACACCAGTAGAGCAGGGTGGAAAAACACAGATCAGGTGTAAGTAGAGCAGAAAAAGGTCTGGGAGTGGAGAGGTGGAGGTCACTGATGACCAGAAACTGATTGTGAGTTACTGTCCTGGTGCTTTTTAAGCAACAGCAAGGTATTAGGGTATTAAGTATTTCATACTAAGCATTGGCGTTGTTTATAAGATTGGACACAGTCCCTGTCCCACAAGGGGCTCACAGTCTGATTAGGAGGGAGTAGGATTTACTTCCCATTTTACAGATGAGGAAACTGAGGTCCAAAAGTGAAGTGATTTGCCCTAGTTCACTTTCAGCAGACAAGCGGCAGAGCCGGGAAGAGAAGCCAGGCCCTCAGACCTCGCTTTGTTGGTATTGGCATTCGTGTCTGTGAGAGTTGGGAAGTAATTCTTCCACTGTGTGATTATAATAGTAATAATAATAATAGTTTTGGTATTTAAGTGCTTATTCTGTGTTGTGGATGGCGGTAGATGCAAGGATATCAGGTTGGACACCATCTCTGTCCCACATGGGTTTCACGGTTTAAGGGAGAGGGAGAACAGGTGAAGAAACTAAGGCTCTGAAAAGTGAAGTGACTTGCCCCAGATCATTTTTTTGTTTTGTTTTTAATGGTATTTAAGTACTTTGTGTCAAGAGGTGTCCTAAGTGCTGGGTTAGGTACAAATTCATCGGTTCGGACACAGTCCCTGTCCCACTTGGGGCCTCCCGGTCTAAGTAGGAGGGAGAATAGGTGTTGAAACCCTTCTTCCCCCGCCCACTCTACAGGTGAGGAAACAGAGACCCAGAGAAGTAAAATGACTGGCCCAAGGTCACACAGTAAGCAAGTAGCGGAGCCAGAATTTCCGACATGTACTTCCCAAGTGCTTAGTACAGTGCTCTGCGCACAGTAAGCGCTCAGATATGATTGAATGAATGAATGAATGAACCCAGGTCCCCTGATTTCCACTATGTCACGCTGCAGGCGTAATCCTCGTCCCTGGAGTAAAGAACGCTCACTCATCTGGCCTGAATGCTGCCGTTTTTCATCCTCCCGGAGACGGGAGTCTGGACCAGATGGGTCTTGAGGTTCCTTCCAGTTTACCGTAAGACTAAGGTTAAGGGGAAACTCCCGAATGCAGTGTAAAACTGAATTTCTTGTCGCGTCTAGACAGTAAAGATGCAGACTGGCCTGTTGCCATGGCCACGGACCCAAATTTGATAGAGGAGAAACTAGCCAATCAAAACCCAAGGTTGAATTGAATTTCATCTTAGGCCGAGAGGAACTCCATTCGTAGGTAAGTATTTTATATGGACTCATGTACTGAATCCGATTATAAAACGTTTTTGCGGTAGAAATGTTGGCAGAAATAGAGTTGTGCCTCATTAAATACACCATATACACAAGATGTCACCCCATGGGAGAGGCATCTCTCCCAGCCTCTCGGAAGGGAAAGAAAAGGAGACCAGCAGTGTTTAAGAGAACAGCCAAACCAGTTAACAAGCTCTTTTTCCCAGCTTTCCACTCCTTTGTCTTCCTCCGCTTCTCTTTTCTGCCCACATCTCTCTCTCTCCTTCCTTCCCTTTGTCACCTCCAGTAATCTAGACGAGGGCATTGTTAGCTGATGCCCTCAGGATCAGTCTGATGAGTGATTCCGAGATGAAAAAGCAAACAAATTCTGCCCACTGTACAGCTCCTTGCAACCCTTCTTCATTTGAAGTCCGGGATGCTTCTCGCAACTGGTACTGAGATGATAAGGTTGAAGACACCCTAGCCAAGTACATCATCAAAGTAAGGACTTCTACATGAACCTAATGTGTGTTTATAGCCCGTAGACCTACTCCGTGGTCAGCCCAGATAAGTAGTGAATCGTGCAGGATTATTATTACCACCGTGACCCTCATTGAGGATTAGGCTGAATGAAAAGTGGAGAACAATGTGCGAGGATAGGCCTTTGTCCCAACTTCTGCCAAAGTCGCTTCCCAGTTTGGAATAACTGGCTTCCGGCCTTGGCTCTGCCACTTGCCTGCTGTACGGCGCGGGCCGGTCGTTTCCCTTCTCTGGTCACCGGTTTCCTCACCTGCAGAATGGGGGTTCAGTACCTGTCCTTCCTCCTAACTTAGATTGCGAGTCCCTGCGAGGGACAGGAGCAGTGTCCGACCCGATCATCTCGTATCGGCCCTAGTGATTGGCACAGAGATTGGCACAGAGTGAGTGTTGAACGGAGAGGGTTCAGAAGCAATTAGATGTGCAAGCAGGAAGGGGAATACCTGTCTCGTATATCTACGTAGGCTTCAGCAAGTGGTCGGCTCTGTTCTTTAAGAGGCCTTGGCAAGGTAGAAGTTCCAAGAAGCATAGACGAAAGGAGCACTCCACGTAGCAAATGATGCACGAAGTCTGCGATATATCAAAAGGTGATTTTGATGAGTGCACTGTCCCGTTGGAAAGAAATGTCTCAGGCAGTAGCCTTTTAAGCCATTCCTCCCCACATGGATAACAATACTCTCTTTCCATATGCCCCCTCCCATTCTTTTTGAAAAGTGTGTCTGTGGTCACCTAATCAAAGAGCACATCTGCATATATATTAGAGTCCAATTCTTATCAGATGCCCCCTACCTCAGCCTAATCCCCAGCACTCTCCTAGTCCCTTTTTCTGACTCCGTTTTTAAAAAATGTGCTCTGTTCCTTACCCGAGTTCGGCAGCAGAACTGGAATGGTGGACTTTTATAGATGATTGTGGAACCCAAAGTGAGGAGTAAACCAGACCACGACCTATTCACTGAAGGGACCGCCTCATCTGCTCTTTCTGAAGGAGAGATTTATGGAGGTGGAGTGGACTGTAAGCCCCTGGTGGGCTGGGATTCCTTCTGCCAATTCCGTTGTATTTTCCCGGGCGCTTAGTACAGTGCTCTGCACACAGCAGGTGCTCGATACCATCGATTGATGGGTATTTGTAGAGCACCCGAGGATTTGCGAAGCTGAGGGGGTGTTTGCCGAGCCAAACTGGAAAGGCCGGGGTGTGGGTGATAAACGCGCCCTGCTTAAAACAGCAGGTCGACCTTTAGCAAGAGAAGGCTGCCACCACTTTCCCTAAATGGAGGTGCTTGAGTGATGAGTGACGTGCTGCTCAGGAGTGCATTGCATAAAGACCTTTGGGGTACCTGGGGTGGGACTGTCAGCATTCCCCGGACCGGGAGTTTGTCGGCAGGGTGATAAACGGGAGAGACATTTAGCAGGTCGGTGCACTTTAAAGAGGGCACTGTCATACCTGAAGCCGGGTGTGAATAAGATAATGTAGATTGGAGTGGTAGAGAGAGACTGTGGCAAGGAAGAACTGTTGCTCAGTACTCTCCCAAGTCCTTGGCGCTCAGTAAATACCCTCAGTTGAACAGATGTGAGGCGACTAGAGCCTAGACAGGTAATGGGACGGCAGGGAGAGGAAAATAACATTATTTAACGTCGCAGTGTCTGGCGGTGGGGGAGGATTACTGGGCATCGATCAATCAATGGTATTTATGGAGCACCTCTTGTGGGGCACTGTACTAAGCGCTTGGGAGATCAAAGGCATCAGAGATAACAGTAAAGTTATAGGCTTGGAGAGTGAGCAGAATGTTGTCCCCAGAAGGTAGTCGGGGGGAGAGGTTTTGAGAGGGAAGACGAACTTTTGGTTGCCGCGCTTAACTGAGGCCTGGAGAAGTGAAGTGACTTGCCCAAGGTCACACAGTAGACAAGTGGCGGAAGCTGGAATTAGAACCCAGGTCCTTCCAACTCCCAGGCCCGGGCTCTATCTACTAGGCCACACCTCTCTGTGGCTGAGGAGGATGAAGGTGAGTGGAGGCCATTTAGCACGGCGGAAGTCCGAAGACTCTTTGTGGAAGGTGGTTTCTGGAGATGTATGAAACGCAGTTTGGAAGGCAGCCAGAACTGCCAATTCAGGAAGTTCAGCAAGGATGGAAAGAAGGGATCAGGTTTCACTAGTTGCAGAGGTGGGTTTAAGCAATCGCCTTTAGAGAATGAGGAGACTAAAAGGGACTGGAAAGGGAAGTGATGAACCAGGCTGCCAGAAGGTGGGAGAAAAGTGGCTCAAGAAGGTTGGAATTTTGGGAAGAGATCAAAGCATTCAGAGACCTAAGGGCTGGGGCTTGGTGAAAGTGTTGACACAGAAAGGAGAGCAGGAAGGCAAAGGGAGCCCAATCAGTCAATCAAGGTCACAGTCTTCACCCCCATTTTACAGATGAGAGGATTGAGGCCCAGAAAAGTGAAGAGAGCTGCCAAAGGTCACCCGGCAGACAAGTGGCAGAGCCGGGATTAGAACCCAGGTCCTTCTGATCCCCAGGCCCGGGCTCTAGCCACTAGGCCACCTGCTTCAGCTTTACGGAAGCACTGTTCATGTTGTACCCCTTTCTTGCCATCCCATCCTGATTGCTGCTTTCCAAGGGGTCGTTCTGCCATTGTTTCATCTGCGGTGATGCCGTCCAGTATCTTCTCCTGCCCTTCTTTCCAGCTCACTAAACTGTAGCGGGGGCTTGGGTATCCTGCCCGCTCTGTCTCTTTGGCCTACTTAGTGAAGGCTTGTGGCTTTGGAAGCAATCACTCTCCCAGTTCTTGCTCCTTCCTCCTACTCCTCCACCCTCAAAGAAAACGGAGCATTTTAAGTTTTGGGTAGGGGAAGCAGGGCAGGGGATTATGTCTTCTACGCCTATTGCACATCCCAGGAACTTAGTACAGGGCTCTGTAAGCGCTCAACAAATTCTGTTGATTGGAAGGCAGTGAGTGCGACCTATTCATCATCTAAGGTTGCTCTCAAGGGCTTAGTAAACAAACAGACCCCTAAAACATCTGACTGAACTTGTAAACAGGCAGGAGACTGGCAGATTAAAGTAAATTTGAAAATTCTGCCACTCTGATCAGAAAATAATGATATTTGTTAAGCGCTTACTGTGTGTGAAGCACTGTTCTAAGCGCTAGGGTAAATGCAGGGTAATCAGGTTGTCCCACGTGGGGTTCACAGTCTTAATCCCCATTTTACAGTTGAGGGAACTGAAGCATAGTGAAGTGACTTGCCCAAGGTCTCACAGCAAACGAGTGGCGGAGCCAGGATTAGAACCCAAGATCTCTGACTCCCAAGACCAGGCTCTTTCCACTAAACTGTGCTGCTGCTCATAATTTTATTGCATTACTCTGTGAAACAGTGCATTCTCTGCACATAGTAAGCTTTCAGTAAATACCACTGATTAAGAGACCCAGTTAGGAGAAAACACTGGGATAATAATAATAATAATAATAATGGCATTCATTAAGTGCTTACTATGTGCAAAGCACTGTTCTAAGTGCAGGGGAGGTTACAAGGTGATCAGGTTGTCCCACGGGGGGCTCAAAGTCTTAATCCCCATTTTACAGATGAGGTAACTGAGGCACAGAGAACTTAAGTGACTTGTCCAAAGTCACCCAGCTGACAGTTGGCAGAGCTGGGATTTGAACCCATGACCTCTGACTCCAAACCTCCGGGCTCTTTCCACTGAGCCACACTGCTTCTCATATTTTTAGGAGTTACATCAGGTACTTTCCAGCAGGTGATTATTGTGGATGGAGAGAGAGCAGGCTGAGGAGAGCGTAAATTGGTTAGCATGGCATCAGTGGTATGACGTCAGGAATCAGTCAACCATTTATTGAACGCTTAACTGCATGCAGAGCCCCGTACTAAGCCCTGAGGAGAAAAGAGCGGCTGCAGGAAAACTTTGAGTCAGGTGAATCAAGAGAAGGAGGAAGAGGAGGGATTTTGAAATCTCAGATCATTCAGTGCCTAATTTATCCGTTCCATCTGGAGAAGGGGGGAGATACCACGTTGGGGCCAGAAGGTGAAACTTGCCCTCCCCCCCGCAACCCCAGGGTGAATCTAGTCTTCAAAGAATAGGGTCGCCTGATATAAAATGGGGAAATAGAGAGATCCCATTTGATTTTTATATGGAGAGGGTTAAGTGAACCAGTAGGCCCTGTGATTGCAGGGCGGGCTAACCAGAGAACCGCTGGGTGTGATCGATGTAACTTCACTGGGGCGAGAACCTCAGTCCCTTTTTTTTTTTTCCTACCTAAAGTACTTTCGTGTTTGATACGCATTTCATTCACAAAAGTCAGCACTCAGATATAAAGATAGGCTTCAGGAATCTTACGTGCTGCGAAAATAGAGATTCATTCGGGTAAGTCTGTAGGGTAGTCTTTGAGCCATTTCAGAAAAACGAATTGCAATCTGATTTTATTTGCCAGGGCTAATTGTAGGAAATACTTATGAAATCATTGGGAGATGAACGATTTTCAGTTCTCTAGATTAATTCTCTAGATTAATTACCAATAATTAATTGGTAAAAGTGTTGACACTGAAAGAAGAGCAGGAAGGCGAAGGGAGCCCAATCAATCAGTCAGGTCACAGTCTTCACCCCCATTTTACAGATGAGAGGATTGAGGCCCAGAAAAGTTGGGGGATTAGGACAATAGCTGTCACCCTAGACCACAGCTACTCAGTATCTTGGATATTTTTTCTTTTCCCAGCCACAAAGCCGTATGATTGTTTTAACAAAACAAGCATGGGAACACTGAAAACATCCTTTTACAGTGCTTGGAAATTGTAAAATTGGATATATCGGGGTGTAATCAGATCCCCATGAGGCAAGGCACTTTCCAGTCAGCCTTTCCCCACCTGCCTCCCTTTAGCGTCCATTCATTCATTCAGTTGTATTTATTGAGCGCTTACTGTGTGCAGAGCACTATATTAAGCGCTTGGGAAGTACAAGTCGGCAACATGTAGAGACGGTCCTTACCCCACAGCGGGCTCACAGTCTAGAAGGGGGAGACAGACAACAAAACAAAACATGTAGACACACAACTGCTGCTTGTCTGCTGAAAGGCGACAATCAAGGAGGCTTCTGGATGCTTGTGAAGCCCCTTACCGAGCCCTTTAATTGTATTTACTCTTCTGCTGTGGTTGGCCCTCGTCCCCAAATTCCACATCACAGAGTCACAAAGAATTTTGGGTCCTCGTCGATTGCAAATGCAAAATATGTGCTTTAAACAGCAACAAGGCGAGTCACTATGAGAAACAAATAGTTGGCAAACTCGATCTTCACCTTCCTCTCCTTAGAAGAGGGAGACCAACTTTCTTGATTGTCTTTTTTCCCCCTTTCGTTCCCAAATGATTTCTTCATTCAGAATGAATCATATTTCTCGTGGTATTTGTAAAGCTCTATGTGCCAGGCACTGTAATTGGAGTAGCTGCAAGGTTGGACACAGTCCATATTCCATTTGGGGTTGACAGTTTTAATCTCCGTTTTACAGATGTGGTAACTGAGTCCCAGAGAAGTGAAATGAGTCGCCCAGGGTCACACAGCAGACAGTGGCGGAGGCAGGATTAGAACCTAGGGCCTTCTGTCACTAGGCCACACTGCTTCTCATTCTGCATCATTCCAAGGAAGGAAATTTTCTTTCAGCATCTCTTGTAAGAAGTTGGTATTGATTAAGGTCTGATTATCACTTGGAAGACGCCAGAAAGGCAGGTGATCTCTTCCAGTTCACTGAAATGATTTCCTTTAAAAGCCTCACCAGCCAAAGTATTTTGTGAATGGCTCATTGTTGGCGCCGATATTTTAGAGTGTGTTCCGGAGGGGTGATTACTGAATGATCAGGTCACAGCCAGCTATTTAGCTTCCGCAGCCATTGGACGGAAGCGTCAGTGATCGAGAATATTGGCTGGAAAATGAACTGGAGACAGCCTTTGTAATGTTGGTTATTGCTTTTTGGGTTTAATTGTGTACTCTGCCCGTCAGTATGGACTGTTTTCAAAACATCCCACAGTTTCAAAATTCAACAACATCAAGCAAACCCTAGCTATCTCTCTGCCGTCCTGTAGTCAGGACAATCCATGTATTCTCTGGGTTGTTGGGATTCTGGCTTGGGATGGTTCCAACTGCCCTGTCACCCTTGGGTTCACAGGTTATTCTTTGAGCAGGTCATTTTATTTCTCAATGCAGTAAACCCTTCAAAGCACAGAAGTTGTCTTTTGGAAAATGCCGTGCTAGACGACTGTGTCTTAATATTAATAATAATAATGATAATTGTGGTATTTTCTAAGCGCTTACTGTGTACCAGGCCCTGTGCTAAGCATTGGGGTAGATACAAGGAGACAACTGTGTCTTAATGATAATAATAATGATAATTGTGGTATTTTCTAAGCACTTACTGTGTGCCAGGCCCTGTGCTAAGCGTTGGGGTAGATACAAGGTAATCAGGTCGACACAGTCCCTGTCCCACATTGGGCTCACAGTCTTAATCCCCATTTTACAGATGAGGTCACTGAGGCCCAGAGGAGTAAAGTGACTTGTTCAAGGTCACACAGCAGACAAGTGGTGGAGCCGGGATTAGAACCCAGGTCCTTCTGACTCCCGGGGCTGTGCTCTGACCACTAAGGCCATGCTGCTTCTCCAGGCAGGTGTCTTCCGAGCCACCGCGTCATTGATAGGAGTTAGGACTGGGGAACCTAACCCCTCTCCCCACCAACTCGGTGATTCAGAAGATTCTTTTTTTAAGAGATGAAGGAAGTCGGATCTCTCTAGAAGCCCCAGACTGTAGAAAGCAAGGTGGGTTAGAGTCCCAGTCAATCACTAGTATTTATTGAGCGCTTCTTGTCTGCAGAGCACAGTCCTAAGCACTTGGGAGAATATAATATGATAACCCACAGGTATTCTCGGAAACCAGCAAGGGCTCCCCGTGGGTGAGTTCCCCAAGTCAGCTTTGAACTTGGGTTCTCTGCAGTTTAGATATGGGAAGGAGGACAGGGAAAAGAGCCATAGGAACCCTTCTCCTGGGCTGTCTGTCACAGAAAGCGGGGTGAGCCGATCGTTGTTGCTCCGGTAGGGGTTGGGAAAGGAGCTAAAATAGGATTCCTCCATGCTCTCCAGTGAGGATAGAGGAGACAGAGATAACCTCGGGTTCTCCGCCCCATCAGTATTAGGCAGGACATGGGCTAAGGTGATCTCCTCTCCCACTTAGAACTGCCTCAGTATCAACCCTGAATCCGGATAATAATGATGGTATTTGTTAAGCGCTTACTACGTGCCAAGCACTCGGGTTATCAGGGTGTCCCACATGGGGCTCACAGGCTTCATCCCCATTTTACAGATGAGGGAACTGAGGCACAGAGAAGTGGCTTGCCCAAAGTCACACAGCGGGCAAGTGGCGGAGCTGGAATTCGAACCCATGACCTCTGACTCCCAAGCCCGGGCTCTTTCCACTGAGCCACGCTGCTTCTCTGGATGTGGGAAGCAGCATGGCTTAGTGGAAAGAGCTCTTCCCGTGGGCCTGAGAGGCAGGGGACCTCCTGGGTTCCTCCTGAAGTCAGTTCACTTCTCTGGGCCTCTGTTACCTCATCTGTAAAATGGAAATTCAGTGCCAGTTTTCTTCCTATTTGGACTGTGAGCGCCCATGTGGAACAGGGACTGTCTCTGACCTGATTTTCTCATACCTATCCCAGCACTTAGTGCAGTGTTTGGCACATAGTAAGTGCTGAACGAATGTCATTACTTAGTGCAGTTTGGCACATAGTAAGTGCTTAATGAGTGTCATTATTATTGTGTGATGTACCCCCAGTTCTCCTAAGAATTATTGGGGTTATGGTCGATTCGTATTTTTAGGATGTCCTATTTGAAGTTGGTAAATATGTTGCTCAAAGCCGTCTTCTGCCTAGTTTGGTTTTCTTTTACTTTGTTCAGAGGAAATGTTGCTGAATTGTTTTTTCGAGCACATCTTATCGTTTCATCCCCACGAGCCCTGTTTTATGGAGCGCTGAAGTCTTTGGCTGGTAAAAACGGGCATCCAAAGGAGTTCTAAGACCCCGAGAAAGTCTGTGGCGTTATTGCTTTTTGAGTCCATACCTGATAGAGCAAAGGTCAGCAATCTCTTTGGGCAGAAAAGCCAAAAAAAAAAAGGCAGAAAAAAATCTTTGAGCAGTTAGGGTGGAAGGTTGCTTCTAGAATTCATACCTGAAAGACCAAGTGGCGGCAATCTTTTTGGGCAGAAAAGCCAAAAGAAAAAAAAAATGAGTAGCTGGGGTGGAAAGTTGCTACTAAGAGTTCATACCTGCTGGGCCAAGGGTCGGCAATCTTTTTATCATCATCATCATCAATCGTATTTATTGAGCGCTTACTATGTGCAGAGCACTGTACTAAGCGCTTGGGAAGTACAAATGGGCAATATATAGAGACAGTCCCTACCCAACAGTGGGCTCACAGTCTAAAAATGCGGAAAAGCCCAAGGGGGGAAAAAAAAGAAAGAACTCTTGGAGCGGTTAGGGTAAAAAGAGGCAGTCATACAAGGACGGGGGAAGGATTGCTACCTGGCTGCAATCGACGTGGGTCTGTGACCCGGTCATTTCCGAAGGTGAAGTGTTTAGGGAATAATAATAATAATAATAGCGTTTATTAAGAGCTTACTATGTGCAAAGCACTGTTCTAAGCACTAGGGAGGTTACAAGGTGATGGGGTTGACCCATGTCGGGCTCTGGTTGAGCAGTTCTCAACTAGCAAAGGGCGTCTGAGGAAATGGCTCCCCCAGTTATCGCTTGGGCCGGCCTTGCAGGGCTCCCCAACTCCTCACCCCGGAGTCTGGGACAACAAGGTCAGAGCCGGGCTTCCCCTGTGAGTCACAGGATCGAGTCCCAGGAACGCTACCCCTTGCAGAAACCGTTTTGTTCCGCAAGGAGCAAGGAAGTCCCCGTCTCCTATGGCCTCCCAGGAGCACGGGATGAGGTCAGCAAGGACGGCGCTTCCTCCCTCGACCGGGTTAATCATTTTCTCCTCGCCCGGTTAGACCCAAACTTCAGTTTCTTTTTCATACATTTCACCCAGCGATTCAGACCTTCCATTTGGTTCGCGGGGCGGGCAGATCCTTTCCCTAGGAAGCAGTGTGGCTCAGAGGAAAGAGCCCGGGTTCGGGAGTCAGAGGTCATGGGTTCTAATCCCAACTCGGCCAGTTGTCAGCTGTGTGACTCTGGGCAAGTCACTTAACTTCTCTGGGCCTCAGTTACCTCTTCTGTACAATGGGGATTAAGACTGCGAGCCCCACATGGGACAACTCGGTCACCTTGTCACCTCCCCAGTGCTTAGAAGAGTGCTTTGCACACAGTAAGCGCTTAATAAATGCCATCATTATTATTATTCCCTAAACACTTCACCTTCGGAAATGACCGGGTCACAGACTCACATCGAGCAGTGTTTTAATCTGTCCCTCCTTTAATCCGCCGGCGTTCGTCGCCAGTTTTGACATTTTGTGGGGATTTTTCCGGATGAAGGAGGGTTCTTTTTCCACCTTTCTGCTCCTGGGGGATATAATGGTCTTAGGACATTTGACTTGGAGCACCCGGCAGCAGAGGCAGAGAACCCAGAAGCCAGCACAGGCAACGATCATGTCCAAGTTAGGCTATCGAAAGTCACATACGGTGAACAAAAGGTCCATGTGATCACTACTTTATGTAGCCCATGTAGAGTAGTTACGTTTTCACTCTGCACTCTTTATGAATAATAATAATAATGATAGCATTTATTAAGTGCTTACTGTGTGCAAAGCACTGTTGTAAGCGCTGGAGAGGATACAAGGTGATCAGGCTGTCCCACAGGGGGCTCACAGTCTTCATCCCCACTTTACAGTTGAGGTAACTGAGGCCCAGAGAAGTGAAGTGACTTGCCCAAGGTCACACAGCTGGCAATTGGCAGAGCCGGGATTTGAACCCATGACCTCTGACTCCAAAGCCCAGGCTCTTTCCACTGAGCCACGCTGCTTCTCTTTTGAAGGTGTCAGGTTGGAAAAAGATCCGTCTTGCTCAGCCATTCAGCAGCGTGGTTTAGTTGAAGGTGCCCGGGCCTGGGTGTCAGAGGACCTGGGTTCTAATCCCAGCTCCGCCACTTGTCTGCTGGGAGACCTTGGGCAAGTCCCTTCACTCCTCAATGCCTCAGTTACCTCATCTGTATAAATGGGAATGAAATCCATCTCCTTCTGACTTAGTCGGTGAGCACCATGTGGTACAGGGAATGGATCCAATCAATCAATCGTATTTATTAAGCGCTTACTGTGTGCAGAGCACTGTACTAAGCACTTGGGAAGTACAAGTCGGCAACACATAGAGACAGTCCCTACCCAACAGCAGGCTCACAGTCTAGAAGGGGGAGACAGAGAACAAAACCAAACATACTAACAAAATAAAATAAATAGAATAGATATGTACAAGTAAGATAAATAAATAAATAGAGTAATAAATATGTACAAACATATATACAGGTGCTGTGGGGAAGGGAAGGAGGTAAGATGGGGGGGATGGAGAGGGACAATCCAAGCTGATTGTCTCGTGTTTCTTTTCCTCAGCACTTAGTACAGTGCCTGGCACATAGTAAGCGCTCAACAAATAGCATAAAAAGTAATTTCCATCCCAAATGCATTAAAAATAGGAAAGTTAGTACCGTCACAACTCTGTTGTGAAACAGAGGCTTCCTCTTCCCCCAGACTGTGAGCCCACTGTTGGGTAGGGACCGTCTCTATATGTTGCCAACTTGTATTCCCAAGCGCTTAGTACAGTGCTCTGCACACAGTAAGTGCTCAATAAATACAATTGATTAACCCGTGCTGCTTCCCCCAGGTGCAGAATAAGTAAATCTCTTCACAAATATGAAAAAAGGCACGTGTATTCCCCTCTCTAAACTGTGTCTCTGCCCGGGCCTGCACTACTCCAGGCTTTATTTTCTCCTCTCCTCCGAGCAACCTGACCGATCGGAAGAAAAAACGTCCTCTTTCCTTCTTGTCCCGGCAGAGACAAAGCCTTCCCAGTGCCCACTGACCTTTCCTCCCGCCCCGCTGACTGGTCACCAGCCCTGTCTATCAGTGCTCCCTCCTACCAGCCTCGAAGGTGGAAACACGGCCCCTGCAATCAGGATGGCAGCCCTGTTCTTTGGCAGAATAAATGCTCCGTCCACTCCCAAGATGGTTAATGTCTTCTCTCTCTCCTCCCGCCCCCACAGACCCATCACCGTCTTGCCCGAGATAAAAAGCTGGGCATTGGACGCTTAAAGGCTTTACAGTTACAGAAATCCATTTCTGTCATCCCACACACACCTAAATGGTGGTGTTCTTTGACCCCAGATATCACGAATACAGATTATCTTTTTCTGAAGAATCGGGGGTGGAAAATAAAAGCCCCGAAAAGTCAGTGGACAAAGACCGCGTGCCTCATAGAGTTCAGCTGCCCAATGCCATCGTTTTTATGTAGTCTTATGAAAATTAATAACCAGCCTGCACACATATGGGCTTATTTACATAAATCTTCATGAATATATGAATGGATAGAGGCATTGGGGAATTTGGCGGAGGAGGCTGGAACGCACTGCCTTTTTTCCCATCGAAACAAAAGGCCGCATAGGCAGGTTTCCCTAATAAGGCGCTAAATAGGTATCCGAGGCGGATGAGGTTTTCCCCCGGGAATCTAGGAAACTGACCTCCCTTCACCGAGCCGCGCAGGGCCCCTCTTCGAGGTTTTTCCAAACTTAATTAGCGTCGAAGATCTGCAGCCTCTTCTCGCCCCCGTTCCCTGGGACTGTGACCGTGCGAATGTGCCAGGCTTCTGGCTCACGTTCCCCTGCTTGTGAGGTGCAGTTAACCAAGCCCTTGGACATGGATTGCTTCATTGATTTGCTAATAATAATAATAATAATAATAATAATAATGGCATTTGTTAAGCGCTTACTATGTGCGAAGTACTGTTCTAAGCGCTGGGGGGGCCTACAAAGTGATCAGGTTGTCCCCCATGGGGCTCACAGCCTTCATCCCCATTTTCCAGATGAGGTCACTGAGGCTCCGAGCAGTGAAGTGACTCGCCCAAGGTCACACAGCAGACATGTGGCGGAGCCGGGATTCAAACCCACGACCTCTGACTCCAAAGCCCGGGCTCTTTCCACTGAGCCACGCTGCGGGGTTCATTGGGGTTTTGGGGAGCCGATGAGTCTGGCCGGCAACCATTCCCAAACAGTTCGTGGCCTCCAGAAGTCACTGGTGGACTGGTTTTATCTTAGACTGGTTGTTCGTTTTATTTATTTTTGTGGTGGATTGGTTTCATCTTAGACGGGTTGCTCATTTAATTTGTTTTTGTGGTACTTGTTAAGCGCTTACTATGTGCCAGGCACTGTACTAAGTGCTGGGCTAGATACAGACTAATCACGTTGGACACAGTCCCTGTCCCATATAATAATAATAATGATGATGGCATTTATTAAGCACTTACTATGTGCAAAGCACTGTTCTAAGCCTTGGGGGGATACAAGGTGATCAGGTTGTCGCACGGGGGACTCACAGTCCCCGTTTTCCAGATGAAGTAACTGAGGCCCAGAGAAGCGAAGTGACTTGCCCAAAGTCACACAGCTGACAAGTGGAGGAGCCGGGATTTGAACCCATGACCACTGACTCCAAATCCCGGGCTCTTTTCCACCGAGCCACGCTGCTTCTCCATGGGGCTGACAGTCTGAATCCCCATTTTACAAATGAGGTAACAGAAGCACAGGGAAATGAAACGATTTGCCCAAGGTCCCACAGCTGACAAGTGGGAGAGCCGAACCTAGAACCCAGATAATAATAATAATAATGGCATTTGTTAAGCGCTTACTATGTGCAAAGCACTGTTCTAAGCGCTGGGGCGGATACAAGGTGATTAAGTTGTCCCACGTGGGGCTCACATTCAATCCTCATTTTACAGATGAGGTAACTGAGGCTCAGAGAAGTTAAGTGACTTGCCCAAGGTCACACAGCAGACATTTGGCGGAGCCGGGATTCGAACCCCTGACCTCTGACTCCAAAGCCTGTGCTCTTTCCACTGAGCCACGCTGCTTCTCGTTATGGGCAAGGGATGTGTCTACCACCTCTGATGGCTTATACTCTCTCCAGCGCTTAGTAGGCGCTCATAATAATAATAATAATAATGATAGCATTTATTAAGCGCTTACTATGTGCAAAGCACTGTTCTAAGCGCTAGGGAGGTTACAAGATGATCAAGTTGTCCCATGGGGGGGCTCACAGTCTTCATCCCCATTTTACAGATGAGGTAACTGAGGCCCAGAAAAGTGGAGTGACTTGCCCAAAGTCACACAGCTTGACAAGTGGTGGAGCCGGGATTTGAACCCATGACCTCCGACTCCAAAGCCCGAGCTCTTTCCACTGAGCCACGCTGCTCATGTGACCTACTGGATAGAGCCTGGGACTGGGAGTCAGAAGGAGCTGGGTTCTAGTCCCAGTTCTGCCAACTGTCAGCTGTGTGACCTTGGGTAAGTCACTTGACTTCTCTGTGCCTCAGTTCCCTCATCTGTAAAATGGGGATTAAGACTGTGAGCCCCCCCATGGGACAATCTGATCATCTTGTAACCTCCCCAGCGCTTAGAACAGTGCTTTGCACATAGTAAGTGCTCAATAAATGCCATCATCATTATTATTATTATGTGGGACATGGACTGTGTCCAAACTGATTACCTTGTATCTACCCCAATCCTTAGAAAAGCGCTTGGCTCTCAGTAACACCAGACAAGTAGCATTTTAAAAAATATGTATTTGTTACCCATAGATAAACTGAATCGTCATGGGGCGTTGTAATTCTCACGTGCTCAAATAGTTTCTCCGTAAGGCCCTACTGAGAGCTCTCCTCCTCCAGGAGGCCTTCCCAGACTGAGCCCCTTCCTTCATCTCCCCCTCGTCCCCCTCTCCATCCCCCCATCTTACCTCCTTCCCTTCCCCACAGCACCTGGATATATGTTTGTACATATTTATTACTCTATTTATTTTACTTGTACATATCTATTCTATTTATTTTACTTTGTTAGTATGTTAGGTTTTGTTCTCTGTCTCCCCCTTTTAGACTGTGAGCCCACTGTAGGGTAGGGACTGTCTCTATACGTTGCCAAATTGTACTTCCCAAGCGCTTGGTACAGTGCTCGGCACACAGTAAGCGCTCAATAAATACGATTGATGATGATGATAGCCCCGGTGCCATTCATTCGTTCGTTCACTCGTATTTACTGAATGCTTATTGTATGCAGGGCACTGTACTAAGCGCTTGGGAAGAGTACAATACAACAATAAGCAGGCACATTCCCTGTCCGTAGTGCCGGTGAGCAGGAGATGTAGCAGGGTTACGGGGAAACAACTCCTTCAATCCCTGTGGAGCCTCCGGATTTTGGGGTCTTTCCCTCATGCCAGCGGCACGCGGGCTAAACTGTTGGGTGTATCCCTGTTTTTCTTTCAGGGAGGCAAACCGCGCAAGCACCGGAAAGATCGCCTGCAGGACCTGATCGACATAGGCTTTGGCTACGATGAGACGGATCCGTTCATCGATAACTCCGAGGCGGTAAGTGGGTTGACACCCCCTGCTCCCGCCCCGGGCGCCCGGAACGCCGCCGGCACGGCGGGCGAGGAATTCGTTGGGTTTGGCGGGAACGGAAGCCCAAAGATCAGACAGTCTGGCGTTTCGCATTCTCCACCCTGGGCCGGACGACGGGATCGATGAGACAAGCGGTGGTATTGATTCAGTGTGTGGACAGAGCACTGTAATAATAATAATAATGTTGATATTTGTTAAGCACTTACTATGTGCAAAGCACTGTTCTAAGTGCTGGGGGGGATACAAGGTGATCAGGTTGTCCCACGTGGGGCTCACAGTCTTCATCTCCATTTTACAGATGAGGGAACAGAGAAATTGTCATTTGCCCAAAGTCACACAGCTGACAATTGGCGGAGCCGGGATTTGAACCCATGTCCTCTGACTCCAAAACCCGAGCTCTTTTTCCACTGAGCCACGCTACTTTTAAGCACTGTACTAAGCGCTTGGGAGAGGAGGACGCAACAATTAGCAGATGCATCGCCCTCCCTTAATGAGCCTGTAGTCTAGAGGGATGCAAGAGAGTTTGAGATGAAATCAACACCATTTTCCAGTTTTCACTTTAGATCTGTGGGGCACGTAGTTTAGTGCTCAGCACACAGTAAGTGCTCAGCGAATACCAATAGTTTTGTTTTGGTTTTTTTTGTTTTTTTTTTTTGATGGCATTTATTAAGCGCTTACTATGTGCAAAGCACTGTTCTAAGCGCTGGGGAGGTTACAAGGTGATCAGGTTGTCCCACGGGGGGCTCACAGTCTTAATCCCCATTTTACAGATGAGGGAACTGAGGCCCAGAGAAGTGAAGTGACTTGCCCAAAGTCACACAGCTGACAATTGGCAGAGCCGGGATTTGAACCCATGACCTCTGACTCCAAAGCCCATTACCCTTTCCACTGAGCCACACTGCTTCTCTATAGTTGGTTAACTCATCTGATTCTCTTCCGATTATTTGCTTGTGAGTTACCTCCTTAGGCGAGAAAGCGTTCCCCCCGCACCCCGCCCCGGCTCTCCATTCCCTGGCAAGCTTCCCTCGCCCTCTCTTTTAGTAATAATGATGGTATTTGTTAAGCGCTCGCTATGTGCAAAGCACTGTTCTAAGCGCTGCATAGCTCCCTCGACCAGGAGGGCTGGACACCAAAGATGCCCTCACCCTACCCTCCACCCTCTGCTCACTCTTCTCTGAGGGATGACGGGGATAACTGGGGCATAAACCCCGAAAGACGATTCTCACGGTGTGTGGTGCCCCCTTTTCCTCTCCTCCTCCCCCTCCCCACAGCACCTGTATATATGTTTGTACAGATTTATTACTCCATTTATTTTACTTGTACATTCTATTCTCTTTTGTTAATGATGTGCATTTAGCTTTATTTCTATTCGTTCTGCTGACTTGACGCCTGTCCACGTGTTCTGTTTTGTTGCCTGGCTCCCCCTTCAAGACCGTGAGCCCGTTGTTGGGTCGGGACCATCTCTAGATGTTGCCAATTTGTGCTTCCCAAAGCGCTTAGTACAGTGCTCTGCACACAGTAGGCGCTCAATAAATATGATGGAATGAATGAATGAAAGGGTGACATGAGGGTAAAGCGGGGGTGTGTGTGAGCATTCATAAAGCATATTGCGGCAGTGGCATGGAAAAAGAAAAATCCTTGGCGAGAAGGCCTGTTTGGGTTTTTTTTTTATGGTACTTTTTAAAAAATGGTCTTTGTTAAGCACTTACTATGTGCCAGGCACTGTACTCAACACTGGGGGAGGTACAAGCTAAGCAGGTTGGACACAGTCCCTGTCTCATAGGGGGTTTACAGTCTTAATCCCCATTTGTCAGATGAGGTAGCTGAGGCCCAGAGAAGTGAAGTGACTTACCCAAGGCCACACGGCGGACAAGCGTAAGCCCGCTGTTGGGTCAGGACCGTCTCTATATGTTGCCGACTTGTACTTCTCAAGCGCTTAATCCAGTGCCCTGCACACAGTAAGCGCTCAATAAATACGATTGGATGAATGAAAAGTGGCAAGAGCAGGGATTAGAACTCAGGTCCTTCTAAATCCCAGACTCGTGCTTGATCCGGTACGCCCTGCTGCTTCGCTCTGCTTGCACCCAGTTAGACAGTGCACAGATGTGTGATTGCGGGGTTGAGGGAGATGATCGTCGCCCACCGAAGTAACGTCATGGGCAGTGAGGCTGCGGATGGGGCCGGGTGAGCCGTGCCGCAGGCGTGAAAAGGCCTACGTACCGTGTGCTGGTGTGGCAGACCAGATGCTAGCTGCCCGTAGAGTTCACATGCATTCATTAGAGAAGCAGCGTGGCTCGGTGGAAAGAGCCCGGGCTTTGGAGTCAGAGGTCATGGGTTCAAATCCCGGCTCCGCCACTTGTCAGCTGTGTGACTTTGGGCAAGTCACTTCACTTCTCTGGGCCTCAGTTACCTCATCTGGAAAATGGGGATTAAGTCTGTGAGCCCCAGGTGGGACAACTTGATTACCTTGTATCTACCCCAGCGCTTAGAACAGTGCTTTGCACATAGTAAGCACTTAATAAATGCCATCATTATTATTATTATATTCATTCATTCATTGTCGTATTTATTGAGCGCTTACTGTGTGCAGAGCACTGTACTAAGCGCTTGGGAAGTCCAAGTTGGCAACATCTAGAGACGGTCCCTACCCAACAGCGGGCTCACAGTCTAGAAGTTGTCGTTCTTAGGCTTCTCCCCCGCAACTTGGCATGTAGGGCGACAGTTAACGTGGGGTGAGCCTGGTTCTCCCGAGCCCTCAGCGCCAGTGACAGGTCCTTCCGGCCCCCAGGCCCGAGCTCTATCCACTAGACCACACCGCTTCTCGCGATTAACACGTCAACATCACGCTCTGACATCCCTCTGGGGGTGCATACGTTCTCCAGAGTAGCGGCTCCTCTAGGAACCAGTCTGGTGGGCAACTTGGCACGATCGCTCACGGGGCTCTTTCAAGCCATTTCATGGCCTGCTCTCCATCCCGTCTCCCAACAGGACTTGATCACATAGCAACAGTTGGCATAGGGGGGTTTTTTATTTCTTCACAGCCCCCCTAAAGTCGCATGTCCTCCAAGAGACCACCTCCAACTAACCTCTCATTTTCCCTATTTGCCGTCCCTCATCTTTACACTTCTCTTTAGAGAAGCAGCGTGGCTCAGTGGAAAGAGCCCGGGCTTTGGAGTCAGAGGTCATGGGTTCAAATGCCGGCTCCGCCGATTGTCAGCTGTGTGACTTTGGGCAAGTCACTTCACTTCTCTGGGCCTCAGTTCCCTCATCTGTAAAATGGGAATTAAGACTGTGAGCCCCCCGTGGGGCAACCTGATTACCTTGTAACCTCCCCAGCGCTTAGAACAGTGCTTTGCACATAGCAAGCGCTTAATAAATGCCATCATTATTATTATTATTATTATTATTATTATTAAGCTCTCCAGCGCTTAGAATAGTGTGTTGCACCTAGTAAGCGCTTAATAAATGCCGTTATTATTATTATTACACTTGGATCTGTACTGCCTAAACACTTGATATTCGCCCCAGCCCCATAGCGCTTAAGTACGTATCCTTCCCGTCTCCCATTTCCCCTGTCTGTAATTTAACGTCCGTCTTCTCCTTGAGGGCAGGCATCATGACTTCCACCTCTGTTGTACAGTACTCTCCCAAGCGCTTAGTACAGTGCTCTGTGGCCAGTCAGCGCTCAGTACGCAGCATTAATTGGGCAGGGAATGTAACTGCTAATTCTTTTGTATTGCACTCTCCCCAGCGCATAGTACAGCGCTCTGCTCATAGTAAGCCCTCAAAAAATACCGTTGATGGATTGATGGTGGGACTCAACTCTTCTCATCACCGTCAGACCCAGTGGCTTCCTTTTTCCATACTTCGGGAAGTGCAATAAAGCAAACAAAAACAAAATCAAACCTGACCCTAGGGTTCCATTAGGATATGGAAGAATATGGTTTGACTCGGGGATAGCGAGAACAAAGGCCAGTGACACAAAAACTATCAGTCAGTCAGTGGTCTTTACTAAGCGTCTAGTACAGTGCTGTGCACACTGTAAGCACTTAATAAATTCCAGTTGTTGATGTGAGTGCTTCCTCTAAGCCTGTCCTGTAGACTGTAAACGTGTTAGGGGCCGGGAACGTGACTGCGAAATCTGTGGTGTTGAACTCTCCCAAATTCTTATTACAGTGCCCTGCACGTAGTCAGTGCTCGATAAATACCATTAGTTGATCGATTGCAGAGCACTGTATTAAGTACTGGGAAAGTACAGTTTATATTATCTGTCCCCCATCCCCGGACTGTATGCTGTTTATTGTTGTATTCTCCTAAGCGCTTAGTACAGTGCTCTGCACACAACAGGCACTCAATAAATACGATTGAGTGAATACAATGTCGTGGAGTGGGTAGATGGAATTCCTGCCCACAGTTTGCAATTTCACGGAGGGCGCGGTGGGGAGAAGACAGGCATTAAATTACAGGTAGGGAGAATAACACAAACGAAAGTACCCCAAATCACAGATGACAACCAGGGTGTATACTAAGGTGGAGAATGAATACAGGTTTGCTAAAAAGCAGAGCATGGGCTTTGGAGTCAGAGGTCATGGGTTTGAATCCCGGCTCCGCCAATTGTCAGCCGTGTGACTTAGAGCAAGTCACTTCACTTCTCTGTGCCTCAGTTCCCTCATCTGTAAAATGGGGATTAAGACCATGCCCAGGTCTGTAGAATAAATAGCCCGCTGGCCGTCCCTTGCAACGGGGCTGTAGTTAATATCTAAGGGCCAGAGGTGAGTGGCGGGGAAAACGATTTCATGAGAAAGCATTCGGAGACGTGGGGTTTTCACTGAGCCTCGCTTTCCCCGTCCAGTACGACGAACTGGTTCCCGCCTCCCTGACGACCAAATACGGAGGATTTTACATCAACACCGGCACGTTGCAGTTCCGCCAGGCGTCGGAATCGGAGGACGAAGACTTCGTCGAGATGAAAAAGCACAGGCCGCCTAAAGTGAGTGCGTCTGGAGACTCGGTGCAGGTTGGAAGTGTGGGAAGTCCCCACCCATTCGTTCGATCGGTCGTATTTATTGAGCGTTTACGGTGTGCAGAGCACGGTACCGTGCGCTTGGGCGAGTACAATGGGTCCGTCATCCGGCAGACATTTTCAATCTCCCTGCAGTCTGAGAACCCTCTGAATGGTCTGTTGCCAGACTGGATTAAAGCCTACAGCTGGAAGACTTACGGTTTGGATGGTTCTTTCCCAAAAGGCCGTCTCTTTGGGTCATTTCCTTCCCCTTTTCAGAACTCTTCAATGGCAGCTAATTTCCCCGGCAACTACATAAAAATTCAAGCTCAGGCACAGGATTTTTCAGGTCATTGTCCAGTCTAGACTGTGAGCCCACTGTTGGGTAGGGACCGTCTCTATATGTTGCCAACTTGTACTTCCCAAGCGCTTAGTACAGTGCTCTGCACACAGTAAGCGCTCAATAAATGCGATTGATTGATTAACTGATTTACAGCTCCTCACTAGCCTCTTCTCCGGCTAAACCTTGGCTCGTACTCTCCGCGTTAGCCAAGTGTAAAGAGCGAGAGACCCATGGAGCGAATGACTGGTTCGATGAGCTTTTGTTCAGCCCAATCGGTCAGAGGTGTTTGTTGAGCACGTACTATGTGCGGAGCAGTGTGCTAAGCGCTGGAGAGTACAGCGGATTTGGTAAACTCAATCCCTGTCCTCTGGAAGCGTACGGTCTAATATCAAAGCTGCCCCTTTTGGTGAAATACTGGTCTTTACAACAGTAAAAATGATCTTTATTCACGGCGGGGGTCTCCCGGGGTCTTTGAGAGACAGTCACTACTCCGCGTTCCTGTTAAGGAAGAGTCATGTTGTATTGATCAGTGGTATTTTTTGAGCGCCTGTTATGTGCAGAGCACTGTACTAAGTACTTGGGAGAGTCTTTCACAGTAGAGTAGGTAGACTTGATCCCTACCGAAAGGGAACTTACTTAATCATATTTATTGAGCGCTTACTGGGTACAGAGCACTGTGCTAAGCACTTTAGGAGAGTAACTCGTCTCTAGACTGTAAGTTAGTTGTGGGCAGGGAATGGGTCTGTTTATTGTAGTATTGTACTCGGCCAAGCACCTAGTAAGGTGCTTTGCATCCAGTAAGCGCTCAGTAAATGCGATCGAATGAATGAACGAAAGCGCTGTAACAGACATTCCCTGCCCACAGTGAGCTGCGCATGCCTCGACTAACATCGTAGGCATGCTTACCACCCTTTCTCCTGACATTCATTCATTCAATCGTATTTATTGAGCGCTTACTGTGTGCAGAGCACTGTACTAAGCGCTTGGGAAGTCCAAGTTGGCAACATATAGAGACGGTCCCTACCCAACAGCGGGCTCACAGTCTAGAAGACATCCCTCCACGTCCTATCCAGACAGAAGTATGCTGTTGGATGCTGTCGGGGAAGCAGCGTGGCTCAGTGGAAAGAGCCCGGGCTTTGGAGTCAGAGATCAGGGGTTCAAATCCCGGCTCCGCCAACTGTCATCTGTGTGACTCTGGGCAAGTCACTTCTGTGTGCCTCAGTTACCTCATCTGTAAAATGGGAATAATAAATAAATAATAATAATGGCATTTATTAAGCACTTACTATGTGCAAAGCACTGTTCTAAGGACTGGGGAAGTTGCAAGGTGATCAGGTTGTCCCACGGGGGGCTCCCAGTCTTCACCCCCATTTTACAGATGAGGTAACTGAGTCCCAGAGAAGTGAGGTGACTTGCCCAAAGTCACACAGCTGACAATTGGCGGAGCCGCGATTTGAACCCATGACCTCTGACTCCCAAGCCCGTGCTCTTTCCATTCAGCTGTTTCATCAGGGGAACAGAGAGGAAGTCATCATCATCATCAATCGTATTTATTGAGCGCTTACTATGTGCAGAGCACTGTACTAAGCACTTGGGAAGTACAAATTGGCAACATATAGAGACAGTCCCTACCCAACAGTGGGCTCACAGTCTAAAAGGGGGGAGACAGAGAACAAAACCAAACATACTAACAAAATAAAATAAATAGAATATATATGTACAAGTAAAATAAATAAATAAATAGAGTAATAAATATGTACAAACATATATACATATATACAGTCCCCCAACGGCTTCTCCAAAGTGGGGAGCTGCCCTCAGGACCTCAGTGTTCTAATCCCGGCTCTGCCACTTGTCTGCTGTGTGACCTAGGGCAGGACACCTTTCTTCTCTGGGCCTCAGTTACCTCATCAGTAAAATGGGGATTGAGGCTGTGAGCCCCATGTGTGACAGGGACTGTGTCCAACCTGATTTGCTTGGATCCACCCAAGTGCTTAGAACAGTGTCTAGCACATAGTAAGCACTTAGCAAATATCACAATAATTATTATCATTATTATACCACAGGGGAGTCTGCTTGCTCCCCTCTCAGGGCAGATCTCCCCCAGTTATCAATCAATCGATCAATCAATCGTATTTATTGAGCGCCTACTGTGTGCAGAGCACTGTACTAAGTGCTTGGGGAGTACAAGTTGGCAACATATAGAGACAGTCCCTACCCAACAGTGGGTTCACAGTCTGAAAGGGGGAGACAGAGAACAAAACCAAACATACTAACAAAATAAAATAAATAGAATAGATATGTACAAGTAAAATAAATAAATAAATAGAGTAATAAATCTGTACAAACATATATACATATATACAGGTGTTGTGGGGAAGGGAAGGAGGTAAGATGGGGGGATGGAGAGGGGGACGAGGGGGAGAGGAAGGAAGGGGCTCAGTCTGGGAAGGCCTTCAGCACTTCTGTCCATAGCTATTGTGCCTTTATTTCTTAAACACTCACAGTGCTCACAGTCTGGTGGCATTGTACCCTCCCCAGCGCTTAATACAGTGCCCCACACAGCGGGTGCTCAATAAATACTCCGGAGCGATTGATCTCTTCCGCTTTGTTCGATTTCCCCAAGGTTCCTATCCGGTGTCCGTATAGCCCATGGAAAGTTCACCTTCATGAATGGGTATTTTAAATAACTGAAGACCGTTCTATTTGTGCTTATTTCTATCAATCAATCAATCGTATTTATTGAGCGCTTACTGTGTGCAGAGCACTGTACTAAGCGCTTGGGAAGTACAAGTTGGCAACATATAGAGACAGTGGGCTCACAGTCTATTTGTTTCCAGCACGGGTTTATGTAAGGTTGGGTTTTTCTCGCCGCCGTCTTTAGATAGGAAGCTTTTTGAGAGCAGCGGTTAGGCCTCCCCCTTCTAATGGAGCCGCCCCTCCGGCCCCAGGACCCAGGTTTGTGTTCGTGTGCATGCGCGCGTTTACTATATACCGGGCACCAAGTGCTGGGGTAGACACAAGGTAATGGGCATGGACACAGTCCATACTCCACGTTGACAATCTGAGGAAACTGAGGCCCGGACAAGTGAAGCGACTTGCCCGAGGTCACACGGCAGGCACGTGGCAAAGCTGGGATTAGAACCCAAGTCCTTCCGACCCCCAGGCCCCTCCTGTATCCACCGGGCCACACTGCTTCTCACCCAAGGCTCTAAACCAATAGTAAGCGCCCAATAAACACGGTTGACTGGCCCGTCGGCCTGGGGCGGGCCGCGAAACTGTGATCGAGATGGTTCCAGCTGAAGAGTAAGACGCATTTTGCATTCCTTTTACAGGTTTCCAAAATAAAAGAAGGAGAGGATTTCAGCCTGAAGAAGAGGAAGCGGAAAGAGGAAGGAGAAAAGGAGAAGAAGGCTCAGAAGATGAAAGTTCCCAAACAGCTGGGGTAGGCCTCAAAAAGCGGGGGCATCACAGGCATGATTTCTTCCGTGCAGAGAGGGTGCAGCTGACATGGGCTCTCGGCTTTTATGGTATTCGTTAAGCGCTTCCCACTGTCGAACCCTATTCTGGGGTAGATACAGGTGAATTAGGTTGCACACAGTCCCTGTCCCGCTTGGGATTTTCAGTCTAACTGGGAAGGAGAACAGGAGCACTGAGGAAAGAGAAGTTAAATGAGTTGCCCAAGGCAGCACAGCCAGCCGTTGGCAGAGCTGGCTTTGATGGGGATTCCCTTTTAATGGCTTCATGGTTGGCTTTAATGACTTTAATCCTTGACCGGGTTGCCCCAACTCGGCGTGGAACCAGGTCTCTAGAAGAGCCCAATCGGAAAATGTCTAGTCTTCCTCGTTCACGTTCGGCTCATTCCGCTTCCTAAAAGCCGTCGGAATAAGACTCTCCCGAGTCCGGGGCAGTGGAAGTCTCAGGAGCCCTTGGGCGGAGATTCATTCATTCATTCATTCAATCGTATTTATTGAGCGCTTGGGAAGTACAAGTTGGCAACTTGTACTTGTTGGCAACAAGAGGGGAGGGGTTCCTCCCTGGATTGGGGGTGTTCCCTCCGTCCCACTAGGGGAAGCAGCACGGCCTAAGGGATAGAGCACAGGCTTGGGAGTCAGAAGGACCTGGGTTCTAATCCCGGCTCTGCCACTTGTGTGCTGGGTGACCTTGGGCAACTCACTCAGCTTCTCTGTTCCTCAGTGACCTCAGCTGTAAAAATGGGGATTGAGACTGTGAGCCCCATGTAGGACAGGGCCTGTAGCCAATCTGATTAGCTTCTATCTACCCCAGCGCTTAGAACGGAGCTTGACACACAGCGAGCGCTTAACCAATGCTACTATTATCATTACCACTAAAACATGTCACGGTGGGGATGAGAGTGGAGGAAGAGGGGAGCGGGAATGGGTATAAGCACCCCTCACGCACACATATACGTGCACTCTTCAACTGTTAAAGGTAGCCTTGGAAAGGAACAGCACTGGAAAAGAAGAGGGTCTGGGAAGAATAGGTCTTGGGTTCGAATTCTGACTTTGCCAGTTGATATAACTTGGGCAAGTCACAGAACTTCCCTCCGCCTCCTCATCTGTGGGATGGTGAGAAAATACTTGCTCTTCCTCCCCCTTACACTGTAAGCCTGGTGTGGGACAAGGATGGTCTCATCTGCTTATATTGTATGTACAGTGCTGGGCACGTAGTAAGCACCTATCAGACTATCGTTATGATGAGCAGGATTACAATCCTGCTGATGGCTGAGCCTTACAGAAGCCTCCTTTCTTTTCCCTGCTGATGGCTGAGCCTTACAGAAGCCTCCTTTCTTTTCAGAGTTCTAGCCCTCAACTCGCACAAGTCGGAAAAGAAGAAGAAGAAACTCTATAAAGATTCTTTCTCTCTGGCCGCCATGATCCGAAAATTTCATAAAGAGAAAGAAGCGTTACGGAAGAGAGACTCTGCCCCGAAAGAGGCCGTGACTGTGGTGCCCTCCGCCCTGAGTAAATCTCCCTCCGTCGCGGCCACCTCCGCCACCCCCCTGGGCCACGACGCCTCCGAGTTAAACCTCACGAGCCCCGACCCCGTCCTCTCCATTTTCGGGAGCACAAACGAGCACGAACTCCTGCAGGAAGCCGAGTCTGCCCTGGAGATGCTGGGAGACCTCGACTTCGACCGGCTACTGGATGCCACCTCGAATGGCAGCCCCGTGTCTGAGTCCGGGGGCGAGAACGGCAGCGCGGCCCAGCCCCCTCCCACCGCTCAGGTCCCGATGCCCAAGCTGGTCCCCAGCCTCCCGGAAGGCCTGCCCGTTCTCCTCGAGAAACGCATCGAGGACCTCCGCGCGGTAAGTGCCCCAGCCCAGACGGCTCCACGGAAAGCGACTC
Organism: Tachyglossus aculeatus; assembly: GCF_015852505.1. NCBI lineage: Eukaryota > Metazoa > Chordata > Mammalia > Monotremata > Tachyglossidae > Tachyglossus > Tachyglossus aculeatus. The sequence continues at coordinate 5,538,786 of NC_052076.1, read as the reverse complement.
CGTTTCTTTGCCGACGTTCCGCTTCCTCCGGTCGCTTGGAAGACGGGATTTTTCTGTACTGGTTGTGGTATCCGTTAGGCGTTGCCTCGGCGACAAACACTGTTCTGAGCGCTGGAGTAGATGCTAGATGGCCAGGTCGGACGAGTCTGTGTAGAAGGGAGAACAGGGACTGACTCCCCATTTTACAGTTGAGGAAACTGAGGCCCAGTGAAGGGTCACAGCGCAGAGGAATGGCAGAGCCGGGATCAGATCCCAGGTTCTCCGACCCCCGGGTCCTCGCTCTTTCCTCTAGGCCCGAAGAGTAGAAGACTCTCCGGAGGGCCGGGTTTTCTTTCAGGTGCCAAGGATTGGTCTTCAGGAGAGGGTGTTTGAAGAGGAGAGCATTTATAGCCAAGGATAGGCGATTGTCGGTATCGCTGTCGGGAAGCTCCGTGTCGGGTCTTTATCCAGAAGACTGGAAAATGGCTGTGCTCTTCCTCCTCCCCATCCCCGCCAAAGAGATGGGCTCGCCGATCCCGGAAATAGCTCCCCATTAATAGAGGGATGAAAAATTGAGAGCCGTTTCTAAGAATAACTAGATCGTGAGCGGGAAATGTTCTGAGCAGATCGGCTAGACTGAATTATTCCTGTCAGAATTACTAGCGGTAGGGCTGAATTAAGATGGAGGGTTTAGAGATCGTGGAAGAGAATCTGCTGTTTGGGGTTGGCATTTTATAGAGCCGCCGTTACCTTCAGGGGCCGGGAGGAAGTGGGTGGTTATGGGATACCTGGGGAAGGCAAACTCAGACTGGCTGTGGGGAGCAAAGGACGGTGAAGAGTTCAGGGATTCCGAGGTTTCTCGTTTGGAAGTGCCAAACGAGAGCCAAGAACAGAGGGAGCTGCGTAGAGAGAAAATAAGAAGCTCTGAGCAGCTTGAGTTCGTGAGATGATACGTCATTCGGTCAATCAGTCAATCAGTGGTGTGTATTGAGGGCTTACTATGTGCAGAGCACCGGACTAAGCACTTGGGAGGGTACAGTACAACAGAATTAGTAGTCACATTCTCTACCCGTAACTAGTTTACCGTCTAGAAACGGGCTTACTTGCTTCACGATACAGGTGTCACCTTGAATGTAGTTGGGAGTCGAAACCGTGGTGACTCGAAGCCTTGACAGGGACATCATTCCATTTTGGGAGAAGAAGAAGGGCCCCCCTCACACCCTCCAGTTGTAGATGGGCCATAAGTTGGGTATTTTTAAGCCCACCGTGCTCAGCGCCCGGGTAGGTACAGGAGAATGAGTTTAAACACAGTCACTGTCCCATTTTGGGCTGGTGATCTGCCAGCTAGGGAGAGAGGGTATGCACTCTCCCCATTGTGCAGACGAGGAAACCCAAGGTCAGAAGAGGAAATAACTTTACCCACAGTCACACAGAACATCGGTGGCAGAGCTGGGGCTAGAACCTGGGCGTCTCCCCCACCCCCCGCCCGTCTCCCAGTTCTGGGCTAAAGCAGTCAGTGGTATTTATTGAGCGCTTGCTAGGTACAGAGCACTGCACTAAGCACTCAGGAGAGCGTAATAGAGCAGAGTCAGGAGACGTGTTCCCTGCCCATAAGGAGCTCTTTCCGAAAGGCCCGGGAGTCCCAGAGCCAAACCAGGTGTGTGCTAAATCCTAGAAGGCAAAGAGGATATTGAGGAATATGCTGGGAGCTAGTAACCAAGATGGAGGAGGATCAAGGATGAAAAATGTTCTGGAGTTTTGGATCTCTTTTCCATAACCCCATTTGGACGGTTAAATAAGTCGCTTATATTCCCCACACCCCTTTTCCGCGTCTAACCTCTATTCAGTGGTGTAGTTGACAGGTAGGACGTGTGGAGTATACAGATTGCAGTTTATCGTACAAAATCTCTTTGGGTTCCCTGCTTTCACCCATTCCCTGCCCAAGTCCGGCCTGCGGCAAGCATGTTTTAGAACTTTTTTTAAAAAAATGACATCTGCTAAGCCCTTTACTGTGTGCCAGGTATTGTACTAAATGTAGGGTTTGAGGGCGAGGCCAATAACAACAAACTGAATCTTCTGGTGGGGCCGGTGGGAGAGATGTGTGGGAGGGGAGTGGTGTTAGAAGAGGTCCCGGGGGAAGGCGTGCCCTTTGACCCTAACTGCCGCCAGCACCCGTGGTCCATTCCAGGAATGAGCAGACGGAGGTGGAAGCTGGGATATTTCTTGGGAAAAATCGATGGGAAGGTGCGGGGTGGGTGGAGAGCGAAAGAGGGCAAACGCAGAGGAACAGATAGGAAAGAAATAGAAGCCACTGAAAAGTCAAAGCTGTAGCAAGACTGTGAAAGTTAGAAGCTGAAAGAGGCGGGAAAGGTGGGAGAGAGGAGGTGAGGCCCAGCCGCCGTCATCGGTCGACGATTGTTGGAGATCCGCGAAGGTGTGTGTCATGTTAGGAGCTTCGGAAATATGTCCCAGGTGGAGAAAATGCGCTCAGTAACCCTGGATTTGCAGTAGTCCAATGCAGCAAAGTTGGTAGACACGTTCCTTGCCCACAAAGAACTTAATCTAGAGGATGGGAGAAAGATAAAAATATTCCTTTTCAGTTTGGTGGTCTCGTTAGAATTTAAATTTAAGGAAGTTCGTCTCTCTCTTTCCCAGCCGTTGGCCCCCAAATAACCAATAGCTAAGTGCGCACCGCTCATCCGGGATAAGATTCCCGTTTGGGGTATCACGGGATGAAGGTCAAAGCAATGTTTATCTTAAAATGAGTCTCCATTGTCCCTTCCCAAGTGGACTGTGCACAGCAAGAGCTCAATAAATACAACTGATTAATTAGAAACCCGTCAATAGTTTCTGTGGGCATTGAGTAGCAGGAATCGGATCCAGCTGGCTCAAATCCAAATGGCGCAGAAGTTCCTGAGTAGTAAGTACTCAATACGAATGAATGAATTAATGAATGAATTAGAAATAATAAGAGTAGGAGATGAGAAACCTGATTTTTCAGAAAGTAATGGAGAAAAGAAATCGCCTTCCTGAAGGAAATGACAAAATAGACTGTTACCCTTGGAGAATAAGGTTGCCAACCTCAAGCTTAGCCTGATACAAATCACCACAGTTTGGCAAACATTTCTTCGAGTGTTGGGGTTGCCTAAAAACGAGCCGTCCATTTTAAAAGTCAAAAGCTATGCTGAAAATTGACGTTAATACCTGCTGCCTGCCAAAACGGTGAAACAATAATAGCACGTGAGGTGGAATGGAGCCGATGCCAGATAGCGTTTGATAGGCGCCGTTGTCAAAAAGAACTTAAAGATGCCATTTTTATGTTAGATCCTAGTTATATCTTAGGATATTCCACCCGCATGATGATCTTAAAATTGCCTCAATCCCTTCCTGTCCCGTGCTGATACAGGTCTGCCATTTTGTGGTTTTCCTCTTCTGGTCTGCTCCAGAGAACTAGTTCCTGGATTTATAAATTATTCATGCATATCAGCATCTGCCTCCCCCTCTAGACTGTAAGTTTGTTACAGGCCGGGAACGTACCTGCCAATTCTGTTGAATTGTACTTTCCAAAGTGCTCAGTATAGCGCTGTGCACATAGTAAGCGCTCAATAAACACCATTGATTGATTGCCTTTTATCAGGTGACCTAGGCCTTGCTTAGTAGGGTTAATATACAGCCTGGTATTTACCTTCCCAGAGACTCCAGGAAGAAGAAGGAGGTGGGGAGTGTGAGAAGTCAGGGCATTCAGGAAATCAGTCAAACCGTGCTATTTATTGAGCACTTACTGTGCGCACGAAGCACTTTACTAAGTGCTTGGGAAAGCACAGTAAAATATTGTTAGTAGACATGCTCCCTGCCCACAAGATGCTTACACTCCCTGGAGGGAGACAGACCTATTAAAATCAATTATGGGGCGGCGGGGGGGGGAATAGAGGATAAGAATATGTACCTTAATGTGGTGTGGCTGGGGGGACTGTGCAAATGCTCAGGCGAAGCAACAGGGAGAAAGGGGAAGGGAAATGGGTGCTCAGGGAAGGCCTCTCGGAGAAGATGGGATTTGGGGAGGGTTTTGAAGTTGGGAAGAATGGCGGACTATGAAATATGAAGCGGGAGGGAGTTCCTGGCCCGAGGGAGGTTGTGGGCAAGGGGTCAGCGGCGGAATAGATGAGGTCTTGGTGCAGAGAGTGCGGTTGGTGCCGGATTGGATCGTAGTAAGGAGATCAGCGAGGTAAGATAGGGAAGGGAGCTGACAGAGCGCCTTAAAGCCGACGGGAATGAGTTTCTGTTTGATTAGGAGCTGGACGGTTAGCCGGCAGAGGTTTTCGAGTGGGAAGCGGTTTTTCAGAAAGATGGAGTTTGTCGCTCCACTTCTGAGATGGAAAGCTCCCTGGCTGCCGTTGGAATGTGGTTTTCTCTTTAATGCCCCGACTTCCATTCACAGCTTCCCAAGAGTGGAACCAAGGACTGCTTAAGAGTGGAAAGAGCCTGGGCTTTGGAGTCAGAGGTCATGGGTTCAAACCCCGGCTCCGCCCACTGCCAGCTGTGTGACTTTGGGCAAGTCACTTAACTTCTCTGTGCCTCAGTTGCCTCATCTGTAAAATGGGGATTAAGACTGTGAGCCCCCCATGGGACAACCTGATCACCTTGTAACCTCCCCAGCGCTTAGAACAGTACTTTGCACATAGTAAGCGCTTAATAAATGCCATCATCATTATTATTATTATTAAGCTCATTAGCCTTTGCCACTGCCAGGATCTGAGAGAGTTCCTGATTGAGATGGTCCTTTCCTGGAGTCGACGTAATAATTTTGAGGCCGCTCAGCGAGAGTGGCCTGTCAAACTCTCTAGAGTCATCCCCGGGGGTCCCAACAGGCCGCCTCGGGGGTCAGACCAGACATCGCCTGTGGAGTTGGGAGTTGGGTTCCGGCTCCGTTGGCCAGCACCGTTCACCTCGCCCTCCATCCGTGAAGTCGCGGGGATGGGGAACCCTGTTTGGCAACCTCGGCCCAAGCAGCGAGATTCCTGCTTTGGCCACTGGCTTCTTTCCTCTGACAAGTTTCACTAGCTCCGATCGGAGCGAGAGCCGTCAAAAGATTTCTGAGCCCGGTGTTTAGAGGAACGCGGAATGATAAATCCGTCCTTTGTCGTCGTCTCTTCTTTCTTTTCCTCTTGGTTATTTCACTTGGGGGGTGGCCAGGGAGGGAGATCTTTCTTTCTCTCCAGCAAGCGGCTGATTGGAACGCTAGTTGAAAAAAGGAAACGCTGAGAGTGACTAACTGTACGCTCTATTTGTCCTCATGGGGATGGGGTGGGGAGTGCAGAAAGAGAGGAAAAAGCCAGGTTGGGTGGGTTATTGTTTTGTTTTTTTCTTTTTGTTAACTTTTTTCCAAATAGCAGGAATGTTGAATGGCAAAATGTATGGATGGACGCTGTTGGCCTCGACTGGCAGGTGTGTAAAGTTTGGTGTATTTCCAGGCGGTGACCAAGTGGTTCCCTGGCTCTCTCTGTTCTTCGCTTCTCTTGATCCGGGGCTTTACTTGGGATTTTAGGCTGATAAAAAACTTCCCAGGGACTGCTCCTGTTCCATTACTTTTTCTTCCATGTGTCACGTTCCCGTCCTTTTTTATTTCAAGGTTCTCAATTACCGCTGGTGCTTTAGAGACGAGGCATCCGTATTGCGGGTGATCGGCCCCTGTGCTGAGAGTTGAGCCCAGGAAGGAGTGTTGCCTTCAGAAACCCTTCAGTGTTGCCATTTTTGTTCAGAGCAGCACGATTTGGTACATCGGATGGAAACAGCATGGTTTAGTGGATGGAACATGAACTTGGGAGTCAGGCCAGAATGTACCAATATTTTGGGTACATTCTTCTGTTGAAAATTGTTTGATTCTTTCAATTTTCCAGAAGGACCCTACCTTTGTTGCCAGACTGCAATGCCCAAAGACAATAAGGGTTCCACCTTACCAGGTGGTTAGGCCTGTCATTGGCACCAGGGCCCCTTAAAATAACATCGTCTGACTCCTGGCCGGCCCTGAACCGAAGTGCCCAGGCTGGTCCAGGCATCAGCCCGCTGCAAGGGGATGGAGGAAACTGGGATCGGGTGGCATCCCCAAAATCCCAACACATTTCGATGGGTTTATTCAGAGCCATCCCTGAGATGGGAACTAAAGTTAATCGATTTGGGGGCCAGCTCTGAAAATATCTCTAACCCTGTTTAGTGATGCAGTCAATCATTGGTATTTATTTATTGAGCACGTACCGTGTGCGGCACGCTGTACTAAACACTTGGGAGAGCCCAATACAATAAAGTCGGTAAGCGATCCTTGCCCCCAAGGAGTGCGAGTCAGTTTTAAGCCAGGGAGCAATGATAGAAGCAGAATTTTGATGACCTGAAGTCCGTGCTACTGCATGTTAAATGGTAGCTGCCGTTTGCTCTGTGCTTACGCTAAGCCCTCCTCCCTGGGATCCGTTCCCCGTCCCTCAGTTCTCCACTTCCCGAGGGAGTCTGAGGAGATATGTCAGCCCTCATTAACAAATCCCAAGGTGGTGGAAGTAGGAGGTATGCAGCGGGGTGAGAGATTGTGCCCTCCTGCCCCCGACAAGTTCCACAGACAGCTTTATAGTTACATGGCGGTTTCAGAGACGGGAATGGAATCATAGTCGTGGCCTCAGCAAGCGTCAAGAGTGCAATCGTAAGATACTGCTCTGGATCCAAATTCCTGGTCTTGAGAGTTTGGAATTCCTCTATGATAAATCTGCTGGGAACACCTGCAAACCGCACCCCACCCCCCCGAATCCCATCTAGTTCTCAAAGGCAGAGAGGGAAGAGCTGCTCCGGTCCTCTCCAGCTGGCTTGGCTAATTATGCTGATATTTCATCAGCCTGGAGTGCTCCTGCTTTGGCAACAGGACTCTGGGGAGGCGCAAGCCATTGCTTAATTTACTCCCCGCTTAGCTTCGCTGTTGGGGAAGGGGGGAGAAGAGAGAGAAAAATGCCCAGTGATGCTTGAAAATGAGAATATACTGACCTCCACTACACCTTGGCTTTGAGGACGAGAGTAGGTAATACTGAAAGCTTGGTGCTGTTAGACTTCAGCACCTCTCTCATCGCCGATGAGCGGGATACTCCCATTTTGGTCATGGTGGTATCTCCCAGGAAGGAAGGATTTAGAGGCCATTTTGGTAAGCCCTGTTATTTCACAGGCATCTCTCTGCAACAGCCCCCGCTCCCACACCTAGCAGTAACAGGTTTGCAGAAGGCCCGGTCTCCGAAGGTTTATGGCTGGGCAAGGGCTTCTCTGCTTGGACTTCACAGCCTGACTAGGGGTAGACCTGTGGCAAGCCGGAATTTGGTGAAGGGAGAGAGGGGACTGGCTTTGTGTCCTTGAGGGAGACGATGCCTATGCCCCCCGTGTTAAGGTGTCGTCAGGATCTGGGAAATAATTCGCGTCAGTCGGAGAGCGACACCGTTTCAGCATCCTTTTAGGCGATTTCTTTGACACCTTCTAAGGAATTTGGCGAAGGGAAAGAGGGGACTGGGTATGTGTCCTTGAGGGAGACGATGCCTATGCCCCCGTGTTAAGGTGCCTTCAGGGTCTGGGAAATAATTCCCGTCGGTCGGAGAGCGACACCGTTTCAGCATCCTTTTAGGCGATTTCTTTGACACCTTGTAAGGAATTTGGTGAAGGGAAAGAGGGGACTGGCTTTGTATCCTTGAGGGAGACGATGCCTATGCCCCCCCTTCAAGGTGCCTTCAGGGTCTGGGAAATAATTTGCGTCGGTCGGAGAGTGACACCGTTTCAGCATCCTTTTAGGCGATTTCTTTGACACCTAAGTGTCTGCTGATACTGGCAGGGTGGTTTATTCCCCTCCCAAGGAAACGGGTCAGTTAAGGAGGGCATTTGAGGAGGAGTCCAGAAGTCCGCTTGAGCGATTTTTGGTGTGCTAGGGTCTTAAAAGATTGTGTTTTCCCAGCTTGGGGTGGTCCTTTTAGGCAGAGGCTCTGGCATGATTGGAAGAGCAAAAGGTAACGCAGAAACAGCGCCAGGAGCTTCAAATCACAAAAGCCGCGACCCAGCGAGGAAGATTTAAATGTAGGCATAGACGGGGATAATAATGCATATTATCTGTCTTTCAATTAGGCAATCCATAGTATTTTTTGTGTGCCTATTGAGAGCTAAGCCCGTGTTAAACACTCGACCTCGAGTACAAGAGAAACAGAACACACATTCTGCGCCCTGAAGGAGTTTACAGTCTCCCCTCCGGCCCCCCGACACACACACCCCCCAAAAAAAATATCAAAGTGGAAGCAAGAGGAGCACAAGAGTAGGGCAGGAAATGGTACAGATAGAGCAGAACAAAATAGCTGAATCAGTAAATGAATGTATTTCCAGCCTCACTGGTGTGCTGGATAAATTGCCACCCTCAGTAGCACCACTTTTGAATACTAACACCGATCCCGTGGGGGTGTGGAGGAGTTGGGGGAGGGGGCGAGTGAGAGAGAGAGAGTGCACACATGCGTGTACGTTCTCTTTTTGTGTTCTGGTTTAGAATAGAAATGGTGAGGATCATGTGAAACAGTGGATAAACCCACACAGTTGCAAGCAAACCCATGCTCAGACATGCATTTGGGAAGATTTGGGGAGCTTTTGTATTTTGGGGGGTGGTTTATTCCGCATTCGTATTCACGCCCCTGTGGGTCCACCCTTAACTTCCTACTAGCTTTGCCCGATTCTTGGGGTGACGGATCACCCAGCTCTGATGGGTGGGGTTGCCAGCAAAGAGAGGAAAAACGTTCCGTGTTTTCCACTCCCTTCCCACCCCCGACCCTAGCTGTTGGCAACGGAGGTCTGAAGACCTCGAGCGGGAAGCCCTTCGTCACTGACTCCGCTGGGCTTGGAAAAGGATTGCAAGTGCAGTTCGTTTGTTCATTTGTTCAGTCGTATTTATTGAGCGCTTACTGTGTGCAGAGCACTGTACTAAGTGCTTGGGAAGTACAAGTTGGCAACACCTAGAGACGGTCCCTACCCAACAGTGGGCTCACAGTCTAGAAGGGGGAGGCAGAGAACAAAACATATTAACAAAATAAAATAAATAGAATTAATATGTACAAATAAAATAGAGGAATAAATATGTACAAACATATACACATATAATATATAAAGGTGCAGTCTACCTTTGGCCGCCGTAGCCGGGAGCAAGGGATGGCCAGTGCCCCGGAGACAGGCTGGTTCTGCTCTGGCTGCCGCTGCAACACCCCAGAGAGCTGCCCCCAGGACTCAATCAGTCAATCAATCAATCAATCGTATTTATTGAGTGCTTACAGTGTGCAGAGCACTGTATTAAGCGCTTGGGAAGTACAAGTTGGCAACATACAGAGACAGTCCCTACCCAACAGTGGGCTCAAGTTTGCTCTCCACCCCCAAATTCTCCAAAATGAATTCTGGAGTTTTGGGTGCCATCCTCTCGTGCGTCCCAGGTCCTATTTTCAGGTTTCTAATATAGGAGTTTATGTGCAAACAGAAATACTATGGCTGAAAGACTGGATTTACCAGACGAGCGTGGCTGCCCCAGAAAAGTCTGGGTAGGAGAGTTCACTAAAGTCCCCTTGACTTTAGCATGTTCATTTCCATTCCTCCTGCTTGACTTCCGTCCATTTCATCCATTTCGTCTTTTCCCCCAAGATCCACACTTAAAAACTAAGCTTTTGTGAGACTGCCAGGGCATCCAGCATGAGGATTTTCATCAAGAGTTCGTTAGAAACTTTATGGAAAGGAATCCCTTCTGTTCCGAAGCCATTTTGCTTTGATTAGCGGGGAGCTAGAGAAGACAGGAGGGGCATCTGAGTTGCAGGTTCTGTCGGCTCTGGCCTCTCTTCACCTCACTATAGCAGTTCTTTGCGACAGTTCCACAAAGAGTGCATTTTAACCTCAAACTGTGGTGCGTTGTCTAGGCCGCCAAGCTGTTTGATGAAGAAGGTAGGAAAAAATTCTTCACACAGGATGTGAACAACATGCTACTGGAGTAAGTAATTTACTTCTTTGGTTCCAGATCCCTGGCAGATTGCATTGGTTTGTCCTCGTCAGTCGAGGCTCTGCGGGGTTAGGTGGTCCAGCTTAGGATGTGTGGCAAGCTGAGGAGGAATTCCCAGCTCCCTTCACTTCCTGTGAACTCCGGCTGCCAGTCAGATCCTGCCGCTTCCGGACCGGCTGGGGCTCTTCGGGATGCTGCCCTCTGCTTCTCTAACGCTTGAGCTCTCAGACTCCTGTCGGGCAAATGGGCAGTGAAGCTTCGCTTCAGCAAGAGGGATCCAGGGCAGTCGTGAGGTAGAACTCCCTGCCGGTTGGCGCTGTCGACTGGGGAGTCTCTATCTCTGCAAAGCAGTATGCAGAGGGGGGATTTTGGAATGAGCTCTGCTCCACTCCCAACACTTCCTGGAATGCTCGCTGGACTGAGGCAGGGAGAGGGATTGGCAGAGGACAGAAGACAAGGCTGTGAGGAACACACAGAGGCGACCAGGCCTCCGGAGAAGAGTTAAATCTGTGTAGGGTCCCCCCTCCTTGCTCCGGAATCCTCTTCCGTCTCCATCGTACTCCTCCCTTGGGAGCCTGGACCCGGCATCTGGGCCGGGGACGAGACCACTAGCTCTGACTTCCCTTTCCCCGGGCTCGCTGGGGAACGGCGCAGACTCAGAGGCTCGTGGGCATCGAGTCGGAGACTTTGGGCAGATTTAAATTGTAGGATAAAAACTGAAACGACAGGTTTTTCGAATCGCAGCGGGAACCACCGTAAGGAGGGTAGTCTGTCCGCATGCACTGTAGGAAAGGAGTTCAAGTCCAAGCAGTCTTCCGTGTCTGTGACCTTCGAATGGCGACCACTTTAGTGCATCGATTGCAGGAGATTTCTAAACGTGGACATCGTGTCTTAGGTGTGTGTCGGGGACAGGTGGCTTCTCGTCGAGCTGATTAGTGGTCGGGGTGGTCATTCTTCATAGGGTTGGATTTAACTTTGACCAAAGAAGCACAAGAGGCAACCCACCCGCATTAAACCGATCCCGGGACGTCTCCCATCCTCCCTTCCAACAGCCCAGAGAGCGGTCCTCACAACCACATACATCGTGATCGGCAAACGGGAGTACCCTCCCTTCCCCCGTCCACGGAGAATTTCTATTTCTAGGAAATACCCTCACCGACGTGAGTTGCATCATTAACGCCATTTTGAGAAGCGCTGGTGGCGTCATTTATACACTGTGTTATTTCAGATGAGAAATGACGACCAGTTGCTTTGGACTGAAATGCAGGTCGCACCTGGGGTAACCAGTGCAGTCAAAATGGAGGCTCCTTTTCAGAAAAAAGCTGGTTTTCCTGTAGCGCCCGATATCTTCGAGTCGGCGATTTCGTGGGCTTCACCTAAATCGACAGACCCTATCGACATGGCCATTAGATAGCACTCGCCCCCTGATATTGTGATAAATATTTCACACCCGTCGGCGTAAACAGCTTCCCTGGGGATGGCAGCCAGAGTTCGCATCAGTGGGGTACCTGTGTTGGCCTGGTTAACTCACGAAAAGAAACGGGTGCAGAAGTTGGGGCCGGTATGTGCGGACCCTCCCCGGCTTTGTATCTGGTCCTTTCCAGACTTCCTCCACAGGAGTGGAGCTCTCCCTGGCTGTGTGGTGACTCTAGGAGTCCGTTTTACCTGTCACTGCTCGGTAAGGCGAGGTCAGACCCGCTCCCGCCGGCGAGTCGAACAGCGTCGCGAGGGACTGCTTTCCCAGCCCCGTCGCGCCTGCCCCTCGCCAAACTGCCAAGTCGGGCAGAGGCCCCCCCGGGCCCAGTTAGTTCCGGATCATCCGTTTCCCGCTGTCCGCTCAGCGCCCTTCCCTTGGCTCAAAAGGTGCCTCCAGCACTTTTAAGGCCCCCTCCGTGGAAATAGCCTATGATGGTTTTAAGCAGCCTATGATGGTTTTAAGCATAAGAGTAGTGGACAGAAGTGATTTCTGATAATTGTCTACTGAGGCCTTGGGGCTTGAAGAAGTCAGGTTGTTCCTGGGTGGTATGTTGAGATCTTGAGCTTACTCCTTGTCTGTCTCGCCATCGACCCCCAGCCCACGTCATCCCCCGGGCCTGGAATGCCCCCAATCCCTCTGCCCCTCCGCCAAGCTTGCTCTCTTCCTCCCTTCAAGGCCCTGCTGAGAGCTCACCTCCTCCAGGAGGCCTTCCCAGACTGAGCCCCTTCCTTCCTCTCCCCCTTGTCCCCCTCTCCATCCCCCCGTCTTACCTCCTTCCCTTCCCCACAGCACCTGTATATATGTATATATGGTTGTACATATTTATTACTCTATTTATTTTACTTGTACATATCTATCCTATTTATTTTATTTTGTTAGTACGTTTGGTTTTGTTCTCTGTCTTCCCCTTTTAGACTGTGAGCCCACTGTTGGGTAGGGACTGTCTCTATATGTTGCCAGTTTGTACTTCCCAAGCGCTTAGTACAGTGCTCTGCACGTTGTAAGCGCTCAATAAATACGATTAATGATGATGATGATGATGAAATAGGCTAGCACTCGCAGAAACGCTCCCGCCGCACAGTTGAGGATGCTTCCGCCGCAGGGGGCTCGCTTAGATTTCAGCAGAGTCTCCCAGAAATTCCGCCGTCCCCCTGCTTAGCGTTTCTTGTTTTTTTGTCAGTATCGAGCTGCAGTTACAGGAGCTGAGGCCAGCCATCCGCGGTGGAGTCTATTCTCACCTCGAGGCTTTTGTCCCGTTTAATAAAGACTCACTAGTAAAACGTCTCAAAAAGCTACACCTTAACGTCCAGGTAAGAGGAGGGAGGAGAGCGATGATATTACTACAGCACTGGGCTTCTCAGACGGGGCCTGTGCTGGCGGAAGGGCGATCCCTAAGGCGGGAACTGCAGTTGAAAGTAGTCGTCTCGACGACGGAAAGATCACTAGGCTCGGAGTCGGGAGATTCCGGGTTTTTGTCACGCTCCACTGTCTTGCCGCGTGATCCTGGGCGAGTCACCCGACTTCCCTTTACCGTGGTTTTCTCATCTTCTCCCTGTCCGGGAGGAGCTTACCCTCTGGTAACTGGCATTAATTGGTGAACAGACCACAGTCAGGTGTGGGTGGTGGGTATAAAAAGGGTGACTGGGAGGAGGCGATGGCGTGAGGGTCGGGTTGACTGATGGGATGGCGTGGCCTGAAGGCTTCCCGGGGGAGGTGGCTTATAAGGAGGTCCTCAGATGTGGTTTGGCGAAGCCATGTCGGGGAGGCCGGCGGAAAGATGCGAGCGGTGGTTTGGGAGAGGCGGGAAATTAAGACTCAGGCACAGTTAGAAGCAACGTGGTTTAGTGGAAAGAGCCCAGGCCGGGGTCTTGGAGGACCTGAGTTCTAATTCCGGCTCCACCACTTGCCTGCTGGGTGGCCTTCGGCAAGTCACTTCTCTGTGCTTCACTTACCTGTAAAATGAGGATGAAAACTGTGAGCCCCGTGTGGGACAGGGATTGAGTCCAGTCTGATTAGCTTGTTTCTACCCCAGCACTTAATAGAGTGCCTAGTACATAGTAAGCCCTTAACAGATACTATAGAAACAAACAAAAAGTTAGCCGGTGCGACCCGTAATCGACCTTCAGGTATTTGGTTTTTTTGACGTCGGGCTACTGTGATCGCTTCCCATTGATGCCGATTCTTCTGACGGCAAAGGGAAAAAAGAATCAATTTTCCCATCAGTGCGGTGGATGTAATTCATTCCCGGTGAGCCCCCGGCCCTTGAAGGGGTTTCTTAAAGCCCCATCCCAGACCGTAGGCCCTTGGCTTCTCAGAGCCCCAACACGGTGACTCCAGAAACGTACCATTGGCAAATCTCCCTCCCCACAGCCTGGTCTTATATCCCAGCTCGTTCCTGGAAAATCTACATTTCCAGGCCTTAGTAGTAGTAATAGTATTTTTTTTAAGCACTTACTAAGGTGCAGGGAGGATGCTTTTGTGAGAGGGGAAGAAAACGGTGAATGCACCCTGGTCTCATAAAGCTGAGAGGTGCTGCTATCACTTTTCTGTTGATAAAATCAAATGACGCCCATTTTCTCAGTTGCTCCTTTTGAGGCTGGACCACTGGGGTAGGCACCTCTAAAAGATCTTGGATTTATTTTGCCGGACCTCCAGCGAGCTCGGAGTTCTCCGCAGCTTTTGTTTCCGGTTCAAGATGCGGCTCTTTCAGCTTGTCTGTGGGGAAGGTGGAAAGATAAAGGGTGTGGTGCTCTGTTTTTGGAAGACCAGGAAATGGAGGCAGGAAAAAAAAACAAATTGTTGGAGCAGGGTGGAAGGGAGAATGTCTCCCTCATGGGAAAAGTCTCTTGCCCCCACGTTCCCACCCCCTCTTGGGCGAAGTTGAACCTGAGCTAAGACAGCCCACACAGGCAGTGGGGGAGATCAGTCAATCGCTTGTATTTATCGAGTGCTTACTATATGTACTCATTTATTCATTCAGTCAATCATATTTATTGGGCGCTGACTCTGTGCAGAGCACATGTAAAGCTCTGTACTGAGTCCTTGGGCCATGAGAAGGATATGAAAAAGCAGCCCACATCAGCTTGTTCTGTCTTCTCCAACCTGGGACGTGGACTGTGTCCAATCTGATTAGCTTGTATCTACCCCAGTGCTTCGTAAAGTACCTGTCACAGTAGTAAGCGTGTGACAAATACCATTTAAAAAAAAGCACTGGAGAAAGAACACTGTTAAAGAGTAGGTGTAGACAAGCCCTGCCCACAAGAGGCTTACATTCATTCAGTCCTGTTTATTGAGCGCTTACTGTTTGCAGAGCACTGTACTAAGTGCTTGGAAAGTACAATTCAGCAGTGAATAGAGATTCCATGGCCATGTCTAATTATTTCCACCTGCGTATTCTTTCCCAGTGCTGAGTACACGGCTGTGTACGCAGTACGTACTTAATAAATGTAATTAGTGCCACTCGGTCCAGGGCCATGTCTAATTATTTCCACCTGCGTATTCTTTCCCAGTGCTTAGTACAAGGCTCTGTACACAGTATGTACTTAGTAAATGTAATTAGTGCCACTCGTACTATTCCTGACGGAGCTGACAATGGTAGATTGCAAAATTTTCATGGCATCGGTTCTCCTCTGCTCTGTGCTGCAACCCCCAGGCCGGGACTCCCTGTAGTAGGTTCCCTGCGCCCCTCCTCCAAACGGTGGGTATGGTGACCCCCTCAAAGGGCGTCTCTTGGGGTCAGGAAGAGCATGTATAAAAAACTCCCAAGGATCAGTGGTCGTCACCAGTCAGGGACCCCTCCCTAATCCCAGGGGTAGCTCCAGCAGTAGCCCAAGCGTGATTCACGTTTTCTCGGTTGAGATCGGTTCCCGGTTACTAGTTGGACTCCAAAGTTTTTGGCCACGAGTTGGACTGTGAGCGAGGCAGGGACCCTGTCTGATCTGATTACCTTGTATTTTCCCCAGCGCTCAGTTCAGTGCTTTACCCAGAGTTAAACGCTTAACCAGTACCCTAGTTATCAGTGTTGCGTCTCACCCAGAAAGACTCCCGGTTTGGGAGATGTCTCTTCGGGGGCCTCCTTTCTCCCCCACCCCGTCATTGCTCTCTTGTACATAGCCACCTTCTGCAGGAGCTGCGGTTTCTTTGTGTTTGGGCTTTTTGTTCTTTGATCAGTCCCACTCAGCTCTTCCAACTGCAAAGGAGAAGAACCGCGATCCTCATCTTTCACATGGAGAGAGGTAGTCGACCTTAAAAGCGGGCTATTAGGTGCCAGGCTAAGTCCTTTTGGGGTGTCATTCAAGCGCTTTGTTCAGTGTTCTGTGATGGATTGGTTCTGTTGGAGGGCATCGGGGAAGGTGGAACTGGGAGTTAAGCTGTTAGCCAAGAAGGTGTTGTTATCCCCAACCTTTTTTTTTTCCTCCCAATATTTGGGGAAACTGCTGGAGGGGATTTAAGCAGCGAATTAATGGTCAAGTTCCAAAATCAGGAACAAGCTCTCTTCAAGGAGATGCTCGTTGTTTTTCAGAGAAGCAGCATGACCTATGGGAATCAGAAGAACCTGGTGGGTTCTCATCCTGGCTCTGCCAATTGCTTGCTGTGTAATCTTGGGCAAGTCACTTCACTTCTCTGGGCCGCAGTTTCCTCAGCCGTAAAAGGGCTGTTCTTGCTACTTGGAGTCTGAGCCCCTTGCGGGACAGGGACCGTGTCTGCCGTAATTTACCAGCACCTACCCCAGCGTATCAGAACAGTGTTTGACACGTAGTAAGCGCTCAACAGATGCCATGCAAAAAGGGAGGAGTGTGCTAGAAGACGGAATGGGGGTACTGGGGTCGGGGGGAGGCGGGTAGTTAGTTTATTCTCGGGATCGAAAGCTTTGATCTGAGTTTCCTTTCCTTTCCTTTGCAGGATGATCGTTTAAGGGAACCCCTGCAAAAGCTGAAAGTGGCTGTGAGCAACGTCATGCCTGAGCAGCTGTTCAAATATCAAGAGGATTGTCAGGCCCGCAGTCAAGCCAAGAATGCCAAGTATGTCCCTTTTCAGGTCGGGCCGGCCGCAGCGTCGCATTTACCTTGCGGTCCGGGCTTCTAGCTCCGGGGAGGCCGTCCTCATGCCCCACAAAACAGTGCTGCCTAGTTGGGCAGAGCACCGACCTGGGTCCTGGGGGGGTCTCACCCCGTTTGCTTGCATCCTCCTCAGCGTTCAGTACAGTGCCTGGCACATACTAAGCACTTAACGAATACCAAGATTAGTATTAGTAGAGAAGCAGCGTGGCTCAGTGGAAAGAGCCCGGGCTTCGGAGTCAGAGGTCACGGGATCAGACCCCGGCTCCGCCAATCAATCAATCAATCAATCGTATTTATTGAGCACTTACTATGTGCAGAGCACTGTACTAAGCGCTTGGGAAGTACAAATTGGCAACATATAGAGACAGTCCCTACCCAACAGTGGGCTCACAGTCTAAAAGGGGGAGACAGAGAACAAAACCAAACATACTAACAAAATAAAATAAATAGAATAGATATGTACAAGTAAAATAAATAAATAAATAGAGTAATAAATATGTACAAACATATATACATATATACAGGTGCTGTGGGGAAGGGAAGGAGGTAAGATGGGGGGATGGAGAGGGGGACGAGGGGGAGAGGAAGGAAGGGGCTCACACAGTTGTCAGCTGTGTGATTTTGGGCAAATCACTTAACTTCTCTGTGCCTCAGTTACCTCATCTAGAAAATGGGGATTAAGACTGTGAGCCCCCCGTGGGACAACCTGATCACCTTATAACCTCCCCAGCGCTTAGAACGGTGCTTTGCACATAGTTAGTGCTTAATAAATGCCACCATTAGTATTATTATTATCCCAGCTCTGTCACTTGTCCAGTGGGTGGCCTTGGAAAAGTCACTTCACTTCTCTGGGCCTTAGTCGCCTTCATCTGTAAAATGGGGATTCAATCCCTGTCATCATCATCATCATCATCAATCCTATTTATTGAGCACTTACTGTGTGCAGAGCACTGTGCTAAGTGCTTGGGAAGTACAAATTGGCAACATATAGAGACAGTTCCTACCCAACAGTGGGCTCACAGTCTAAAAGGGGATGACAGAGAACAAAACCAAACATACTAACAAAATAAAATAAATAGAATAGATATGTACAAGTAAAATAAATAAATAGAGTAATAAATATGTACAAACATATATACATATATACAGGTGCTGTCCTCCCTCTTACCTAGGCTGTCGGCCTCATGAGAGGCAGACTGTGTCGGACCTGACTGATTTGTATCTACCTCAGTGCCTGACACAAAATAGGCACTTAACAAATACCATTAAAAAATGCACCCTGTATAAATACCTCCATCAATCAGCCAATGGCATTTATTGGGCGTTTACTGTGTGCAGAGCACTATAATAAGGGCTTGGGTGAGTATCATATAACAGATATTGTAGGTATGTTTCCTGCTCACAAGGAGCCTATAGTCCATTCCCTGCTTCTCTGCATTTAGGATGAGAGTACCTATTTCCCTTTGCATGTATGAGAACTGAAGAAAGACCCTCCTCTTCCTCAGCAGGCCCTTCCCCTGGGCCCTGATTTTGAAAGTCTTCTGGGCCCTCTGTTGCAAGCAAACCCCCTGAGAGAAACCCCGGTTTCATTTTCCAGGCAGCAGGCAGATGAGGAACGAGAGAAAAACGGTTCCGAAGAGGATGACGACGAGAAGCCGGGGAAACGGGTCACCGGGCCTAGAAAGAAATTCCACTGGGACGACACCATCAGGTAGGACTCGCCCATGCCCGAAGTCAGCAGGATCGGGACCCAAATTGGGCGAGCCGCCGCCCGGTTTCTGGAGGCGCTTCCCCACCAAGTCAAGGACTTGGTCTAGAGTACAGAAGGGTTGGAGAGGGAGAAAGGGTTCTGACTAAAATGTCTTACCGCTGGCATCATTTTTTTCTCCCAGTATTGACCACTTTTAGACTGTGAGCCCACTGTTGGGTAGGGACTGTCTCTATATGTTGCCAATTTGTACTTCCCAAGCACTTAGTACAGTGCTCTGCACATAGTAAGCGCTCAATAAATACGATTGGTGATGATCATTCGGACCCTGTAATTTTGGGCACAGCGTGGGGCTCCGCTCAGATAAACACCGGGGGCCAGGACGTGGTGCCGTGTTTCGTTCTTTACTTTCTTCAGGCCGGTCCATCAGCCGCTCTGAAATGCACCCTTTGGAATACCAGCTGTCCACTGCCCGCTCGTTTCCTTCCTTTCCTACCATTTTGGCCCCTGACTGGAAAAGGGCCGGGCTGAAAAGAGTACCGGCACCGGGCTACTCATACAGTGACGTTTTCCCTAAAACTGCCAGAGAAAATCGCCATCCCTAAAACCGAGAGCCTTTCCATTTGGCAAGCGGACAGGGAAGGGTCCGGCAGTGGAATGGACAAGATCAAAATCGGCACTAGCATTTCGGAGGTCTCTAATGGTTGTTGGTATAGATTGCCCTTGGCATCAGACGGACTCCCCTCTTCAGTACGTCACCTGGCTCTTTCTTGAAACGTCCAAATGGCAGCCTCTGGTTTGGTTTTGCAATTAAAAGATGGCTTTTCTCCGTTCAGGACTTTGCTGTGTAACCTCGTCAAAATCAAACTGGGATGCTATGAGCTAGAGCCAAATAAAAGCCAGTCTGCGGAGGATTATCTCAAGACGTTTATGGAGACGGAGGTGAAGCCACTGTGGCCCAAAGGCTGGATGCAGTCTAGGTAAGAAATACGGCCTCTTTTTCTGCCATGTTAACATTTTGGATCGGTGAGCCCCACCAGAAAAAAAAAACACTAAGGTAACACTCGATAGAGAAACAGCATGACCTGTTGGGAAGAGCGTGGGCCTGGGAATCAGAAGGACCTGGATACTGTCGGTTGTGTGACCCTGGACAAGTCACTGTACTTGCTTCAGTTATCTCACTGGTAAAATGGGGATTAAGACGGCAAGCCGCGTGTGGAACATGGATGGTGTCCAACCTGCTTAGCTTGTATCGACCTCAGCACTTAGTACAGTCCCTCTGGACTATAAGCTCGTTCTGGACTGTGAGCCCATTGCTGGGTAGGGACCGTCTTTGGAGTCGGAGGTCATGGGTTTGAATCCCGGCTGTGCCAGTTGGCAGCCGTGTGACTTTGGGCAAGTCACTTCACTTCTCTGGACCTCAGTTCCCTCATCTGTAAAATGGGGATTAAGACTGTGAGCCCCCTGTGGGACAACCTGATCACCTTGTAACCTTCCCAGCGCTTAGAAGAGTGCTATGCACATAGTAAGTGCTTAATAAATGCCATTATTATTCAGCGCTTAGAACAGTGCTTTGCACATAGTAAGCGCTTAATAAATGCCATCATTATTCAGCGCTTAGAACAGTGCTTTGCACATAGTAAGTGCTTAATAAATGCCATTATTATTCAGCGCTTAGAACAGTGCTTTGCACATAGTAAGCGCTTAATAAATGCCATCATTATTATTATTATTATTATGTTGCCGATTTGTACTTCCCAAATGATTAGTCCAGTGCTCTGCACACAATAAGCGCTCAATAAAAACGATTGAATGAATGAATGGAATGTGTCTGTTTATTGTTATATTCTACTCTCCCAAGCTCTTAGTACAGTGCTCTGCACACAGTAAGCGCTCGATAAATACGATTGAATGAATGAGTGAATGAACACAGTGCTTGGCCCATAATAAGCTCTTAAATTAATAATAATAATAATAATAATGGCATTTATTAAGGGCTTACTATGTGCAAAGCACTGTTCTAAGCGCTGGGGAGGTTACAAGGTGATCAGGTTGGCCCCCGGGGGGCTCACAATATTAATCCCCATTTTACAGCTGAGGTAACTGAGGCACAGAGAAGTTAAGTGACTTGCCCAAAGTCACACAGCTGACAATTGGTGGAGCCGGGATTCGAACCCATGAACTCTGACTCCAAAGCCCGGGCTCTTTTCCACTGAGCCACGCTGCTTCTCGTAAAGAGCATTTAAAGAGCAGGCACACACTCGAATTAGTGGTAAAATGGCTATGTCTGAGCGCAGTGACATACCTGGTGGCCTCTTTTTTTCAAAAAAAAAATGGCCACAATGCCATCTTCCTTTCATTGTTTTAACTTCTGGAGAGGTGATGGAGGGAAGTGGATAAGGTAGGGAATCATAAAGAAGGAAATGTGTAAAATGGTTGGATTTGAGTCCCCCTTTTTTTTTTTTTGTCATTGCTTTGTCAGAGGGACCCCTGAGAGGACACCTTGTAAATAATAAAATAATTAGGTTAGATCCGTTGCCCCTTTCCCATTAATCAGGGGCACTTATTGAATGCCTACCGTGTTCAGAGTTCTGAATTAAGTGCTTGGAAAAGTACAACAGAATTAGTATACGTGAACTGTTCCCTCGGGGACCTAACGGTTTAGCAAGGGAGATAGATGCTTAAATTACAAACAGGAAGAAATGATAGGCTCTATGAGATATATACGAAAATTCTGTGGCGTGTTGTGAGTGCGTAAGTGGCACGGAAGTGCCAGAGTATCAGTGTGGGGATAAAAGGTGGAGTTGGGTTGGGTATTTTGAGTTGATCTGGTCAGTGAAGCGAATCATTCAATCAGTGATATTTATTGAGAGCTTCTCTGTGCAGAGCACTGTACTAAGTGCTTGGGAGAGTACAATACAACAGAATCAGCAGGCATATTCCCTGCCCAAAATGAAGTGAGGACTAGAGAAGGGAGAGCCTGGAGGCAGGAAGGGGGTAGATTTTGTAGGCAGATGAGAGATCTCCTTTTGAGAGAGAGGAACATGAAGTGACCAAAGTTGGCCTGGGGGCTGGATTTTTACCAGTACCGCCCCAAGTCATGAATGTTGGAGCAGAGGGTGAGCTGCTGTTGTTATCCGGGGCTGAAGGTTGTTGATGGCAGATCAGCGGAGGGGCAGGATGGAGTTGAGATGGTTACCTGGGGCAAGTCACTCCCCTCAACTTCAGTTTCCTCATCCCCAAATGGGGACTCAGTACCTGTCTACCCTCCCGTAGACTGTGAGCTCCATGTGGGACAGGGACTGGGTCCCGCCTGAGTATCGTCTGTCCATCCAGCGCCCAGTACGGTGCTTAGGACCTAGTATGCTCTGTACAGGTACCACAGTTATTTTGGTTATTGGCTCCACTGCCCCACTCTGATTCTGAAAGTCCCAAGTGAAACCCAGTGCTCCGATGGCAGACGGCGGAGATCTGAGGGACCCTTATTGCTCCCCCTGATTGCTTTGGGTTTTATTTTTTTTTTTCCAGAATGCTCTTTAAGGAAAGCCGGAGTGTTCACAATCATCTCACTTCTGCCCCGTGAGTAAACGCGGCACCCCCTGGCCTCTCCTTTCATCTGGGCCGGTTTTTCAGCTCCTGTCGCAATCTGTTGGTTTCCCCGAGGTGTTCAAAATTAATTATGGTAGTAGACTGATTTTGTTGGCTTGCAGGGGCTTTGAACAGGGCCACCTGTTGTGTAGGTCCCATGTGAGGTGGGGGCAAGAGAGGTCAGAGATCTTCCTTCGTATCAGTTGGTTCCTCCCAAGTCCTTACCCACTTAATACTCGGGTTTGTGCCTTCTCCACCGTGCCACCCTTAAAAACAGCGAGTAATGCTCTCTTCCAAATGCAGACTCTTCTTGGGTGTTGACATATTGTACTCTCCCAAGAACTTAATGCAGTGCTTTGCATACATTAAGCGCTCAGTAAATATGAATGAATGAAATAGTGACAGACTCTTCTGACTCCGAGTCTGTCTTGTCGAATGTCAGAAACATCACTGGGCTTCAAAGGGAGGCAGCTAACCCGTCCACGCGAGCGCTGTCCGCGAAGAAGTTTCCAAAGCCCCTGATGTTTGAAAATGAAAGTGTCAGAAATCAGCGAGGGCCCGTCGCTTAAAACAAAAAAGTCCATCCCGCTGAGCACTTCTCAAAAAAACCCATTCAGTCAGGCTGCCCTATTTGAGTTAAAGATGATCTTCCCTTTTAAGAGATACAGAGTAAATCATGCTTTCTGGACCTGGGTTTGGGCAGTAAAGTTCCACTTCCGAACTTGCGTTTTTCAGGATCTTAAACCTGTAATCTTTTCTATGTTAAGAAGCACTAGGAAGCTCCTCCCATCCACCCACCCCCTGAACATGCCTTAAAGGCTTAGAGAAAAATGGGAAGAGAGAAAAAGTTAATTGTTTTACTGTCTTCCAACTTATTTTGGTTCTTTGCACTAGTAGGGCCATCAACCGGTCATTAGTGTTTTACTGAGTTAAGGATGTTTTTCACATTGTTCCCTTTTACCTGGAAGGATATGTGCTGAGAGTGAAGTAGCTTGACTGATCTCTTTTTATCTGACTTTGCGTCTGTTCTTTCTTGCATTAGGGCGAAGAAAAAGGTGATTCTGGCACCGAAACCCAAAGTGAAGGTGAGTAGCGGAAACCCTCTCTTTACCAGGTGTTAAATGGTGAGGGAGGGCAACTTGTCTTCCGCGGTTAAAACTGCAACCCCGGTGTGTGGTTTAGTTCAGTCCAATTTGAGGCCTTTGAGTGACTTTCTGACCACTATGGAGAAAGCTAGTCTGCGGTATCCCTTGAAACTCAACCTAAGATAGTTTTTCAGTTTTGCCACTCTGCCCTTTTCCAGCTCGCCCTTACACACTTTGTGTTCGTAGTTGACCTCTCCTTGTTTGCTATAGGAAAGAGCTGAGCTCCTAATCATCATCATCATCAATTGTATTTATTGAGCGCTTACTGTGTGCAGAGCACTGTACTAAGCGCTTGGGAAGTACAAATTGGCAACATATAGAGACAGTCCCTACCCAACAGTGGGCTCACAGTCTAAAAGACAGTGGGCTCACAGCCTAAAAGAATCCCCACCCATCCCTCCTCTGCACACACACGCTCCCTCAGCTTCCCTATGGACTTCCCCTTCCCTCACAGTGTGGTGTGGGGAAATTTTCTTAAATTTTTTTTTATGGCATTTGTTAAGCGTTTGATAAGTGCCAAGCGCTGGGATAGATACAAGATAATCAGGCTGGACGTAGTTGTGCCCACATGGGGCTCACGGTCTTAGTCCCTATTTTAGAGATAAGGTAGCTGAGGCCAGTGAAGTGACTTGCCCAAGGTCACACAACGGACAAGTTGTGGAGCTGGGAATAGAATCCGGGTCCTTTTGACTCCCAAACCCACTCTATCACCGAGGCAGCGCTTCTTCCCCTCGCTCAGCGGAATCACTACCTCTTGCACCTATGTATTTATTAACGTCCAACCGCAGAACTGGTGAAGAGATTATTCTGGAGATCTCCCCTCCCACAATATACGTTCTTCGTATACTTCCATTGTATTTCCCGAAGTCTCAGTGAAGTGCTTTGCATTCACTAGGCACCCCATAATTATCGCTGCTACCAACCCGTTCTTCTCTCTTCCCAATTCAGTTGTTACCTCATGCTAGGGGAAGCTAGCGGAAAGAGCACACTCTGCACCAAGCATTGTAATAAGCACCAGGATGGATACAAGATAATTGGGTGGGACACAGTCCCTGTCCCATATTGGGCTCACAGTCTGAGGAGGAGGGAGAATAAATATTGAATCCCCATTTTACAGATGAGGAAATTCATCAGAGAGAAGAAGTCAAGGTAAAGTGACTTGCCCAAGGTCACAGAGAAGCTAGTGGAAAGAGCACAGACGTGAGAGTCAGGAGACCTACCTTGTAATTTCAGCTCCACCACTTACCCGTTGTGTGACCTTGAGCAAGTCGCTTCACTTCTTTGTGTCTGTTCCCTCAGTTGCAAAAATGGGGATTCAGTGCCTCTTCTTACTCCTACTCAGACTGAGTGGGACCTTATGGTCTTGTATCGATCCTAGTGCTTAGTACAGTGCTTGGCACATAGTAAGTGCTTAACAAAAGCCATTATTGTTATTATTAGTGTTGTTCTTATTGCTGTTATTATTATTGTTATTATTATTATCGGGGAAGCAGCGCGGCTCAGTGGAAAGAGCCCGGGCTTTGGAGTCAGAATTCATGGGTTTGAATCCCGGCTCTGCCAACTGTCCGCTGTGTGACTTTGGGCAAGTCACTTATCTTCTCTGTGCCTCAGTTACCTCATCTGTGAAATAGGGATTAAGACTGTGAGCCCCACGTGGGACAACCTGATCACCTTGTAACCTCCCCAGCGCTTAGAACAGTGCTTTGCACATAGTAAGCGCTTAATAAATGCCATTATTATTATTATTATTATTCTGTCCACTGTCAATAAAACTGTCATCTTCACCTGCTTCTTTGGTCAGGTCACCCTAATATTAACTGCCCTCCAGGGGCTCCCCATCGCCCGGCATCCAGTGCAAACTGCAGACAGTTCCCTTCAAAGTTTTCCGTCTGCCTTCTGCTCTTATCTTCTGCCCGGCAACTCCTGCTTGTGGCGGTGGGGCTAGAAGATAGGGTATTTGGTCATCCCCTTGTTTGGAGCTGTTTCCCCAGACGCACGTTTTTCCAAAAGGCCCGCCCCGAAATAGAGGCAAAGGAACGTTCCCTCCCAGAAGCGAAAGTCCCCGGGGTCAATGGCAGAGGGACGGCCGTATGTTCCCAGGGTACTTGGAGGAAAACTGCCCTATTAGATTTGAAGTTCCTTGAGGGCAGGGACCCTAACTGTTCAAGTACCACAAAGGGATTACGCCGGTGCTGTGCTCTCACTCCATCAGCAATCTAAACAGACACTTTCTGACAGACTCCTATGACAGCTCTCTCTTCCCTGTTCCTCCTCCCTACCTCTTAATTACTGGCCCATGGATTTCACTGAGCCAGGCACAAAGTGCTTCTCTTCCCCCCCCGCCCAACACACACACACACACACACACACACACACACACACACACACACACACACACACACACACACACACACACACACACACACACACACACACACACACACACACACACACACACACACACACACACACACACACACACACACACACCCCCCCCCCCCCCCCCACCTACCTATCTACCTACCTTCCTCGGTCCCTGCCATGTCCCTTCCAGAGGACTTAGCCTTGTTCTTCAAACCGCTCCCTATTTAGGAAAATCTGATCACCCCTTTTTGGCTTGGGAGAGAAGGAAAGCAGTGAAAGGAAGGGGATGAATCAGTTTATGAACTGTTGGAGTAACAACTCGAGGGAAGCCTCAAGCAAGAGTTTGCTTTGTATTTGCACTGTGCTTTCAAGGATTTCTCACGAAAAAAGCCGAGTCCGTGTAGCAGATACCTCAGATGTCGCTGCGCAAAGGGTAAAGGGGACATAAAATTCAAACAAATCAGTCTTGCAGCCCCAAAGAAAGTGTTTTATTGCACCTCTGCCCGGGATATTTTTTCAGACACAGAGCTATAATGTATAAAGCCATGACCATCTGTACTTCACTTACGTAATATCATTTTAGACCGTGAGCCCACTGTTGGGTAGGGACCGTCTCTATATGTTGCCAACTTGTACTTCCCAAGCGCTTAGTACAGTGCTCTGCACACAGTAAGCGCTCAGTAAATACGATTGATGATGATGATCATAAACTGACACTTCATAAAGGTATTGCACCGAAACAGATATTTGTACCCCTAGTGATCACTTCTAAAACGGGAGGAAGTACAATTACGGGGCTAGACATTAGAGCCAGAATACGTGAGCATGTTTTAAATCTGATATTGGGGAATCGGCCGATGCCGATTTTATAGCTGCCGGTCCACGGTCAGATGCCCAGTACTGTCCTCTTCCTTTTCGCAACTCTGTCTTAATGATAGCCATCACCTTCTTTTCGACAACGAGCAGTATTCCTTGATCTCCAGGGCTGTTGGAGTTTTCCAAGTGGTTCTTGGGCTTTTGGCCCCCGTATGTGTGCCTTCTTTTCTCTCTGACTTCCGGGAAACATTCGAACGGCCCTCTCCGCTTCGCCTTTTGTGGACAGTGGTGAATTTGGCTACTGATTTCCCTCAAGCATCACTTCTTCCACAGCCGTTCCCTCTCTCACCTTCTTCCCCTCCCAGTCAGAGCCAGGGATAGTCCCGTCCCCATCCCCGACTCTCCCCCACCATTTTATCCGGTCTCTCTCCCTCTGCCTTCCACCCTCAACGGCCGGTGCCCGGGACCCACAACCGGAGACGGATGTCGCCTCCCCAAACTTAAGGTCCCGGCGTTTACAGGGATTTGGGGGGCGATCTCCAGTGGGAGGTGGACTTGTGGTAACTGGCTTTTTCCTCCTTACCCCAGGACTGCAGTCCCAAGAAGGAGCAGAAAACGCCCGCGCCGTCTTCAGCGGGGTCTGCCTGCGGTCCCGCGGCGGGCTCCGTGCCGTCGGCCGCGGCCCCGACCGGTTCTGGCTGCGCGACCCCGGCCCAGGAGACGATCTGCCTGGATGACTCACTAGACGACGACCTCTCCTTCCACCCCCCGTCGCTGGATTCGATCTCGGAGGCCCTGGCCGTGATCAACAACGGCGCCAAGGGGCCCCCCGTCGGCTCGGGAATGAGCGCGCTGACGCCGAGACCTCGCCCCGGGCTGAGGGAAGAAAAACTAGCCAGCATCATGAGTAAACTGCCGCTTTCGGCCCCGAAGAAGATGGAGTCCGCCCAGGCGGCCCACTCGTCGAGTCTCATCGCTGGCCACACGGGACCAGTACCAAAGAAACCCCAGGACTTAATTCACACCGGCATCTCTTCAGGCCTTATCGCCGGCTCTTCGATTCAGAACCCGAAAGTTTCCCTAGAACCCTTGCCAGCCAGGCTCCTTCAGCAAGGACTGCAGAGGTCCAGCCAGATCCAAGCAGCCGTCTCCTCCTCCCAGACTCACGCCTCTCCCTCCTCCTCCTCTCCCTCGTCCTCTTCCTCCTCCTCCCAGGCCCAAGGGGCGGCCTCCTCTCACGCCCCGCCGTCGTCGTCGGAGGCCCGCGAGGCCTCCCCCGGACCGCAGGGGACGAAGGCGCCCCAGCCTCCGCCCGCCCCGCAGAACTACGTGTCTCCCCTCCAAGCGACCATGAGCAAATCGCAGACCAACCCCGTGGTGAAACTGAGCAGCAGCCCCCAACTCTCGTGTCCCGCCCCACTCCTCAAGGCTTCAGACAAGCCTCTCGTCTACCGCCTTCCTCTGTCCATGCCCTCCTCGGGAAGCGGCTCTCAGGGGCCGCATCCTCTGGTCTCCAGGACAGCCTCCAGCGCCTCTACCTCTAGTAACTATTTAGCTAAGGCCATGGTGTCCCAAGTTTCCACCCAGGGTTTTAAGCCTCCCTTCTCTCTGGCCGCCTCCCCCAAGCCCGCCGCCTCCCCCAAGCCCGCCGCCTCCCTCAAGCCCGTGGCCTCCCCCAAGCCCCCGGCGCCCCCGAAGCCCTCCGCGTCACCTAAGCCCTCCCCCGCGCCCCCCAAGCCCTCCCCCAAGCCCTCTCTGGCCACTAAACCTCCCCTGCCCACGAAACTGAGCCTGTCGAAGTCCGCGGTGCCCCCCAAGCCCATGGCCTCCCCCAGTTCTTCCACTTCTAGTGCACTAGTAGCCCAGAGTAGCCACTCCAGCAGCAGCACCCCCCAAGCCCACAAACAGCCGAGCGGAGGCCACATCAGCAGACAGTCCCCCACTTTGAACGTCCTGCCCTCGAGTCGCCCCTCAGGCCTTCAGCCCGCCAAGAATCTCCAGGCCTCTTCCAAGATGGCCAGCCCCTCTTCCACTGGAACTGCCGGAAAGAATAGCCTGAGCGGCGTCGGAATGAATGTACCCACCAGCCGAGGCGGCAACCCTAGCTCCAGCGCGACTAATAGGACTAGTCTCTCTGGGGGAGCAGGAAGTGGAACACAGGGTGCTACTAAACAGTTATCTACTCCGCACAGACCATCCTCTGCCTCAGGGTCTTCAGTGGTAGCGGCCAGCGTGCAGGTACGTAGCTGACGAGCGGTCTCATCCTGACCGCCTGGGCCGGGGTGGGGACGGGGGGAGCGATGCTGTAGCCGATATCTGGAGAATCCGCAGAGGGTCTTTGCTCTCTCGACCGTACGTCGGTGTGGCGGTGTCTCAGACCGACGCCCGCGTAGCCACGCGAAGCTCACCGGATGGCCAGCTACGAGGGCTGGAAGGAGTTTTTCGATTCTCCCTGCCTTCCAGGGGCCCGGTGTGCTTTTCTCCGAGTTCTCGTCTTTGGAAAGGGAAGACCCTCGTTCCCACGTTTTCCCCTTCTCCCCACTCCCGGCCACCCATGCGCTTTCCCTGTACACTTGATTGCCCCTAGTGATTATCTGGAAGACCCTGGAAGATTTGCCACAACTAGAAAATCCTCATTTTTAGAGAGGTTACCGTTTCCGGGGACCCCAGTCAATCTGTAGAAATCATCGAGCAGCCGCTGTGTGCAGAGCACTGAACTATGCACTTGGGAGAGTTTAGTAGAGACTCAGAGAAATATCCAGCAGCTACCCATTAAGAGCAGAGAAGGGAACGAAGGAGAGGTGCATAAATAAATTGGCGCTTTAATGGTAGGGTATGGAAATACGTTTGTCCACAATTGCTAAGAGTCGGTGTCAGCGCGTGGTTACAGAGGAAGCGGATAGGAGGATCGGAACCGGCGAGAGAAAAGTTAATCCGGGAAAGCCTCCTGGGAGAGATGAGATTTCAGGAGGGCTTTGGAGATGGGGAGGACCGCAGCCTTTCGGATTGGAAAGGGGAGGGAGTTGACGCAGTTAACTTGAAAATCAGAAAAGGCGTCACGGTAGCCCTTCAGATTAACACCCTTTCTCCCCAAGGTGGTTTTCTGTAGGCTGGCTATGTGAAGGAGGTTTCCCTCACGGAAGTTAGACACAGTGGCAGACTTGGAAGGCATCTAATTCCCCCCACCCCTTACCCCTGAAGGCCAGGGTCAGTCCCGAGAACGCCGGTCCGGAGCAGTCCTGGGAGGAGTGGCCTGGTTTGGCCAGAGGCTGGTCTCTGTCTCTCAATCAGTCAATCAATCGTATTTATTGAGCGATTACTGTGTGCAGAGCACTGTACTAAGCGCTTGGGAAGTACAAGTTGGCAACATGTAGAGACAGTCCCTACCCAACAGTGGGCTCACAGTCTAAAAAGGGGGAGACTCTAGGGAGTCTCTCCTAGATTGGGGTATGTTTCAGGCACAACCCCCAGGTTCCTGGACTTTTTCTGACTGTAATCCCAGGCCTAGACTGGGGTTGAACCCTCAGACTCCCTGGGGTTTAGGGCCAGGGCTAATTGGGGGCCACTTCAGGATGGCATAGGTGCCCTGGTGCTCATTCTGAGGAACGGAGCAGGAGTGGACGGCCGGTATGGGACTGGGTGTCTAAACAGCAGCCGGAGGCTGCCTCAAGTCCCTGACCTATCTGGCAGACGGCAGGTGGATCAGGGGTGTTCAGTCTAGACGATATTTTCCCGGGTTGCCGTGAGAATGTCCTGTTGGCTAGAAATGGAAGACTTCTTACACTGAACATAGGTGACATCCCTTAGTTCCTCTTAGTCTTCCAGGCCTGACGGCTAGGTTCTAGAAAGAGATTGAATCGACCCTGCCGGGTCTCCCCGGCTCTCGGGAGGGAAACCGGGACCGTGATGAGCGAGGATCCTTCCCTTGTCCAAGTGTTTGCAAAGTGGTGATGAGCTGGTCTGACAGGGCTATGATTTTGAAAGGGCACCTGTGTATTAATGTGCCCTGGGCCTGTGAGTGTTGGTAGTTTTAGGGGTGCATCAGTCTGAGGGCATTGTTACCGGTGGAGAATTTTCTCCTCATGTGGGTCAGACTGAGCTGACTTACGTGTAACCGTCCATCCCTTCCACTGCGCATGTGGAAAAATCGCTACCCTGTTTGTCCAGTGGGCATCGTTCCGAGACTTCCTCTTGGAGTCATGATTTCCCCCAGCCTCTTCTTAAGAGGTGCCACTGTCTGCTTGGTCGCTGGCAAACTCTTTCCTACCTACGAACCCCACTATACCTCCTCCTCGCCTTCCTCCTCCTCCTCGCCCAGAACTTTGGAGTCCCTCCTGCTGACTTCCTCTTCATTTGGGGGCAGTCAATCACCGAGACCTGCCTCTCCGTCCTCAGGAATGTTTGGACGGATTCACAGCCCCGCCGTCTCCATTCCCACCCCCATTGACCCTCTTGGTCAATTGCAGGAACTCCCTGCCTCTCGCCCCCGACCTTGAGCCCACAAGAGTCATCTTTCTCCCTCAACTTGCTCACCAGGCCTCAGAGTTTACAGGGGCCTCTCAGGGGCTCCTCCATACCTCACTGGACTCCACTTACCATCCCCTGCCCCTAATTTCTGTCTTCATTTCCTCCCCTCTTGGCCAAGCTACGATGTGCCCTTCCAAGTTTTCCTTTTAGAAAGCCCCCTCTTCGTAGAAGCCCGCCCAGATAAGCCCTATCAGTTCCTGAGCGCTCCACTCATTCCGGTTATCTCCCGGCTAGTCCTGCGATTCCTCTGTAAATGTTGCGTATGTATTTCTGTCGCTTGTATCCCTACATATCGCTATACTCTCTGCCTCTGTCACTTGTGCTTTACGTCTGTTTGTATGTTGCCTGTTTGTGTTTCTCCTGTCTCCCCCCAACCCCGGCCGTGAGATTGTAAGCCCTCCGAGGGCAAGGCTCTTGTCTTTTGCTTTCTGTGTTACTCCCGTCGTGGCAGATCCTGAGCTCTGCCCCCAGAAGGCTTCCAATAAAGGCTGTTGATGGAATGAGTGGTTTTGACTAGAAGCCGGAGGAGTTCCAGTTGCACTGCCAGTGTAGATGCCCCCAGCTCCCTTGGCGTGGAGGACCGTGGGCATGACGCGGCGTGACAGCTCAGGAGTTTCTCGCCTCCTGCCCCCTCCCTCTCTAGCAGCTATGGGCTTGACTGAGATTATCCCTCCTCTTTCCCCATCCCTTTCGGAGTGCCAGAGCGCTCCTTAGGGATAGAGGCAGAGCACCAACCCCCTGCCTGTGTGCTAAGAACCATCCTCGCCCCCCTCCACAAACACACCCACCCACCCGCTACCTTCAAGGGGGTTACTGCAGAGGTTTCCCTCCAGCCTCCCAGAGCCTGCTTTCTAGGGGCAATCCAGGGGCAGGAACGGGGCTTCCTGCTCAGGTGGTCAGCCACGGGGCTGGAGGCTTCTCGAACATCCAGCCCAGCCCCTTCAAGCCCCGGGGAGTCGGTTTACTTGATACTCCTCGGCCCCCAAGAAGCCCCACACTGGTGCTCAGCTCCCCCTGAAACTGTGACAGCCCCATTTCTTGGGTAATACTTACAGGAGATGATGCAGGCAGGAATTTGTGGTTTCAGGAAAAGAGCATTTCTTCATGGGTGAGTCAATGCCAACCTGATTATTTCTGATCCAGCTGCTTCCAAAATATGTTTCTTTGGAAGGGCGGAGTCAGTCCTGAACCCAGGTTTGCATTGGTCACCAAGTGTAATTTATACCAGCTTTGATCAAAACAGTTTCCTTTGTACGTTGTATGTGGCTAGATCACATGAGCAGCGTGAGAAGCAGCGTGGCTCAGTGGAAAAAGCCTGGGCTTTGAAGTCAGAGGTCATGGGTTCAAATCCTGACTCCACCACATGTCTGTTGTGTGACCTTGGGCAAATCATTTAACTTCTTTGAGCCTCAGTTACCTCATCTCTCTATATGTTGCCAACTTGTACTTCCCAAGCGCTTAGTACAGTGCTCTGCACACAGTAAGCGCTCAATAAATACGATTGATGATGATGATCTGTAAAATGGGGATTAAGACTGCGAGCCCCACGTGGGACAACTTAATCACCTTGTATCCCCCCAGCGCTTAGAACAGTGCTTTGCACATAGTAAGCGCTTAACAAATGCCATTATTATTATTATTTATTTATGAGCAGGAGTTTTTATTCTCTCGCTCCCGGGAAAGGATCTTGATTGCTTCAGTAGGTTTACTGCAGTCTCGAAGGTTGCTGGATTTTTTTTTTGAATGGGCTACTGAAAAGTAGCTACTCATGATTGGTTAATGACAGTACTGTAATTTTTACTCCTCCCCTCCCCACCCTCGCCCCCCACCCCCTCTTTTTTTCCCCCTCTCATAATTCCAGGAGTTTTGTTTTTATATATAATACATATAATATATAATATATATTATATAATATATATAATATATAAATTGTATGTGTAATAAACTCCTGGAATATATACATATATACACTTTTAAATGGAAGAATATCTGCCTTCTAGTTGGCTTCACGGGAGAGAATCTAGCGATCGCACATCCCAGGAAGTTGTGCGGTTGTGTGTAGTTGGTGCAAAGATGATTTGGATAAATTGACTTATGAGAGGCCCAGGGGTTATTTGGAGCACAAGTTCAGAATGACAGCTCGTCAGTCTGTTACCATGAGGACGGTTGTCCAGGAAGGCAACCGTCGTACGGTTCCTCCGAGCATCCCGGTGCCCCCGCACAGGAACAGGATACTGAGCCGGGCAGACCACCGGGGTGGACCCAGGACAACCGTTACCCGCATCCCGCAATGGGGCTTCCCGATTCCATTCCCCATCATTCCGTGGATTTCCAGAAATTTGGCCAGGCAGTTTTAGTCTGTTCTTCGAGACCAGTCCCAGCAACAGTAGACGGGGCTGCTTCACAGAGGCTGACGCTTTTGGTCACCTCCCGTCTCTTGCCGGGGAGTCATCGACCGGAATCGTAGCTGCCACTGGGACATTGCTGTTTGAAGCAGGGAGGCTGGTGATGTCCTAGGGCATCGGAATTCTTGTGGAAAATATGGTTTGGCCCCAGCCACGAGCAGTTCCTACTGGGTTGGGCTAATAGAGACCCATCTTCCCTGGCCTGCCGCCTTGCCCGGTGCAGTGGCTGCGAGTCAAAGCTGGCCCGGAGGGCCGGGTGGGGCAGACCACCTCAGCCCATCCCTGGACCAGCAGATTCGCGTGCAGCGGGAGACAGAGGGGACTTCGGGAGACACGGGGTACGTGATCTGGGGGTGGGTGGAGTGGCGGGAGTTGAGAGAGGGAAGGAGAGTGACTCTGAATGAGGTTGTTCATAGGAGGAGATAGAGGTAGAGCTCTTCTTAGCTGGGAACGCAAGTTGCCTTTAAGGGAGGAAGAAGAGAGGATCAGGGAGGAGAAAAGGCCAAGGAGGGAAAGGGGACTAGGAGAGGGAGAGAGCACAGGAAGAGGCACAGAGGAAAATTTTTGCCTCCAACCGAAGCCTCCCAGGATCTGGGGTAGAGGAGTGCCTTTGGTTCCTCGCTTGTATTTTTACTATAGTTGCGCTTCGTCGATGCCAGGATTTTCGTGAACTACCCTAATTAGGCTCTCCCTATCCTTTAGGCCAAACCTTTTGAGCCCGGTCTGTCGGGTTATTGTGGGGTTGAAAGGCGGCTAATGTCATCCCAAATAGACTCTGCCAACCTTGAAATTGGGAGAAAACAAAAACAAAACTGCAGTCCGGGGGGAAACGTCCGCCGTCACCGCGAGCCTCGGGGTTCCCTCCGTCAAAAGCCTTCCCAGGCCGGGGAAGGAACAAGGTGCAGCGCCGCGGGGTGGGGATGGCCGCGTCATTTTAGGGTTTGGTTGGAAAGGCGTTTTGTAAACATTTTGCCCCCTGGTTTGTGCACAGTCCACAGCAGGAGCATCACTATTGGCTAATGCCTCACCTCTGACTCTCATGACATCACCCTTATCCATAACGAATCAAAATGTGGCTCCATTTGGGATGCTGGGTGGCCTTGTTCCTGTGACCATGCCCTTCCAGTTTCCTTTGGAGTTGCTTGGCTTCGGGACGGACACAGCTGGAGTGACTACCACTGCGGGATCTACCTCAGCAGCTTTCCACCACAGCCTAACTCAGAGTAAGTCATCCGGGGGATTTACCGACCGCTTGCCGGGGGCGGAGCGCCGGGCCGAGGATGATGTGACGGAGCTGGCGGGCCCGTTCCCTCCTCACAACAAGGGACACGGAGCGTTGCCTGCGTGAGGGGAAAAAACCAAAAATTAACCAGGATGTGCAGCCGATCCCTGCAACCTGATGCCGACCTGATTGTTTCTAATCCAGCTGCTTCCAAAATATGTTCCTTTGGAAGGGCGGATTCAGTCCTGAACCCAGGTTTACATTGGTCACCGAGGGTAATTTATGCCGGCTTTGATCAAAACAGTTTCCTGGGGCACCAGCGCATCTTTACTTAAGCAGCCTGGCCTAGTGGATAGAGCATAGACCCTGGAGTGTTGCCAACTTGTACTTCCCAAGCGCTTATTACAGTGCTCTGCACACAGTAAGCGCTCAATAAATGCGATTGAATGAATGAATGAAGGACCTGGGCTTTAATCCCAGCTCCGCCACGTGTCTGGTGGGAAAGTTGTATCACTTTTCTGGCCCTCAGTTCCCTCATCTGTAAAATGGGGATTAAGACTGTGAGCCCCACGTGGAACATGGACTGTGTCCAACCTGATTAGATTGGATCCGCCCCCGCGCACAGAACAGCGCGTGGCACATAGTGAGCGCTTAACAAATGCCATTAAAAACCAAAAACCTCCAGCCTAATGGAACGGAGGAAGGAAATCCTGGAAAGTCACTATTGAAGGGCGTACGGGGAAATACGAGAGGCAAATCTTTAGGGACCAGAGAGAGAAGAAAATCAACTATAGGTGTAGTCTGTATTCTGGTGAGTCTGATTAAAATGGGTTTTTAACTCTTAGTCCAATCTTTGTGGACTGGATTAGGGTATTTGACTCCTCTTCCTCGCTCCCAGTTTTTAGCATCCTGTGGAACCCTGATTTCAGTAGACCGGTTGCCCCATCAGTCAATTTATTTATTTATTTATTTATTATTATTTATTTATTATTTACTTATTTATTGAGTGTTTCCTGTGTGCAGAGCACTGTACTAAGCGCTTGGGCGAGTACAATATGACAGAGTTGGTAGGCACATTCTCCCCCCAGAGCCGAGGGAAGGCAGCCAGTAATAAAAATAAATGAAATACCGACACGCCCCCAACTGCTGGGGGCTTAGGAAGGGGTAAATAAAGGGAGCATCGGTTAAGAAGCGGTTCTTCCGTGCTCGGCAACCGTCCCCTCACATCCTTCAGGCATCGGAGTCCGGTTTTCAGTCCCCTCGTCTTAAAACGCAGAGGGGTTTCCTGCAGTCGGAAGCAGAGGAGGGACGTGGGCGATTGCAACCGAACCAAGTGGTCCCCGCCGCTCTCCCTAGGTTATCTAGACCTAGCTGTTCCACAGGTCGTATTTTGTAAAGGAGAGTGGACTCCTGAACCCTGCCAAAACTATAAATGGGAGAGCTAAGGGGATTTCTGTGTCTCTCCGGCTGCCCGAGCCCCACTCCTGATGGAATTTCTGGGGATGACCCCATCCCAATAGGGGCGGGAATATGCCGCAACCGTTTAACTCTTGGTTCCTCTCTTCCTCAAATTTGCCTGCATCTTTGTCTGGTCCTCTGGAGTCAAATCTGCCCGCATCTCTTTCTGGTCCCCTCGAATCTGCCCTGCTCTCCCCGAAAACCACTCTGCCTTTTGGAACAGGGACAATTAAGAGAGTATTCTTAATTCATATATGGTTGTGAAAGGGAAGGGGGTGGAACTGTGGGGGACGTTATCCCCCCCCCCTTCGTCGTTAAAATGATTTTCAGTCTGGTTATTTATTGAGGGCTTACCGTGTGCAAAGCACCATATTAAGCGCTTGGGAGAGTACAGTGCAACAGAGTCGGTAGGCACGTTCCCTGCCCGCGACAAGCTTCCAACCTCAAGGACGAGCGTACAGTCGAAGGGGGAAGAAATACACGCTGTGACCTTGCTTAGTACGGTGTTGTGCATACAGTAAGTGCTCAATAAATACGATTGAATGAGTGAATTAACCGTCTTCTTGGAAGTGCTCTCCTCGTCGAACTGGAATTCATGTTAGCAGGATTTTGGGGGCATTTATTTTGCTTCCTGGGCTTCTTTAATAGGCCTTTTCTCTCAGCCCAAGGGAGAGAGGGGTTTTGAGGGGTGGTTTGGAGATTCTCTCGGATCATCCCTCAAAACCAGTTTCTCCCACGGCAAGCTGCCAGGAGAAAGCCCCTAAAACTCCCGCCATTTGCTGGGTAACAGATTTTCCTTAAGTGGAGGAGCCCGGTGTAAACTGTAAAACACCAACACCCAGCCATCAGAAGAGAAGCAGCATGGCCTGGTGGAGAGAGCCCGGGCCTTTAGAAAAGGGGAGAGAGAAGCGTTCATTCAGTAGTCCTCCAATCCAGGGTTCGGTCTATGAAGATGGTCCCGACTGCCTTTCCCCTCCCCTCCCCACTCCAGGTCCAGGGCCGAGGTTTGTGGGGACTTATCTTAGGATTGGTTTCAAGCCTGCTAAGTGCTCTTAAGCCTAATTTCCATTATTGCCTCCCCAGATTTGCTAAAGGGTTTACAGCCAGGAGCTCAGCACGCAGCAGCGACGCTTTCTCACTCACCTCTGCCGACTCACTTACAGCAAGCTTACAATGGTAAGAGAGTTTTGGACTTCTCCTTCCTCCTGGGTCCCGGTGGTTCTCAGTGTTTCCCACAGGAGCCAAAATGATATATCTCTCTCTCTCTCTCTCTCTCTCTCTTTCCCTATTCAGCCTAGCGGGAGAGGAGGGCAGGAGGTGAGGGCACAAGGGGTTTTTTTTAGCTTCTCATTGGTGTTTGGAGCCTTTGGATCAAACAATGAGAGGGAAAGCCCAAGAAACCCCTGGTATTCAGGAAGAGATGCCCATTTTCTGGTTTGGGGAAAGACTTGGGTATTCTCTCTCTCTCTCTCTCTCTGTCTCTCTCTCTCCCCCTCTTTCTTTCTGCCATCTCTTGTTCTCTCTTTGGATCTCTGGCTTTCTCTCTATCTCCATCACAGGGTCTCTGTACCTCTGGCTGTCACTCCCCTAGCTCTGGTTCTTGCTTCAACTCTGGCTCTCTTTCTCTCTGGCCATCTCTGATTCTCTCGATCTCTGGCTCACCCTCCCCACCCCCATCTCTGGTTCTCTCTCGATCTCTGGTTTTCTTTCTGGTTCTAATTCTCATTCTCTCTCTCTGTCTCCCCCTTCCCTCCTTCTCCTCCCCCCCATATCTCTCTGTGTGTACATATACAGTCTTTGGTACATAGTAAGCCCTTAACGAACATCCGATATGTTTGCTTGGTTCCTTGCCTTTTTTTTTTTTATATGCTTGTTTTCACAGCAGACAAATAAGCATTCATTAAGGGCTTACTGTGTGCCAAATGGTGCTCAGCACTGGGGTAGATACAAGGTTATCAGGTTGGACACAGTTCCCTGTCCCGCGTGAGGCTCACAGGCTAGCCTAGGATTAAGTCGTCGAACAAGGTCATGAAACCCTGGGCACGTTGAGCTCCGATTGAGTGCCCCTCAGAGTGACCTTCCATTTTCAGAAGCCGGGCACAATGAAATCTCCGCCCGGAAGGATTTTCGGGGCCGAAAGGGAAGCAGCTGCCCTCAAGGCACCTGCCAGCACCAGCGAGCAGCCGGGGAGTAGTTCACTTTCTTCCTGGGCGCTGGCTAATGGGCACTCAGAGGAGAGGTCAATCAATCAATCAGTTGTATTTATTGAGCGCTTACTGTGTGCAGAGCACTGTACTTTCAGACTCCATCTCATTCCAGCCAGTCAGTCGGGTAGTGGTATTTATTGAGTGCTTATTATGTGCAGAGGAATGTACCAAATGCTTGGGAGAATATACTGCAACCAAATTAGCAGTCAACAGGGTTCTTGGCCTAACGGCCCCCGTCCCCATTACCTCCTTTTTGCCACTGAAGAAGTGAGGAAAATCTGTCCCCTTCCCTTTAAACTGGCAGCTGTTGGGAATCTCTGTCTTTCACTGGGCTTAAGGTCTGCCTTTAAGCCGTGACTATGGAAGGCTCCAATGGCCAGTTGACATTCCAACCCTAGTACCAAACCCTTTCCTGCATCACGCTCAATAAATACCACTGATGGACTGATCCACCGTGCCTCTTCTGGCCTTTCAGGAAGGCGAGAATCTTCCGAAAGGGAAGGAGAGCAGAAAGAACACAAAAAGAAAATAACCTAGTAATGGTAACTTTTTTTACTAGGCTCCAGGCACTGTACTAAGCGCTAAGGTAGATACAAGTAAATTGGGCTGCACACAGTCAGTCAATCAATCAATCGTATTTATTGAGCACTTTCTGTGTGCAGAGCACTGTACTAAGCGCTTGGGAAGTACAAGTTGGCAACATAGAGCGACGGTCTCTACCCAACAGCGGGCTCACAGTCTAGAAGGGGGAGACAGAGAACAAAACCAAACATACTAACAAAATAAAATAAATATATACACCCACGTCTTACACGGGGCTCGCAGTCGTAATTCCCATTTTACAGATGAGGGAACTGAGGCCCAGAGAAGTGAAAGCGATTTGCCCAAGGTCACACAACGGACAAGTGGCGGGGCCGGGATTAGAACCCAGGTCTGTGCTCTGTCCACTGTGCCACGCCGTGTACTTTGTGCAGGCCACTGTTAGAAAGCACTTGGGAGTGTACAGTAAAGTAGTAAGTGATTCGATCAATCAGTGGTATTTTTTGAGCTCTTGGGAAAGTATAACACAACGGTGTTAGTAAATGCGATCCCTGCCCACAAGTAGCTAACGGGCTGCAGGTTAAGGAGGTACGCTAACGTTTTCCTTTTTTCTTTTTAATGGCATTTATTAAGCACTTACTATGTGCAGAGCACTGTTCTAAGCTCTGGGGAATTTACAAGGTGATCAGGTTGTCCCACGTGGGGCTCACAGTCTTCATCCCCATTTTCCAGATGAGGGAACTGAGGCCCAGAGAAGTTGAGTGACTTGCCCAA
This sequence comes from Tachyglossus aculeatus, assembly GCF_015852505.1. NCBI lineage: Eukaryota > Metazoa > Chordata > Mammalia > Monotremata > Tachyglossidae > Tachyglossus > Tachyglossus aculeatus. The sequence goes on along the minus strand of NC_052076.1, from coordinate 5,499,492 downwards.
AGTCACACAGTTGACAAGTGGTGGAGCCGGGATTTGAACCCATGACCTCTGACTCCAAAGCCCGTGCTTTTTCCACTGAGCCACGCTGCTTCTCTTCCGCTTCTCCGCTTCCGTTTGCACACTTAACGATGTCCTGGGGAAAGCCGGCTCCAGTTCAAGCAGGGGGGGGCGAAGAGGGGCGCGGACCGAAAGATCCAGATCCGTGCATTTGGGTGAATCTGCTGTGAGCCTGTTGTTGGGTAGGGACCATCGCTATATGTTGCTGACTTGTACTTCCCAAGCGCTTAGTACAGTGCTCTGCACACAGTAAGCGCTCAATAAATACGATTGGATGAATGAATGAATGGAGAGCAGAGCATGAAGCACCGGGACCGTTTGTCTGCTGCGTGACTTGGGGTGTAGCACTTTGCTTCTCTAGGCCTCCGTTCCCTCGTGCGTAAAATGAGGATTAAGACCGTGAACCCCATACGGGACTTGGACCGCGTCCAACCGGATTAGCACCTATCTACCACAGTGCTTAGTTTCGTGCCCGGCACAAAACGAGTGCTTAACAAATTCCACTTAAAAACCAAAAAAAAAAACAAAACCAGAATCCCAAGGGTCAGCCGAATCCTGAGTACAAAAAGCCGGCTGCCCCACCAGATTGCAAATGCACCAGAAGTCGTGTGGTTTAGTGGACAGAGCCCGGCCTGGAGGCCGGAAGGACCTGGGTTCTAATCCCGGCTGCCGTATGACCTTGGGCAAGTCACTTCACTTCTCTGGGCCTCAATTATCACTTCCGTAAAGACTGGGAGCCTCGTGAGAGACAGGGACTGTGTCCAACTTGACTAGCCTGCATCTCCACAAAAGCGCTTAATACAGTGCCTGTTTGGTTTTCTTCTCTGTCTCCCCCTTTTAGACTGTGAGCCCAACGTTGGGTAGGGACTGTCTCTATATGTTGCCAATTTGTACTTCCCAAGAGCTTAGTACAGTGCTCTGCACATCGTAAGCGCTCAATAAATACGATTGATGATGATGACGATGGCACATAGTGCTTAACAAATACCACAATTACCATTATTATTAATATTATGCTCACGCCTGTTTTCTCTCATCTTCTCTTCTTTTTTTCTTACCCCCTACCAACCCCCCCCCCCCCCCCGACCCTTCCCAGATGGAGGCCAAAGTAAAGGGGACACTAAGTTACAGCGGAAATCCCAGTGACTTCCCAGCAAGCCAAGGAGTTGGAAGTTTTGATGGGCTGGTGGATCTACCTGATGGGAAAGTGCTTAAGTGGTCATAGGGCTGCTGTTTCTGTCAATGTTTACATTCTCTGTCCCAAGCACTGTGGTGAGGAGGAGGAGGAGGCCGCGGAGGAGGAAAAGAAAACAATACTTGATCAAAGCCAGGTGCAGGAGGAGGAAAAGCTTTGGTGTAGACTTAGTGGCCATTTGGCCTCTGCTAAAGACACACAAAGCCATTCCCTTCTCCCTTCCCTTCCCCCGCCATCCCCCCCCCCCCCCATTCCAACTGTCTTTATAGAGGTTCCGTTGTCAAACCCACAGAAGCACAAACTTGGCTTCCCCCCCGCCCCCGGGGAATAGAAGGAATTTCAGCCTGGATTTGGTGAACTCCGTCCATCCATCTCGGGGGTCGGGGCTGTCCGAGCAGCCGGCAGACGAGACCCAACCGCGGAGCTGTCGAATGTAGCCGAGTCCAGGACGCCCGGAAGGGACCATTACCCTTTCGGGGGGGGGACACAGGCACCGAGGGCCGAAGTTGCCCCCGAGAGGCCAGTCGCGCTCCCCGAGCCGGGCGATGGTCCCTTCCTCAAACGGGCGTCAGCCAACTTGAGCCTTATGCAGGGATTCCGGGTCGTGGTAGACGAGTTGAGCGAGGGGTCTTGGGGGGGAAGCGTTCCTCTGATCCCCATCTCCAGAGTCGACGTTTAGCCCAGACGAAGGGAGGATGGAGGATTCATCCGAACGTTTTCAGGAGAAAACGGCGCTCCGATCGGGTCAGAACTGCCCTCTCATTAGAAGGATCTCTCCGATTCCTCTTGGTCAGGCTCCCCGCTCGTTTCGGCAGGACCCATTAAGCGTAAGGCCTTTCGGGAACGCAGGGCCCAGTTAGGACGCAGGTTTTCCTCGAGGGAAGCGGGGAATTTCGGGACAACAGTCCCTGGCTCCGGGCCCACCCGCTGCTGTCCAGAGGGGCCCGGCCTCCAGCGGCCTAAGGGCGTGAAGGCGCGATCACCCGTCTCAGTTGAGCGCTTGGCTCTCGATTTCACTCGCGCTCCTCGGTCGGCTAGTCCGACCGTCAGGCTTCAGGAAAAGTTGGGCCCGCAGGTTTAAAGCCGACCTCTGCCTCGTGAAGTCAGCAGCGTTCTGAGCTTTCCGGCGGGACGTAGAGGGGACTGCGATCCCCGATCCCAAGCGGGAACGCTCCCGCTCCGAGCCCCGCTCGGCGTTGTGCTTGGAAGCCCACCGGAATCTCAAAGCCTTAGTCGGGAGCCGGTGGAAGCGTAGTGTCCATCTCCCGGCTCCCCGGGTGACGCTTTTAAGAAACCGTGATCCGTTGCGGGCTTCGAATTCCTCCCCCTCCCTCCCGCTCCAGTTTCTTGGTTTGGGTGAGCTTTGCTTTGCTTGATATTTTGGGTTTTTTTTTCTCAGAGACCAGAGACCAGTATTCTGTTTCCCCATTTTTTGAACGCGGGCTCTTCCAAGTCGCGTTCTCCCGTGTGTAGGGAGGGCTCCCGAGGAGAGGCGCTTCGGGCGCCCCGCCTTTGGGAAGGGGGAAGACTAGACTAAAGGGAAATAATAATAATAATAATAATAAAATCAGTAGGTCTCCCGTGGTGTGAAGATTCCCGACACACGGTCCCTATGGCTTGGGCCTCTCTACCGGTTTCAGACCCGCAGCCGTAGTCCTGGAGAAGGTAGATATCCGAGCCGCTGAGCTCTACAGATCTATATAATCGGATCTGGTTCTCTGACCGTAAAAGTCATATGTGCCTGCACTTTGCCTTGTAGGAAAAGAATATCTCTTTGTTTAATAAATAAATGAAAACTTGATTTTTTTTTTAATTTCCCCCCCCCCCACGCCCCCGGGGGACACTGTATTTGTGATGGGGCAGTAGGACAGCCCCCGGTTTCTGGAGACCCGGGGATTTAGGTCCCGACCGGAACGAAGAGGGCCGCTTTGCCGATCCGTTGACCGGGCTAGGGAGGCGTCAGAGAGGGGCCGCGGGGCCGGGTTGGGGGCCACCCGGAAGGCCTGGGGGAAGCCAGGACTGCTTGGTCCGTGCGAGGACGGCTCGTTTCCGCCCTCCTTGATCCCAGTTTGGGGAATAGAGGAGATCCATCCATAGCCCCGTTGGGAGAAGCGGGTTGTGGCATCTTCCCCCGGCTCCGGCTTCCGTTGGACCGGCTGTTCAGGCCGAGGTGTCCTTAATCGCCGCTTCCCCGAACCGAGCGGCGGGGGCAGAGTGATGATCCCTGGGCATCATTCCCCGTCGGACGTCGGTATCCCTGGTGACTCCTGTTTACTGCCTTATCCTCTGATTAGATTGGGCGGGAGTGGTCACCTGACAATCCCCCCCCTCCCCCTCCGGCTCCCAGCCGGCCCCTCCGATTATCCTTATCGTTTCAGCATCACTGTCCCTCACCGGCTGAGCGACGCCCGGGGGTCTCTGACCGTGAAACAGCTCTCAGGGGTTTAGGTTTCTGGGGAGTTTCTTAATTTTTTTTTTATTTTGGGAGGGGTCATTACTGACCGAGGCTGGGACTGAACCAGCAACCTCTGTGGATCTCATGTTGCACTTTAGTAATTCAGCAAAAATCAGACGAATCCTGTGACGTAAGAGGCGCTGGAAAGGATCGAGGGAGAGCCCCCGCCCGCGTCCGGCGACCCCGGTCCATTCTGACCGAGTAATTGAGCGTGTCGGCGACGTCCCAGGGCGAAAGGAGTCGGAGCGCGCTTCGGCACGTCACCTAGGTTCTCGATTCGGGAAGACGGAGCGGTTCGTTTTCCACTTTCTCATATTTGTAATGGCCTTCAAGTGATATATATGTGTGTGTATATATATATATCCATATATATATATCTATATATAGAGATATATATGTGTATATATCTATAGATATATGTGCATATATATATCTATAGATATATATGTGTATATATATCTATAGAGATATATATCTATAAATATATATATATCTCTATAGATATATATATACACACACACAAAAAAAAAAAAACACACTGTTCTTGTACATACAAAGAAATCCTCAGTATTCACAAGCAATAAGAGCCGGTAGGGTTGTCACGAGGCAGCAGTGCCGTGCTTGTCGGGAACTGAACGGGAGTGGACGTGTCAAGCTCGTTGAGCGCCTCCAGAATAAACGCAAGCAATAATTCCCAGTGTAGGGATCGGGAGCCCTGCCCTCCCTCCGATCAGCCTTCCGCCGCACCGCAGAGAGCCAGAGAAGAGCCGCGTCACTCGGGGGAGACCGAGTGGGTTGGGGAGGGGAGAAGGGGAGGGTCAAAGAAGCCGGCTAACCCAGAGCCCCGGCATCCCGACTTCCGTATCGGGAACTCAAGGGGCCTCCCACCCTGACGATGGATGTCACTGGCCCAAACCGCTTCCTGGAAATCCGGGACGTTTGGGCGGGGATCGCTATTGGGCGAGGGGAAAAGGCAAAGCGATGACAAGGGGTTGCTGCTGTGGGTTTGACACTTCTTTGAAAATGACTGTTTTCCTTTCGGAGCAGATCCAAGTTGTATACTGCGCAGGTCTTAGGCGGGGCAGACCTCTTGGAGTCGCCCCCCTCCCCATCCACAACCCCAGCCCTTGCCCCAATCCCCCTTCCCCTCCACTTGGTCACGACGCGTACAGAAGTGGAACTAGATCCTTCGACCAGGCCAGGCCGCCCTCGGTTGCAGAGACCGGACGGGGCCCGTGGATCATCTCTAGCCCTTCGGCAATCTGTCCCGTTTGCTGCTACATTTGGAAAAAAAATGGACTTTGGCCATATTTATTAGAAGACCTTAATCTAGTGTACAGTTCTTTCCTCGTTTTCATTGGGGTTTGTTTTTTGAAAAGAGAATTTTACTCATGGATAGATAGAAGCGATGGGATATTTGATTTGGGGCGGGTACCGTGGAAGAACAGCGGTCCTTCTGTTGTATTTTTATTCTTTGGGATTTGGATTTTTTTTTTTTTAGCGATGGACATACAAGAAAAAAAAAAGCCTGCAGAAAAGCCAAACTCCACCGAGAGTTTCCTCCGCCACCCCCTTGACTTCTGCTGAGCTGAAATTCCACCCTCCTTCCCTTCCCACCCTCAACCCCCACCCCCTCCGAGGGGCTAGGGTTTGCCGGGGGGCGGGAGGGGGCAAGGGGAGGGGATATTTTGTTTTTTAAAATAGTGAAACGGGAGGCAGGTGAAAGACTGGGTAATGACCGTGATGTTATGCAATTTTAATTTTCTAAAAATTCCAGACTGAAAGTGTAATCTGGGCGGATTCGAACCGGACCCCGCCTGCGTGTGGGGCCCGGCCCAGCCGCGCTCGGTCCAGGCCCCCGTCCTTCGTTAAGTGCCTTTTCTTTTCTTTTTATTTCACCCCCCCACCTCTTCCGAAACCGTTCTCAGAGATCCGAAAGTGCTGGCTCGTGAGTCAGGGATTTGAGAAGAGAATCTTAACCTGGCCAGGGGATGTCGTCGTGCCGTCCGCCTCTTCCCTTCCTTGAGAATCTGTGCGCGCGTGTGTGTGTATGTGTGTACGATGTATATAAAATTAGTAGAAAGCTGCTCTGCCATTGCATCCTTCCTAAAGCAACGCCCTCCCTTTGGCTAACGTGGGGAAGGCTCCGGCCTCGAATCCGCTCCCCGCAGGGCGGCGGGGAGCCGGTTTGGAGGGAGGCGGGGGCTCAGAGGAGCGTGCGGTCCAACGGAAGACAAGACACCCCACGCTCGCTTTTCACTGCCGGGGGAGCGAGTTTCTGGCGGGCGGGAACCAGCGCGGCTGCCGCGATCAATCCGGGGTCCGTCGCTAGACAGTCCAGAGCTCGTCCTCCCCAACTTGGGGATCGGGGCGGGAATGGGGAGGGAAGTGGGACCGAGTCAGGCCGGCGGTGGGGAGAGGCCTTCGGGCCAGATTTTCTGCTGGCTCCAGAGAAAGCGAGTGTCTCGGCCCAAGGGTTGGTTGAATTAGGAGAAACACCCAATCTGGGGACGTTATTCACCCAGACAGATCACGGGCATTTCTGTGGGCAAGCATTTCCCATGACGGACGGACGCTTGAAAGAGAAAAGATCAAATTCTGAAGACAACCGGGCCACCGAATCACCCCCCGCCCCGGCATCCCGCTCACCTGCCGGACCGTTTCTTAAAGGTTTTTCGGCCCAACCCGTCGGGGTGCCCGGCTCCCAGTGGGTGGCTGTAGGAAGATCACCTAATCCTCGCGATACCGACTGTCTCGGGGCCTAACGTGCCGGGTCGGAGCGTGGAAAAACGCGTGGCGGGGAATGGGCGTCTTCGTTTCTTCGAGGGACGTACTGTTTGGAGGGAGAGTTGGAAATGAGCCCACAGATAAGTCAATCCTCCCGCCGTCAGGGCTCTTTTTGTGCCCAGAATGGGGGGAGTTGGAGGAAGGAGTCGCTCCGTTTTGTGTTGTGTAGTGGCTGCAACAAGTTGTCCGGAGTCCTGGGTCCCAGTATCCCTTTTGTCCTTGGGGGAACCGTCCCTCCGTGTCTCCGATCTTCTGCTACCTCCCGGGGACGGCAGGAGACTAATATTTCAAAGGGTTCTGAGCTTCTCGCGGTCGTTCTCCGTACGTACAAAAGTATCGCTATCACGCCTCGAACAGGCTAAATAACCGTTCCCCCACCAGCGGGCCCGATATTTCGGTTCTTTCGAAAGACTGAAAAATCCACCGGAGTCGGGGTCGGATTCGGATTTGTTATTTAAAACACCCGCTCTTCTGTTTATTCCTGGGGAAACCAATGCTTCTTTTGGTTTGAGGGTTCCGTTTCCTGAGGAAAACGGCAGTGAGTCTTGAATTTTACGTTAATAGCGACCCCGCGGGGGCCGAGATGACGGGAATGGAGTTGGCGCGGGAAGACCAGAAACCGGCTCTCCCTCTCGAACAAGAATTTTTTACTTCCCAAAAAGATCGCAAAGCAAATGGATGGTCCGGTTGGCCTCTCCCCCGTCCGGATGGTCATCGTCACCACGGTCACTCTCGGCGAGACGGCCACTAAAATGATGGAGATGGGGGGCAATCGGGAGATAATAATAATAATGACGGCATTTATTAAGCGCTTACTATGTGCAAAGCACTGTTCTAAGCGCTGGGGTGATACAAAGTAATCAATGCAGGGCTCGTCTTGAACGAGGGCCACGTCTCCCTTTTCCTTTCACCTCGGTCAGACCTCGGTGACACCCCTTGGACGCGTAACCATTCGGTCCGGCAGGCCGTGCCCCGGCACAGACTAGCTACCGCGCTTTCCGAGGTCCGGGATTTTGTTTGCCGTACAGCCTGCATCTCCTCCCGTTCCTCCGGCCCTCTTCCCGGCTACCTGGGGGCCTCTGCTTCCGTGACGCGCCCCGTCGGGAAGCAGTGATTCCAGGCGTAAACCGAAAGGTCTGTTCTGGGAGTGGCCTGGGTCGCGTCCCCTTCTCCTCCGCTCGAGACCTAGCCCAGAGGGGCGAATTTTAGGCCGGACGCTGAGCAGGGTGCTTCTTCAGCCATTCCCGGGGGGATGATTTTTCTCTTTCAAAGTCAGACTGGTTTCAGAGAAGAATCTTCATGCCAAGTCATCCAAGGAGAGAGCGGGGCCGTTCTTCGTCCACCCCTCCCTACCGAGTTGACGGAACAGCGGCCGGCGGACGGGGTGGATCGGGCGGCGGGGAACTAGCCGGGAAGCCGGTTCTGGTGGCCCCAGGTATTTCCCGTCGCGGGGTCGGGCTCAGGCCAGCGGGAAGAAATCTGCCGTCCACCCCAGACGGGGCAGGGACACAGCTTGACAGGACCAATTAGTCTCCGCCACTAAGGACGTGTTATCTCTCTGTGGTTGTTGCTGTGGTTGTTCGTTCCAGATAAGGCCTTAGTTTAATTAGTCGTCACTAATATCAACTATGCAGATTAATGTACTCTTTCTGTTTCCCCCAGTATTAATGTACACCTCCTCCCTCTCGCCCCCCCCCGCCCCCAAAATAACAGATGTTAGACTTCTACCCAAAGAAATGAGGCGCAGAAATTTTGTTGAATGTGTGTTCTTGGAGAGAAAAAAGACAGAAAAGCAAGAGAGAGCTACTCTGTGTTTTGTCCACGCTGAAATGTGAACTTTGTATTAAAGGCAAAATGCAAACCCTTTCACTGGTGCAGAACTGGTATTGTGTCATGAAGTAGCTTGGGGTTGTGATACTGATCCTATCCTGCCGATCGGAGGGCACAGTTTGGGCAGAACCGAGCCAGGAGGCTGGGAATAATTGGTTCCGTTTCCGTTTATGGAACGGACTCCCCAGTTCTCCCTTCCCTTCTCCCGGTGAGTCTCAGAGCGGAAACTAAGGGAAGGGACTCTGTCCCTCTTTCCCTCTCTCTTCCTCGATTTCTCTCTCCCACCTCTCTTTTCCCCCATCTTTCCCTCCACTGAACATTCCTTTCCCCGCCCCTCTGCCAGCCCGCTCCGCTTGGAGCTGGCTTTTCCCAGAGGGTGTTTGCCCCCAAAGTACCATGCTATGGGACACCCACATTCAGTGCTCATAGTAGATCAGATGATGCTTTTTTGGTCAAGCATCTGTATTTAATGTAGCTAAGTTGGATTAAGGGACAAATGGTGGAAACGATAATGAAATCAGATGTCTTTTTTTTTTTCCCTACTATCCCATAATCAAATCTATTTTTTGGGCGCCTGCTGTGTGCCGAGCACTGGATAAGCACTCGGGAGAGTCCAGTGCGACAGAGTTGGTTGCCCTGTCCGTTGCCCACGGCGAGCTTACAGTCTGCAGCCTAGAATGATGAATTTGTTCACTGCATTTAATCGCTTCCGCTCCTTCCAGGCTTTTATAGTTCTCCCTTGCCCGGAACTGTTTAATTGAAGAGTCTTCTGGGGTGATTCTGGATCGGCCAGTGTATTGCTTAGGAAAAAAGCCAGACAGGATCCGTTGGCAGGCCGGAACTACGGCCGGAACGACATCTGGTTGCATTATACCTGCCTCGGCGCTTAGCACGGTGCTCGGCCCATAGCGAGCACTTAGCAGATGCAGTGGTTCACATAGAGGCGTCCCATCGGGCTGGGGCTGACTGGGCCTCTGCTCTTGCAGAGCATCGAAGGGATGGTGATCCTCCTGGCCAGCGCAGGGCCCCGGGGAGCCCTCTCCTTCTCCCTGCTGGCCGGACGGCCGGGGGACCGAATCCTCCCCCGCTCTGTGATGGTGGCCCGGGAGTGGCCCAGCTGGATGTCCGGATTCTGACCTGTTGTAACCGTTTGGCCGCTCTGGGGTCGGATCGGTGTTCCCCGGGGCCGGGAATACGAGGTGCCTGGCGGGAGGAGGCCCGTCCGTGCGGGCGAACCGAGGCCGGGCATCGATTGGGAGGTGCGGACGTTGGGAGGGGACTGTCCCCAGGGGGGTGGTCACCAGGAGCTCCGCTGCCCCTCTGACGTTTCCACCTTCCCGTTCCCGGCCGAGATGTCCCTCGCCGAGAACTCCCTCGGGAAGGGCCGCTGGCGTGCGGCTGGCAGGTCAGCATCGGCGGACCCCCCGCCCCGCCAACTCCCGCCTCTTCTCAGGGAAAGGGCCGTCGCCGCCCGACGTCCGCTGACCTAATAGTGACGATGATATTTGTTAAGCCCTTACTATGTGCCGGTACTAAGCGCTGGATTGATACAGGCGAATCAGGCTGGACAGAGTTCCCGTCCCATGCGGGGCTCACGGTCTCAACCCCCGTTTTACAGACGAGGTCGCCGAGGCCCAGTGAAGCGACTTGCCCAAGGTCACACAGCAAAATGGCAGAGCCGGGGTGAGGACCCATGACCCCCGCCCCCATCCGAGTAGCAGGCCGCTCCCACCGCCGCTTCCTCGCCAAATCCAAAGCGGGGGAAATGGCCACGGCTGGCAAAAAGACGGAGCGATGCCCTCTCCGCCTCTGGGCTGTCGCCTCCCTCCACCATCGTCCGCCGTTTGCTCCCACTGGGCTTCGCTTCCACTCGCGGGAAGAGCCTGAACCCCCGGTGGGGCAGGGGGCCGCCCCAGGGACGGGGCACGACTGGGCAGCGGGCTGCTGACGGGAAGCTTGGAGTTGATTTCTGGAATAATCTCAGGACCTGAAAGATTGTAGCATTTAGTGTGTCTTAAAAACGATGTACTGTACCAGCCATGGGGTTTTGTAAATACTCCCATCTCCCGATTTGTATTATTTTAGTAAAAAACGTGTGGAGGGGGAGCATGAGTGTGTGTGTGTGTGTGTGTGCGCCCGTGTGCATTTAAGGTGCTTTCTGCCTCAGAGCGTCCAGGCCCCGCTGCTCCCCGGGAATTTCCATTTGAAAGTCATTTGAATTCAAATTCCATTTGAAATTTCACAGTCCTTCTAGACTGTGAGCCCGCCGTTGGGTAGGGACCGTCTCTGTACGTTGCCGGCTTGGACTTCCCAAGCGCTTAGTCCAGTGCTCTGCACACAGTAAGCGCTCAATAAATACGACTGAGCGAATGAGTGAAATTTGAACTGCGGGACGGCTCCTCGGCCGCTCGCGGTGCCGGACTGGGCGGTTAGAGCGGCGCTCCGGCCGCGGCCCCCGCTCTGCCGGCCCGGGCCTTGATCCCGCCGTCCTCCGGTTGTCTCGGGGACGGATGGCGCGTCCAGTCTGGGCCCGCGGGGGTTGGGGATAGGGAGCCTCGGCCGATTTGGTGTCTGTACCTCCTTCTAGTCACTGGGGACGTGGCCCTTCTGTACGTGTCCTGTGTCTGTGCTGTACTTAATAAACATTGATGGACTTTCCTTTCCTCGTGGGGCCTGGGCGCTTATTGATCTTGGGTTCCAGGGGTGGCGGAGGGGGGGTCGGTTTTCCAAGCCTCCTGTGATGAGGCGGAGGGTGTCCGTCCGCTGACGCCAGCTCTCCGGCTGACCCGGCCTCACCGCTTAGACGTCTTCCCTCTCCGCTCCATCCGCTCCGCCGCCGGACCCCTTGGTGGGCGCCTGCCTCCAGGGATCCTTCATCATCATCATCAATCGTATTTATTGAGCGCTTACTGTGTGCAGAGCACTGGACTAAGTGCTTGGGAAGTCCAAGTTGGCAACATATAGAGACAGTCCCTACCCAACAGTGGGCTCACAGTCTAAAAGGGGGAGACAGGGAACAAAACCAAACGTACTAACAAAATAAAATAAATAGAATAGATATGTACAAGTAAAATAAAGAGTAAAAAATATGTACAAACATATATACAGGTGCTGTGGGGAAGGGAAGGAGGTAAGATGGGGTGGATGGAGAGGGGGACGAGGGGGAGAGGAAGGAAGGGGCTCAGTCTGGGAAGGCCTCCTGGAGGAGGTGAGCTCTCAGTGGGGCCTTGAAGGGAGGAAGAGAGCGAGCTTGGCGGAGGGGCAGAGGGATTGGGGGCATTCCAGGCCCGGGGGATGACGTGGGCCGGGGGTCGATGTCGGGACAGGCGAGAACGAAGTAAGAGGAGGAGATTAGCGGCAGAGGAGCGGAGGGTGTGGGCTGGGCTGGAGAAGGAGAGAAGGGAGGTGAGGTAGGAGGGGGTGAGGTGATGCAGAGCCTTGAAGTCCAGGGTGAGGAGTTTCTGCCTGATGCGCAGATTGATCGGTAGCCACTGGAGGTTTTTGAGGAGGGGAGTAACATGCCCAGAGCGTTTCTGGGCAAAAAGCTCCTTCAGCTCCTCCCGCGGCCCACCCGCACCCCAGAATGGAGGGAGCAGGCCACCCGATGGGCGACGGGCTCTCTGGTCCCAGCCCGCTCCCCGCCTACTCCCTGGACGCCAAGCTGGGGACGAAAGTGGCTACCGCGTGCCCTCGAAGGTCGCCACCGGCCACTCCGCCTTTCCCGGGAGGCTCCATCCAGGCCTGCCTTCCACCATCCCCGGGGGGAAAGAGAGAGAGACGCTCACAGCCTGAGGCCTCCACAAATCCTCGGGACGACTGAAGGTACAGGTGCGGCCGCAAATTCTCCTCTAGCGATGGCATCCTACTTGGAGAAGCAGCGTGGCACAGTGGAAAGAGCCCGGGCTTTGGAGTCAGAGGTCATGGGTTCAAATCCCGGCTCTGCCACTGTCAGCTCTGTGACTTTGGGCAAGTCACTTCACTTCTCTGAGCCTCAGTGATCTCATCTGTAAAATGGGGATGAAGACTGTGAGCCCCCCGTGGGACAACCTGATCACCCTGTAACCTCCCCAGTGCTTAGAACAGTGCATTGCACATAGTAAGTGCTTAATAAATGCCACTATTATTATTATTATTATTTGGAGTCAGAGGTCATGGGCTCAAATCCCCACTCCGCCACTTGCCAGCTGGGTGACTTTGGGCAAGTCACTTCACTTCTCTGGGCCTCAGTTACCTCATCTGTCAAATGGGGATTAAGATGGTGAGCCCCACGTGGGACAATCTCATCACCTTGTATCCTCCCCAGCGCTTAGAACAGTGCTTGGCACATAGTAAGCGCTTAACAAATACCAAAATTATTATTTGGTATTTCTCTGCGTGATGTTTCGTCATCCCTGATGTATCCGTCTCCATTCCCTTCTTCCCATTTATACTCTTGGGTCGTGAGCTCCCCCGAGGAACAGGGTGCGGGTCTAATTCCCGCCTGTGAATTCTCTTCCAGCTTTTAAAACAGCGCTCGGCACGAAGTGAGCGCTTAATAAACACCGTTACTACTACTGCTGGAACTAGCTGGGGCAATCTCCCCTCGGAGGGTGGGGGCTGGCAGCGGGTACATTTAATAAGGATGGTGTTTGTTAAGCGCTTACTATGTGAAGCGGTGTGGCTCAGTGGAAAGAGCCCGGGCTTTGGAGTCAGAAGTCATGGGTTTGAATCCCGACTCCACCACGTCTGCTGTGTGACCTTCGGCACGTCACTTAACTTCTCTGCGCCTCAGTTCCCTCATCTGTAAAACGGGGATTAAGACTGTGAGCCCCACGTGGGACAACTTGATCATCTTGTATCCCCCCAGCGCTTAGAACAGTGCTCTGCACATAGTAAGCGCTTAATAAATGCCATCATTATTATTATGTGTGAAGCACTGTTCCAACCGTTGGATAGCTGTATGGCTCAGTGGAAAGAGCCCGGGCTTGGGAGTCAGAGGTCATGGGTTCGAATCCCAGCTCCGCCACATGTCTGCTGGGTGACCTTGGGCAAGCCACTTAACTTCTCTGAGCCTCATCTGTAAAATGGGGATTTAGGAAGCCTTCCCAGACTGAGCCCCCTCCTTCCTCTCCCCTTCCCCCCAACCTTATCTCCATCCCCTCCCCACAGCACCTGTATATATGTTTGTACGTATTTTTATTACTCTATTTAGTTTACTTGTACATATTTATTCTATTTATTTTGTTAATATGTTTTGTTTTGTTGTCTGTCTCCCCCTTCTAGCCTGTGAGCCCGCTGTTGGGTAGGGACCGTCTATGTTGCCAACTTGGACTTCCCAAGCGCTTAGTCCAGTGCTCTGCACACAGTAAGCGCTCAATAAATACAACTGAATGAATGAATGATTAAGACTGTGAGCCCCACGGGGGACAACCTGATACCGTATCTCCCCCAGCGCTTAGAACAGTGCTTGGCACATAGTAAGCGCTTAACAAATGCCATCATTATTATTATTATTCTCCCCCATTCAGACTGCGAGCCCACTGTTGGGTAGGGACCGTCTCTATATGTTGCCAACTTGGACTTCCCAAGCGCTTAGTCCAATGCTCTGCACGCAGTAAGCGCTCAATAAATATGATTGAATGAATGAATGATTAAGACTGTGAGCCCCACGGGGGACAACCTGATACCCTGGATCTCTCCCAGCGCTTAGAACAGTGCTTTGCACATAGTAAGCGCTTAACAAATGCCATCATCATTATTATTATTCTCCCCCTTTTAGACTGCGAGCCCACCGTTGGGTAGGGACTGTCTCTATATGTTGCCAACTTGGACTTCCCAAGCGCTTAGTCCAGTGCTCTGCACGCAGTAAGCGCTCAATAAATACGATTGAATGAATGAATGATTAAGACTGTGAGCCCCACGGGGGACAACCTGATACCCTGGATCTCCCCCAGCGCTTAGAACAGTGCTTTGCACATAGTAAGCACTTAACAAATGCCATCATCATTATTATTATTCTCCCCCTTTCAGACTGCGAGCCCACTGTTGGGTAGGGACCGTCTCTATATGTTGCCAACTTGGACTTCCCAAGCGCTTAGTCCAGTGCTCTGCACACAGTAAGCGCTCAATAAATACGGATTGATTAAACATTATTATTATTGTACAAGGAAATCAGGTTGTCCCACGTGGGCTCACAGCCTTGATCCCCATTTTACAGATGAGCTAACGGAGGCCCACTGCAGCCTTGATCCCCGTTTTACAGATGAGTTAACTGAGCTACGCGGCAGCGGGGTGAGGGAGGGTCCTAGGCTGTCCCTGCAGCCCCTGCCAGGGGAATAAAATGCCAGCCACAAGGGCCTACCAGTTCAGCCCGGGCCATCCGGATCCCTCGCCTCCCGCCGCCCGGCTTGGGGCCGGCGGCCACGGCAGGTTTTATGAGCAGGCGATCGCTTGAACCTGCCGCTCCCCGCAAGCAAGTTCCCCCGAGGGACCCCCCTGCCCCTGGCTGGCACTGCCCGTGCCCGTGTGGACTCTGGACCCGTCCCCACCCACTCCCCCACTTGCCCGGGGACGGTACCCCGCCGACGACCTGCTCCCGCCCCGGGCGTTTCGGGGGAAAATGAGTTTCAGAACTTCCTTTTTAACAGGGGAGAGGGAGTCCCGGGCCACAAAGCCCACCCCGGGGGCTGGCAGAGGGAGAGACTCTGGACGGGAGCTGCCCGGGACATGGGCGGAAGGAGCCGGGACTTCCGTGAGGACTGTGCCCTGGCAGGGCCCAGGGCCAGGCCCCAGTGGCCACGAGGGACCGCGGAGGGGTGGGCAAGGGGGTCTAACCCTACAGGGCCCCGGGTCACCTCACGGCCCTCAGAAGCTCCGCCAGCGTGCCCGTCTCGGCGGCCGGAATCCCCGGAACCGGCTCAGGAGGCGGCATCTGCCCGGGACCACGGCTTCCTCGACCTCCCCTTCCCAACTCCCAGGCTCGTTCGGCCGATTCGGTTCCGACCGTTCGATCCCATCCCTCCGGCCGCGTACAACGGCCTCCCTCACGGAAAAGCCAAATCCTCCCTTCCATCCCCCGGAGCCTCTTTAAACCGCCGGAACGACCCCCTCAGCAGTCTCCGCTTTTCCCATGTTGGACACGTCTTTATTATCAGCTTTGGGGGGTCCCCCGCGAGGGGCTCCTCAAACCCCTTGTCGGTCTCCTAGCGCGCCAGAGCGGGGACTCCGCGGGCATCCCCGTTCCCCGGCCTTCCCGGGCTGCGTCTCCCGGCGAGCCCTCGTCGCCCGGACCCCAGAGTCCAGGGAAGCCGGACTCACCCGGGAAGCTCGGACGGGCGGGCCGGATCCCCTTCCGAGGATTCAGACGAAGCCCTCCTCGCGTCCGCAGAGTCCAGGGAAGCCGGACTCACCCGGGAAGCTCGGACGGGCGGGCCGGATCCCCTTCTGACAACTCGGACGAACACGGTCGGCCGCGTCGGGAGCCCCGCAGCCGTCGGGGAGGACCTCGTAACGGGAAGACGGCCGGGCCGGTGCCGCGGGGGACCGGCCGGGGCCCGGGCCTAGGGTTCCCGGCCCTTCCCGCCGGGCTGTCGGGGCAGCTGGAGCCCCACCATGCCGGCGGACTCGGTGACGGAGCGCTCCCCTCGCCCGTGAAACTCCCGGTGCAGGGCTACGTGTCGGCGCACGCTGCGCAGGAGGCAGAGGTAGGTGGCCGCGTCGAAGTGCAGTTCGTGCTGGGCTCGGCACAGCTTCTGGCTGGTCACCTGCGGAGGGAATCAATCAATCAATCAATCAATCGTATTTATTGAGCGCTTACTATGTGCAGAGCACTGTACTAAGCGCTTGGGAAGTACAAACTGGCAACGCATAGAGACAGTCCCTACCCGACAGTGGGCTCACAGTCTAAAAGGGGGAGGCAGAGAACAGAACCAAACATACCAACAAAATAAATAGGATAGAAATGTACAAGTAGAATAAATAAATAATAGAGTAATAAATATGTACAACCATATATACATATATACAGGTGCTGTGGGGAAGGGAAGGAGGTAAGATGGGGGGATGGAGAGGGGGACGAGGGGCAGAGGAAGGAAGGGGTTCGGTCAGGCTCCGGCACGCGTCTCCTGGGGGACTTCTCGGTTGCCTCCTCTGTAAAAAGTGAGCCCACGTGGGGCTGGGTCCAAACCGATTTGCCTGAACCTACTATTATTAATAATAATAATAATGATGGCATCCGTTAAGCGCTTCCTATATGCCCAGCACTAAGTGCCGGGGAGGATACAAGGTGATCAGGTTGTCCCACGGTCTTTCATTCATTCAATCGTATTTGAGTGAGTACGGCCCACCGCCTCCCAGAAGCCTTCCCAGATTCACCCCCCCCCCACTCCCTCTGCCTCGCCCCGACTTCCTCCCCCGGCCCCCAGCACTTGTGAGCCCGCTGTCGGGCAGGGACCGTCTCTATACGTCGCCAACTTCCAGTGCTCTGCACGCAGCAAGCGCCCAATAAATACGATTGAATGAATGACCGTCTCTCTATGTTGCCAACTTGGACTTCCCAAGCGCTTAGTACAGTGCTCTGCACACAGTAAGCGCTCAGTAAAGACGACCGAATTGAGCGCTTACTGTGTGGTCTTCACCTTCATTTTCCAGAGGAGGTAACAGAGAAGTGAAGCGACTCGCCCAAAGTCACCCAGCTGACAAGCGGCGGAGCCGAGATTCGAACCCATGCCCTCTGAGTCCCAAGCCCGGGCTCTTTCCGCTGAGCCACGCTGTGATGAACAGGAGACTGTTCGGCGGGGCCGGGCCTTGGGGTACGAGGGCGATTTCCCTCGTGGATAAATCAATCCATCGGCCGATGGAATCTATTTTTTTTTTTCCTTATGGTGTTTATTAAGCACTTTCTAGGTGCCAGGCACTGTACTAAGCGCCGGGGTAGATACAAGCGTATCAGGTTGGACACGGTTCCTGTCCCACGTGGAGCTCACCGTCTTAACTCAGGCACAGGAAAGTGGCTTGCCCAAGGTCACAGCAGACAAGTGGTGACGGGGCGATTAAAACACAGGTCCTTCTGCCTCGCTCTGTCCACTAGGCCACAATGCTTATTATTAGTAGTATTAATTAATAATAATAATAATAATAATACTCACTCAATAATTATGATTGAATGAATGAAAGACTGTGAGCCCCCTGTGTATCCTTGTATCCTCCCCGGCACTTACAACAGTGCTTGGCACATAGGAATATTATATTAATTGTTAATATAATAATTAATTATTAATAATAGTAATAACGGCATTTTATTAAGCGCTTACTATGTGCAAAGTACCGTTCTAAGCGCTGGGGAGGTTACAAGGTAATCAGGTTGCCCCACGGGGGGCTCACTGTCTTCATCCCCATTTTATAGATGAGGGAACTGAGGCACAGAGAAGTGAGGTGACTTGCCCAAAGTCACACAGCAGACCGTTGGCAGAGCCGGGATTTGAACCCATGACCTCTGTCTCCAAAGCCTGGGCTCTTTCCACTTTGCCACGCTGCTTCTCTATTGAGTACTTGGTGTATGCTGTGCACTGTACTGAGTGTTTGGGAGAGTACAGTACAATGCAGTCGATAATCAGATAATTAGACAAGCAGCGTGGCTCAGTGGAAACAGCCCAGGCTTGGAAGTCAGAGGTTGTGGGTTCTAATCCTGGCTCTGCCACTCGTCAACTGTGTGACTTTGGGCAAGTCGCTTCACTTCTCTGGGCCTCAGTTACTCCATCTGTAAAATGGGGAGTAAGACTGAGAGCCCCATGTGGGACAACCTAACTGCCTGGGATCTACCCCAGTGCTTAGAACAGTGCTGGGCACATAGTAAGTGCTTAACAAATACCAACATTATTATTATTATTACTATTACGATTCCAATCGAGGATACTACAACCTGGTGGAAAGACACCACTAAGGCCCTTGGGAGAGAGGGAGGTGGAGGTGGGAGAGCTAACTCTAGTCTTGCTTCATCATCATCATCATCATCATCATCATCAATCGTATTTATTGAGCGCTTACTATGTGCAGAGCACTGTACTAAGCGCTTGGGAAGTACAAATTGGCAACATATAGAGACAGTCCCTACCCAACAGTGGGCTCACAGTCTAAAAGGGGGAGACAGAGAACAAAACCAAACATACTAACAAAATAAAATAAATAGAATAGATACGTACAGGTAAAATAGAGTAATAAATCTGTACAACCATATATCCATATATACAGGTGCTGTGGGGAAGGGAAGGAGGTAAGATGGGGGGGATGGAGAGGGGGATGAGGGGGAGAGGAAGGAAGGGGCTCAGTCTGGGAAGGCCTCCTGGAGGAGATGAGCTCTCAGTAGGGCCTTGAAGGGCCTTGCTTCTACTCTTTTCCTCTTCTACACCAGCTTACAGTTGTCCATACGTACTCTACTGTAATAATGGCATTTATTAATCGCTTACTATGTGCAACGCACTGTTCTAAGCGCAGGGGAAGTTACAAGACGATCAGGTTGTCCCACGGGAGGGCTCACAGTCTTCACCCCCATTTGACAGATGAGGTATCTGAGGCCCGGAGAAGTGAAGTGACTAGCCCAAAGTCACCCAGCTGACAAGTGGAGGAGTCGGGATTTATAATAATAATGATGGCATTTGTTAAGCGCTTACTATGTGCAAAGCCCTGTTCTAAGCGCTGGGGAGTTTACAAGGCGATCAGGTTGTCCCACGGGGGGCTCACAGTCTCAATCCCCATTTTCCAGATGAGGGAACTGAGGCCCAGAGAGGTAGTGACTTGCCCAGTCACCCAGCTGACAGTTGGCAGACTGGGGATTTGAACCCACGACCTCCGACTCCAAAGCCCGGGCTCTTTCCACCGAGCCACGGCGCTTCTCTTGTATTCCCCCCCGCCCCCCTCCAGCGCTTAGAACGGTGCTTGGCGCATAGTAAGCGCTTAACAGATGCCGTCATTATTATTATTATTATTTGCAGCACAGCGCCTGGCGCATCCGTATTTACTGAGCGCTTACTGCGGGCGGGCCGAGCACTGTACTGAGCGCTCGGGCAGGACGAGATGGGCGCCCCGCCCCCCGCGGGCCGTGGGGGTCCGTACCCGGTGGGCCCGGAAGGCGCCTACGAGGTAGCGATAGGCCGCCGTGTCGCGATAGGCGGCGCCCTCGCCGAGCAGGCGCAGCTCCCGCAGGAGGTCGCGCAACGTCCGCGCCGGGGACCCCAAGCCCGACATCTTCGCCGCCCGGGCCCCCCTGGACGCCGCCAGCCAATGGGGGCTCGCCCCGCCCCGCCGCCGGCCAATCGGAGCGCGCCCCTGTGGGAGCCCGCCCCGCCCCGGCCAATGGGAGCCTGCCCCGCCCTGCTGCCAGCCGATGGGAGCCCACCCCGTCCCGGTGGGAGTCCGCCCCGCCTCCGGCCAATAGGAGCCCTCCCCGCCCCCGCCGCCGGCCAATAGGAGCGCGCCCCGGGGGGGGGAGCCCGCCCCACCCCGGCCAATGGGAGCCTGCCCCGCCCTACTGCCAACCGATGGGAGCCCACCCCGTCCCGGTGGGAGTCCGCCCCGCCGCCAGCCAATAGGAGCCAGCCCCGCCCTCAGAGCCAGCCAATAGGAGGCCGCCCCGCCCCTGCCGCCGGCCAATGGGAGCCCGCCCCAGGGGGGGTGCGCCCCGCTGCATGCCGATACGAGCCCGCCCCACCCCAGCCAATGGGAGCCTACCCCGCCCTGCTGCCAGCCAATGGGAGCCCACCCCGTCCCGGTGGGAGTCCGCCCCGCCACCGGCCAATAGGAGACCGCCCCGCCCCCGCCGCCGGCCAATAGGAGACCGCCCCGCCCCCGCCGCCGGCCAATGGGAGCCCGCCCCAGGGGGAGTGCGCCCCGCCGCATGCCGATACGAGCCCGCCCCACCCCAGCCAATGGGAGCCTACCCCGCCCTGCTGCCAGCCAATGGGAGCCCACTCCGTCCCGGTGGGAGTCCGCCCCGCCACCGCCGCCAGCCAATAGGAGACCTCCCCGCCCCCGCCGCCAGCCAATGGGAGCCCGCCCCGCGCCCGGCCTCCCCCCACCCAGCCCAGAGCAATCGATCAGGCGCGCGCCGATCGACCAGGCCCTCGGGAAGGGCACGGTGGCGAGCGGTCCCCCTCCCGACCCGGAGGGGCCACCTTTTCCGGGGGAAACTGGGGGCATCGGCCGGAGCGGAGCAGCCCCTGCTTCCCCCCGCCAAAATTGGAACGGCCCCCGCCCCGGACACAGTTGTAAAACTTTGCACCCCAGATGGGACTCGAACCCACAATCCCTGGCTTAGGAGGCCAATGCCTTATCCATTAGGCCACTGGGGCTCCGGGGGGAGCCTCCGTGCGCTCGGGGCTTTGCTGCCTGGGCGTGCGCGCGCATCGGCGGTGACGTCACGCGGCGCGTGGGGGTAAGGCCGTGCCGCCATTTGCTTTCCCCCGGGGCATGCCGGGACTTGTAGTCCGGGGACAGGCACTCCCCTCCCCCCCAGGCCGGCGCCTCCCATTGTCATTCATTCATTCATTCAATCGTATTTATTGAGCTCTTACTGTGTGCAGAGCACTGGACTAAGCGCTTGGGAAGTCCAAGTTGGCAACATCTAGAGGCGGTCCCTACCCAACAGCGGGCTCACAGGCTAGAAGGGGGAGACAGACGACAAAACAAAACATACTAACAAAATAAATAGACTACAAACCCAAAGACACCAAAACCCCGGCTCTCAGGGGCCCCAGATCCCTAGCCCCCAAACGGCCCACAGAGCAAAACAACCTGTTTAAATTCTATTTTAACGGTATATTAATGTCTGCTCCACCCCCCTAGACTCCAATAATGGTGTTTGTTCGTTCATTCATTCGTTCAATCGTATTTATTGAGCGCTTACTGTGTGCGGAGCACTGGACTAAGCGCTTGGGAAGGACAAGCTGGCAACATCTAGAGATGGTCCCTGCCCAACAGTGGGCTCACGGTCTAGAAGGGGGAGACAGACAACAAAAGAAAATAAAATAAATAGAATATGTACAAGTTAAATAGAGCAATCTCTATACTCTATTGTATAGAGTATACATATACATGTATATGACTATATACATATTCATTCATTCAATCGTATTTATTGAGCGCTTACTGTGTGCAGAGCACTGGACTAAGCGCTTGGGAAGGCCAAGTTGGCAGCATCTAGAGACGGTCCCCGCCCAACAGTGGGCTCACAGTCTAGAAGGGGCAGACAGAGAACAAAACAAAACCTACTAACAAAATAAAATAAATAGAATATGTACAAGTTAGAGTAATAAATACGTACAAACATATATACATATTCATTCATTCAATCGTATTTATTGAGCGCTTACTGTGTGCAGAGCACTGGACTAAGCCCTTGGGAAGTCCAAGTTGGCAACATCTAGAGACGGTCCCTGCCCAACGGTGGGCTCGCAGTCTAGAAGGGGGAGACAGAGAACAAAACAAATTAACAAAATAAATAGAATATGAACAAGTTAAATAAATAGAGTAATAAATACGTACAAACATATATACAGGTGCTGTGGGGAAGGGAAGGAGGTAAGGCCGGGGGGATGGGGAGGGGAAGGAGGGGGAGAGGAAGGAGGGGGCTAATAATAGTTAATTCATTCAAAAGTATTTATTGAGCGCTTACTAAGTACAGAGCACTGTACTAAGCGCTTGGGAAGTACAAGTTCATTCAATCGTATTTATTGAGCGCTTACTGCATGCAGAGCACTGTACTGAGCGCTTGGGAAGGCCAAGTTGGCAACATCTAGAGCCGGTCCCTACCCAACAGTGGGCTCACAGTCTAGAAGGGGGAGACAGACGGAGAACAAAACATATTAACAAAATAAAATAAATAGAATAAATAGGTACAAATAGAGTAATAAATACGTACAAGTTCATTCATTCATGAGCGCTTACTGTGTGCAGAGCACTGTACTAAGCGCTTGGGAAGGCCAAGTTGGCAACATATAGAGACGGTCCCTACCCCACAGCGGGCTCACAGTCTAGTCACAGTTCACTCTGGGAAGGCCTCCTGGAGGAGGTGAGTTCTCAGTAGGGCTTTGAAAGGAGGAAAGTTAATAATAGTTAAGTGCTTCCTATTCATTCATTCAAGTCATTCAATCGTATTTATTTTATTTTATTTTTTAATGGCATTTATCAAGCGCTTACTACGGGCAAAGCACTGTTCTAAGCGCTGGGGAGGTTACAAGGTGATCAGGTTGTCCCACGGAGGGCTCACAGTCAATCCCCATTTTACAGATGGGGGAACCGAGGCACAGATAAGTTAAGTGACTTGCCCAAAGTCACACAGCTGACAGTTGGCGGAGCCGGGATTTGAACCTATGATCTCTGACTCCAAAGCCCGGGCTCTTTCCACTGAGCCACGCTGCTTCCCTATTTATTGAGCGTTTACTGTGTGCAGAGCACTGTACTAAGCGCTACCTGTATATATATTTGTACATATTTATTACTCTATTTTACTTGTACATATTTATTCTATTTATTTTAGTTGGTTTATATGTTTTGTTGTCCATCTCCCCCTTCTAGACTGTAAGCCCACTGTTGGGTAGGGACTGTCTCTAGATGTTGCCAACTTGTACTTCCCAAGCGCTTAGTACAGTGCTCTGCACACAGTAAGCGCTCAATAAATACGATTGAATGAATGAATGAATACTATGTGCAAAGCACTGTTCTAAGCGCTGGGGGGGATATAAGCCCACTGTTGGGTAGGGACCGTCTCTATATGTTGCCAACTTGTACTTCCCAAGCACTTAGTACAGTGCTCTGCACACAGTAAGCGCTCAATACAATTGAATGAATGAATCAATGAATGAATACAAGGTGATCAATCAATCAATCAATCAATCATATTTATTGAGCGCTTACTATGTGCAGAGCACTGTACTAAGCGCTTGGGAAGTACAAATTGGCAACATATAGAGACAGTCCCTACCCAACATTGGGCTCACAGTCTAAAAGGGGGAGACAGAGAAAAAAAAAAACAAACATACTAAACATACTAACAAAATAAAATAAATAGAATAGATATGTACAAGTAAAATAAATAAATAAATAGAGTAATAAATCGCTGGGGAGGTTACAAGGTGATCAGGTTGTCCCACGGGGGGCTCACAGTCTTCATCCCCATTTGACAGATGAGGTCACTGAGGCCCAGATAAATCAAGTGACTTGCCCAAAATCACACAGCTGACAAGTGGCAGAGCCGGGATTAGAACCCATGACCATTGACTCCCAAGCCCGGGTTCTCTCCACAGAGCCACGCTGCTTCCCTAAGCGCTTACTATGTGCCAAGCACTGGTCTAAGCGTGAGAAGCAGCGTGGCTCCGTGGAAAGAGCACGGGCTTGGGAGTCAGAGGTTGTGGGTTCTAATCCCTGCTCTGCCACTTGTGTGATTTTGGGCAAGTCACTTCACTTACCTGTGCCTCAGTTCCCTCATCTGTAAAATGGGAATTAATACCGTGAGCCCCACATGAGACAAACTGATTACGTTGTATGGCCAGTGCTTAGAACAGGGCTTGGCACATAGTAAGCGCTTAAATGCCATCGTTATTATTCTAAGCGCTGGGGTAGATACAAGGTAATCAGGTTGTGCCACGTGGGGCTCGGAGTCTCAGTTTCCTCATCAGCAAAGTGGGAATTCTTTTTTAATGGCATTTGTTAAGTGCTCACTATGTGCCAGGCACTGTACGAAGCACTGGGGAAGGGAGAAGGTTGGACATAGTCCATATCCCATGTAGGGCTGACAGTCTTAATCCCCATTTTAGAGATGAGGTAACTGAGGCACAGAGATGTTGAGTAACTTGCCCAAGGTCTCACAGCAGGCAAGAGACAGGGTCAGGATTAGAACCTAGGTCCTCTCACTCCCAAACTCATGCTCTTTCCACTAGACTCTGCTGCTTCCCGATGTCCCTTCCCTTTCGATAGGTATCCCTTGCGGGGCAAGGACTACATCCAACCTGATTATCTTATATCTGTCCCAGTGCTTAACACAGTGCTTGGCACATAGTGCGCACTTAACAAATGCCATTAATAATAATAATAATAATAATGTTGGTATTTGTTAAGCGCTTACTATGTGCAAAGCACTGTTCTAAGCGCTGGGGTAGATACAAGTTGATCAGGTTGTCCCACGTGAGGCTCACAGTCTTCATCATTGTCATCATCAATCGTATTTATTGAGCGCTTACTATGTGCAGAGCACTGTACTAAGCGCTTGGGAAGTACAAATTGGCAACAATTTGTCTTAATTCCCATTTTACAGATAGGGTAACTGAGGCACAGAGAAGTTAAGTCTTACCTCCATCCCCACCTTACCTCCTTCCCTTCCCCACAGCACCTGTATATATGTATATATGGTTGCACATATTTATTACTCTATTTATTTATTTATTTTACTTGTACATTTCTATCCTATTTATTTTATTTTGTTGGTATGTTTGGTTTTGTTCTCTGTCTCCCCCTTTTAGACTGTGAGCCCACTGTTGGGTAGGGACTGTCTCTATGTGTTGCCAACTTGTACTTCCCAAGCGCTTAGTACAGTGCTCTGCACATAGTAAGCGCTCAATAAATACGATTGATTGATTAAGTGACTTGCCCAAAGTCACCCAGCTGACAATTGGCAGAGCCGGGGTTTGAACCCATGACCTCTGACTCCAAAGCCCGGGCTCTTTCCACTGAGCCAATCATGGAGGGATGAGGAAACTGAGGCACCGAGCCGTGAAGCGACTTGCCCAAAGTCACACAGCCGGGAGGAGAACCCGCGACCTCTGACTCCCAAGCCCGAGATCTTTCCGCCCGCACCACACTAGAGATTTCACTTGCCGGGCTGCCTCTTCCGTGGCTGAGTCAAGAGGTCCCTGGCATTTTTCCACCCTTTTCCAGATAATTGTGCCATTATTCTGAATCAGCTGAGCCCACAAACATTCTACCAGTTAGCCCCTGAGGAACAATCCTACTTCATATTCATTTTTATCATCAGCCTCATTTTTTTTTTAGGGTATTTGTTAAGTATTTACTACGTTCCAGTACAAAAATGACGCCTCCAAAAAGGATATCAGCAGCCTCATTTTTTTAGGGCATTTGTTAAGTACTTACTATGTTCCAGTACAAAGACGACTGACCTCCAAAAAGGAAATGATCACCCTGTAAGGAATAATATACACAGAGCGTGGAACTCCTAGGGAATTGGTCCCACAATCTATCCCCGCTTTTAGGCATCCTCTGAGATTCCCCTCCCGTGCGTAGAAATTATCTCCCACTTTTAGGGTATTACAGCCTCTGAGATGCCCCCTTCTTGCTTAGAATCTGTTTTTTAAATGGTATTTGTTAAGCGCGTATCATGGGCCGAGCACCATTCTAAACACTGGGGGAGATACAAGTTTATTTCATTGGACACAGTCCCTGTCCCACATGGAGTTCACAGTCCAAGTAGGATTTAACCCCCATTTTGCAGTTGAGGAAACTGAAGCCCAGGGCAGACAAGTGACTTGCTGAAGGTCACACAGCAAGCGATTGGCAGAGTCAAGATTTGAACCCAGGTCCTCTGATTCCCAGGCCTGTACTCTTTCCAGTAGGCCATCCTGCTTCTCATCCATTGGTGTGAATCAGCAGAGTCCTTGAGAATCGGGAAAGCAAAGAATACGCGATTTGAGAACACATTCTGCATCACCCCGTGTCTCAGTACCAAAATGACTTACCTCTGAAAATGAAATTATCACCCTGTTAAGAATAACATACACAGAGCATGAAACTCCAGGGAATTGGTTCCAGAATGTGTTCCCCACTTCCATCATCATCATCATCAATCGTATTTATTGAGCGCTTACTATGTGCAGAGCACTGTACTAAGCGCTTGGGAAGTACAAATTGGCAACATATAGAGACAGTCCCTACCCAACAGTGGGCTCACAGTCTAAAAGGGGGAGACAGAGAACAAAACCAAACATACTAATAAAATAAATAGAATAGAATAGATATGTACAATTAAAATAAATAAATTAATAGAGTAAAAAATATGTACAAACATATATACGTATATACAGGTGCTGTGGGGAAGGGAAGGAGGTAAGATGGGGGGATGGAGAGGGGGACGAGGGGGAGAGGAAGGTCTGATACCCATGACCTTTTGAGTGACAGGCCCTTGCTCTACTATGCCATGCTATTTCTCAATAACAGTCCAGGAGATGTGTTCTCAGGCTTGTTGGGAAATTTAAGAAGCTCAATTTTCTATGGCATGTTGATGATCGTAATAGCTGTGGCTATGCTTTCTCTAGCCTATTTGTTTCTCCAATATTGTTGCAAGCGCACAGCCACGAAGCACCAGCAAACAACGAGGAAGTCTAAGCTAGCCTTCGGCAAAGAACGTGAGGAAAAAGAAAGGCTGGGGAGGGAAGTTTGGGATGTGATGGCAATCAGATCACAGATGACTTTCAACCCCGACACCAGAACAGCCTTCTGCTACCAGATACCCACGCCTCAAGTTTTAACGGTGAAAAAGCTCCCGTGGTGAGCAGCAGCCAAATGGGTGGTATCTGGAGCAGTGTGAGTCCTGGAGTGTGGCTTCTTGACTCCACCTTGTTTGCTTAAAAATCACAAAAAGGGGGATTTTGGAAGCGCAATGGTTAAAGTCCAACATATCCCCCCTCCCCACCCCGCTTCTCTCCAAACCTTTTCTGCCTTAGGACTCCTTGATCGCTTCTGGGTGTGTTTGATTTCCAGGGCAACATCTTCCCTTTGTTCTCAAGGTCATTCATTCAATCGTATTTATTGAGCACTTTACTATGTGCAAAGCACTATACTAAGCGGTTAAGGTCTTCTGAAAGGAGTAGCTGACAAAACCCCTTGGTGGGGTTGTGTGGGGATTAATCACATTTAGCATAAGGTAAGGACTGGATGGGAAAACCCCGCCCTGCCTATCCAGATGGATTTATCCTGTATTGTTCTCTTTGATTAAATTAGATGCCATACTAGCTGGATATAAAGACGCTCGAGATTCCTCAAGAGTTGGGCTGGCTTTGACAATCAGAGGAAACTGCCTGTCAACTGCCACTCCCTACTGGTGCTAAAAGCAGCGCTCTGAGGGAGGAAGTGCTTGTAGGGAAGCAGCGAGGCCTAGTGAAAAGAACTCGGGCCTGGGAGTTTAATCCCGATTCTGCCATTTGCTTTGCACGTAGTAAGTGCTTAACAAATGCCATTATTATTATTATTATTATTATTATTATTATTATTATTATTATTATTATGTCTAAAGCACTGTTTTATGCGTTGGGGAGGTTACAAGGTGATCAGGTTGTCCCACGGGGTGGGGGCTCACAGTCATAACCTGATCCCCCTGTGCTTAGAACAGTGCTTAGAACAGTGCTTTGCACATGGTAAGCGCTTAACAAATACCATTATTATTATTATTATTAATCCCCATTTTACAGATGAGGTAACTGAGGCCCAGAGAAGTGACTTGCCCAAAGCCACACAGCTGACAATTGGCAGAGATGGGATTCGAACCCGCGACCTCCGACTCCAAAGCCCGGGCTCTTTCCACTGAGCCACGTTTTGAACAGTGCTTCGCATATAGTCGGCGCTTACCAGATACCATCATTATTATTATTAAATCCCCTTTTTGCAGGTGAGGGAACTGAAGGCCAGGGAAGTGAAGTGACTTGCTCTAAGTCACACGGCTGACAATTGGCAGAGCCGGGATTCGAACGCATGACCTCTGACCCCAAAGCCAGGGTTCTTTCCACTGAGCCCCGTTTTGAACAGTGCTTCGCACATAATAATAATAATAATGATGGTACTTGTTAAGTGCTTACTATGTGTTTACTAAGCGCTGGGGAGGTTACAAGGTGATCAGGTTGTCCCATGGGGGGGGCTCACAGTTTTAATCCCCATTTTACAGATGAGGTAACTGAGGCACAGAGAAGTTAAGTGACTTGGTGCTTAACAAATACCATCATTATTATTATTAATCCCCATTTTACAGATGAGGGAACTGAGGCCCAGAGAAGTGACTTGCCCAAAGTCACATGGCTGACAACTGGCAGAGGTGGAATTCGAACCCATGACCTCTGACTCCAAAGCCTGGGCTCTTTCCACTGAGCCACTTTTTGAACAGTCCTTTGCACAGTCGGCGCTTAACAAATATGATCATTATTATTAATCCCCATTTTACGGATGTGGGAACTGAGGCCCAGAGAAGTGCCTTGCCCAAAGTCACATGGCTGACAACTGGCAGAGGCGGGATTCGAACCCACAACCTCTGACCCCAAAAGCCCGGGCTCTTTCCACTGAGCCACGTTTTGAACAGTGCTTCGCATATAATCAATCAATCGTATTTATTGAGCGCTTACTGTGTGCAGAGCACTGCACTAAACGCTTGGGAAGTACAAGTCATATAGTTGGCGCTTAACAAATGCCATCATTATTATTATTATTAATCTCCACTTTACGGATGAGGGAACTGAGGCCCAGAGAAGTGACTTGCCAAAGTCACACGGCTGACAACTGGAAGAGGCGGGACTCGAACCCATGACCTCTGACTCCAGAGCCCGGGCTCTTTCCACTGAGCCACGTTTTGAACAGTGTTTCGCATATACTCGGTGCTTAACAGATACCATCATTGTTATTATTAATTTCCATTTTACAGATGAGGGAACTGAGGCCCAGAGAAGTGACTTGCCCAAAGCCACACGGCTGACAACTGGCAGAGGCGGGATAAGAACCCACGACCTCTGACCCCAAAGCCCGGGCTCTTACCTGTATATATGTATATATGTTTGTACATATTTATTACTCTATTTACTTATTT
Source organism: Tachyglossus aculeatus (assembly GCF_015852505.1). Taxonomy (NCBI): domain Eukaryota; kingdom Metazoa; phylum Chordata; class Mammalia; order Monotremata; family Tachyglossidae; genus Tachyglossus; species Tachyglossus aculeatus. The sequence goes on along the minus strand of NC_052076.1, from coordinate 5,470,344 downwards.
ATTTGTACATATCTATTCTATTTATTTTATTTTGTTAGTATGTTTGGTTTTGTTCTCCATCTCCCCCTTTTAGACTGTGAGCCCACTGGTGGGTAGGGACTGTCTCTATATGTTGCCAACTTGGACTTCCCAAGCGCTTAGTACAGTGCTCCGCACACAGTTAAGCGCTCAATAAATACGATTGATGATGATGATGGTAGGGACCGCCTCTATATGATGCCAACTTGGACTTCCCAAGTGCTTAGTCCGGTGCTCTGCACACAGTAAGCGCTCAATAAATACGATTGATGATGATGATAGGGACCGTCTCTATATGTTGCCAACTTGGACTTCCCAAGCGCTTAGTACAGTGCTCTGCATACAGTTAAGCGCTCAATAAATACAATTGATGATGATGATGATAGGGACCGTCTCTATATGTTGCCAACTTGGACTTCCCAAGCGCTTAGTCCAGTGCTCCGCACACAGTAAGCGCTCAATAAATACGATTGATGATGATGATGATAGGGACCGTCTCTATATGTTGCCAACTTGGACTTCCCAAGTGCTTAGTACAGTGCTCCGCACACAGTTAAGCGCTCAATAAATACGATTGATGATGATGATGGTAGGGACCGTCTCTATACGTTGCCAACTTGGACTTCCCAAGCGCTTAGTACAGTGCTCTGCACACAGTAAGCGCTCAATAAATACGATTGATGATGATGATGATGATAGGGACCGTCTCTATATGTTGCCAACTTGGACTTCCCAAGCGCTTAGTACAGTGCTCTGCACACAGTAAGCGCTCAATAAATACGATTGATGATGATGATGATAGGGACCGTCTCTATATGTCGCCAACCTGGACTTCCCAAGCGCTTAGTACGGTGCTCTGCACACAGTAAGCGCTCAATAAATACGATTGATGATGATGATGATAGGGACCGTCTCTATATGTTGCCAACTTGGACTTCCCAAGCGCTTAGTCCAGTGCTCCGCACACAGTAAGCGCTCAATACGATTGATTGATTTCCACTGAGCCACGTTTTGAACAGTGCTTCGCACATAGCCGGTGCTTAACAAATACCATCATCATTATTATTAATCTCCATTTTACTGATGAGGGAACTGAGGCCCGGTGCTAAACAAACACCGTCATTATTATTATTATTAATCAATCAATCAATCGTATTTATTGAGCGCTTACTATGTGCAGAGCACTGTACTAAGCGCTTGGGAAGTACAAATTGGCAACACATAGAGACGGTCCCTACCCAACAGTGCCCTTCCCCACAGCACCTGTATATATGTCTATATGGTTGTACATATTTATTACTCTATTTATTTATTTATTTATTTTACTTGTACATTTCTATCCTATTTATTTTATTTTGTTGGTATGTTTGGTTCTGTTCTCTGTCTCCCCCTTTTAGACTGTGAGCCCACTGTTGGGTAGGGACTGTCTCTATGTGTTGCCCATTTGTACTTCCCAAGCGCTTAGTACAGTGCTCTGCACATAGTAAGCGCTCAATAAATACGATTGATTGATTGATTGATGATTATTAATCTCCATTTTACATATGAGGGAACTGAGGCCCAGTGAAGTGAGTTGCCCAAAGCCACACGGCTGACAGTTGGCTGAGGCGGGATTCGAACCCACGACCTCAGACTCCGGGCTCTTTCCACTGAGCTACGTTTTGAACAGTGTCGGCGCTTAGCAAACGCCATCATTCGTGTAATTCTCCTCACAAACGCCGACATTATTGTTCTTCTCCTCAGGGCCGCGGGGGATGCCGGGAGGAGGCCATAGCGGTTGGGGGGGGGGGGGGGGCGGGATTTGAAGCTGAGGCGGCCCCCGCGCGACGGCGCCAAGTCTCGCGAGAAGGCGGGGCCCCGCGGGCGCGCGCCCAGAGGCCGTTGGGGCGGGCGGGAGGCACGCGGCGCGCCGCCTGTTGGCCGAGGGTTCCCCCCCTCCGCGGAGCGCGAGCTGCGTGCGCGCTCCCGCAGGGCGGCGGCGTCACAAGCGTGGGGGGGGGGGGGGCGGTGGCTTCGCGCTGGTCCGCCGTCGCGAGAAGCGGACCGAGCGTGAGGAGGAGGAAGGGGGCCCCGGCTTTTCCTCTCCCCTCTTCGCCCTCCCGGGCCTCCCGCTCGCCGCCATGTCGGCGCAGGCCCAGATGCGCGCGATGCTGGACCAGTTGATGGGCACTTCCCGGGACGGTGAGAGGCGCTCGGGCCCCCCAGGGGGCGGTGTGGGGGGGGGCGCGCGCGCGCTCGGCGGGGGGGGCGAGCGCGCGCTCAGGGTGGGGGGGGCGGTGGAGGAGGAGGCCGCCGATTGGTCCGGCGCGGCGCGCGGCCCCCAGCCAATCAGCGCCGGGGACTGGCGGGCCAGGCGGCCAATCCGCGCCGGGGACTGGCGGGCCCGGCGGCCAATCCGCGCCGGGGATTGGCGGGCCAGGCGGCCAATCCGCGCCGGGGATTGGCGGGCCAGGCGGCCAATGGGGAGCGGCGGCGAGCCCGCCCACTGGGCCGCCCCTCCCCCCCCCCCCCCGGCCCTGAGGGAAACTCGGCCCCAATCCATCTTTTATTAATCATCATCATCATAATGGCCTTTATTAAGCGCTTACTACGTGCCAAGCACTGTTCTGAGCGCTGGGGGAGATACGAGGTGATCAGGTGGGGCTCACAGCCTTCATCCCCCATTTTGCAGATGAGGGAACTGAGGCCCAGGGAAGTGACTTTCATTCATTCACCCAGAATAATGATAATGAAATAATAATGGCCGTGTTTGGTAAGTGCTTCCTATGTGCTAAGCACTGTTCTAAACGCTGGGGGAGCTACAAGGTGATCAGGTGGCCCCATGTGGGACTCACAGCCTTCATCCCCCATTTTACAGATGAGGGAACTGAGGCCCAGGGAAGTGACTTTCAGTCATTCACCCATGATAATAATGAAATAATAATGGCCGTATTTGTTAAGCGCTTCCTATGTGTTAAGCACTGTTCTAAAGGCTGGGGGAGATACCAGGTGATCAGGTGGGCCCACGTGGGGCTCGCAGCCTTCATCCCCCATTTTACAGATGAGGGAACTGAGGCCCAGTGAAGTGACTTTCATTCATTCACCGAGAATAATGATAATGAAATAGTAATGACCGTGTTTGTTAAGCGCTTCCTATGTGCTAAACACTGTTCCAAACGCTGGGGGAGATACAAGGTGATCAGGTGGGCCCACGTGGGGCTCGCAGCCTTCATCCCCCATTTTACAGATGAGGGAACTGAGGCCCAGGGAAGTGACTTTCAATCATTCACCCATGATAATAATGAAATAATAATGACCGTATTTGTTAAGCGCTTGCTATGTGTTAAGCACTGTTCTAAACGCTGGGGAGATACAAGGTGATCAGGTGGGCCCACGTGGGGCTCACAGCCTTCAATCCCCCATTTTACAGACGAGGGAACTGAGGCCCAGGGAAGTGACTTTCATTCATTCACCCATGATAATAATGAAATAATAATGGCCGTATTTGTTAAGCGCTTCCTTTGTGCTAAGCACTGTTCTGAGCGCTGGGGGAGATACAAGGTGATCAGGTGGCCCCATGTGGGACTCACAGCCTTCACCCCCATTTTACAGATGAGGGAACTGAGGCCCAGTGAAGTGACTTTTATTCATTCACCCATGATAATAATGAAATAATAATGGCCGCGTTTGTTAAGCGCTTCCTATGTGCTAAGCACTGTTCTAAACGCTGGGGGAGATACAAGGTGATCAGGTGGGCCCACGTGGGGCTCGCAGCCTTCATCCCCCATTTTACAGATGAGGGAACTGAGGCCCAGGGAAGTGACTTTCAATCATTCACCCATGATAATAATGAAATAATAATGACCGTATTTGTTAAGCGCTTGCTATGTGTTAAGCACTGTTCTAAACGCTGGGGAGATACAAGGTGATCAGGTGGGCCCACGTGGGGCTCACAGCCTTCAATCCCCCATTTTACAGACGAGGGAACTGAGGCCCAGGGAAGTGACTTTCATTCATTCACCCATGATAATAATGAAATAATAATGGCCGCGTTTGTTAAGCGCTTCCTATGTACTAAGCACTGTTCTAAACGCTGGGGGAGATACAAGGTGATCAGGTGGGCCCACGTGGGGCTCACAGCCTTCAATCCCCCATTTTACAGACGAGGGAACTGAGGCCCAGGGAAGTGACTTTCATTCATTCACCCATGATAATTATGAAATAATAATGACCGTGTTTGTTAAGCGCTTCCTATGTGTTAAGCACTGTTCTAAACGCTGGGGGAGATACAAGGTGATCAGGTGGGCCCACGTGGGGCTCACAGCCTTCAATCCCCCATTTTACAGACGAGGGAACTGAGGCCCAGGGAAGTGACTTTGATTCACTCACCCATAATAATGATAATAATGAAATAATAATGACCGTGTTTGTTAAGCGCTTCCTATGTGCTAAGCACTGTTCTAAACGCTGGGGGAGATACAAGGTGATCAGGTGGCCCCACGTGGGACTCACAGCCTTCATCCCCATTTTCCAGATGAGGGAACTGAGGCCCAGTGAAGTGACTTTTATTCATTCACCCATAATAATAATAATAATGGCGGTATTTGTTAAGCTCTTCCAATGTGCCAAGCACTGTTCTGAACGCTGGGGAAGATACAAGGTGATTAGGTGGCGCCATGTGGGGCTCACAGCCTTCATCCCTATTTTACAGATGAGGGAACTGAGGCCCAGTGAAGTGACTTTCATTCATGCACCCATAATACTAATGACCGTATTTGTTAAGCACTTCCTGTGTGCTAAGCACTTTTCTAAACGCTGGATTGATTTGATTGATTGATTGGGGGAGATACAAGGTGATCAGGTTGCCCCGTGTGGGACTCACAGCCTTCATCCCCATTTTCCAGATGAGGGAACTGAGGCCCAGTGAAGTGACTTTTATTCATTCACCCATAATAATAACAATAATGATAATGATGGTATTTGTTAAGCGCTTCCAATGTACCAAGCCCTGGGGGAGATACAAGGTGATCAGGTGGCCCCACGTGGGGCTCACAGCCTTCACCCCCATTTTACGGATGAGGGAACTGAGGCCCAGTGAAGTGACTTTCATTCATTCTCCCATAATAATAATGATCGTATTTGTTAAGCGCTTCCTATGTTCTAAGCACTGTTCTAAACGCTGGGGGAGATACAAGGTGATCAGGTGGCCCCATGTGGGGCTCACAGTCTTCATCCACATTTTACAGGTAGTAATAATGATGGTATTTGTTAAGCGCTTCCTATGTGCCAAGCACTGTTCTAAGCGCTAGGGGAGATACAAGGTGATCAGGTTGCTCCACGGGGGGCTCTCAGCCGGAATCCCCATTTTCCAGATGAGGGAACTGAGGCCCAGTGAAGTGACTGGCCCAAAGTCACCCAGCTGACAAGCGGTGGGGCTGGGATTTGAACCCATAATAATAATAATGGTATTTGTAAAGCACTTACTGTGTGCCTAGCGCTGTTCTAAGCGCTGGGGGAGATACAAGGTGATCGGTTGGCGCACGGGGGGGCTCACAGTCTTCATCCCCATTTTACAGATGAGGGAATTGAGGCCCAGTGAAGTGACTTGCCCAAAGTCACCCAGCTGACAAGTGGCAGAGGCCGGATTTGAACCCATGACCTCCGACTCCAAAGCCCGGGCTCTTTCCACTGAGCCACGCTGCTTTCATGCAGTCCAGCGCTTAGAACAGTGCTTGGCACATAGTAAGCGCTTAACAAATACCATCATTATTATTGTGAGGCAAATGGCGTTGGGCCTGTTTTGTGACAACAGGACTTGCAACTCCGTTGTTTGGTCATCGTCCCTCCCGCCCCGCAAAGAGGGGCCACCATTTTGTCCACGAACCGAATTAAACCAACAGGCATCCATCCCTCCGCTTAGATGATAATAACCGTATTTGGTAAGCGCTTACCACGTGCCAAGCACTGTCCTAAGCGCTGGGGGGGGATACAAGGTAATTAGGTTGTCCCATGTGGGGCTCACAGTCTGAATCCCCGTTTTACAGATGAGGGAACTGAGGCACAGGGAAGTGAAGTGACTTGCCCAAAGTCACACCACTGACAAGTGGCTGAGCCGGGATTAGAACCCATGACCCCTGACTCCCAAGCCTGGGCCCTTTCCACTGAGCCACGCTGCTTCTCTAAGAAGATGACATTTGGCACCCACTCCGGGAAGAGGCCGCCTGAAAACGTGGGGCCCAGCGATTTCAATGGAAACCCCCCCAAAAAATAATCATCATCATCATCCTCATCATCAATCGTATTTATTGAGCGCTTACTATGTGCAGAGCACTGTACTAAGCGCTTGGGAAGTACAAATTGGCAACATATAGAGACAGTCCCTACCCACCAGTGGGCTCACAGTCTAAAAGGGGGAGACAGAGAACAAAACCAAACATACTAACAAAATAAAATAAATAGGATAGATATGTACAAGTAAAATAAATAAATAAATAGAGTAATAAATATGTACAACCACATATACATATATACAGGTGCTGTGGGGAAGGGAAGGAGGTAAGATGGGGGGGATGGAGAGGGGGACGAGGGAAGTAAAAAAAGACACACACACCCCCCAATGCCATTAATATAGAGAAGTTGAAAGGTTGTGGAGAGTGTGGCTAATTGCCAAATCTCCCGACATGTGCGATACCACGCGAAGGATGACGTGCAGTTGTGTTTGTGTTGTTCTTCAAGCCACGTAGGCCCAGTTCGACTTGAACTTTTGAACCCAACCCAGGTCAGAAGGGCTTTCAAGACAATTTGTTTACTTCCAGACGGTTTTATTCGGTCCCGCCTCTCTAGGCAGAATGATTCGGTGGAGAATCTCAGTTTGAAAAAGTTTTCCAAAAGCCGCCTTAATTTAGTTGAGATCAGCGTCCGTATGCAAAAGCGGAAAAAAGAGTCTAGCCTTTAACCGGAAATGTTACTAACACTTCGCTCCGGTCCCTTGCAACAAAGTATCCTTGTTTTGAGGAGAACCGTAGATGTAGTATGAAACTGCTAGGGTAACTTACAGAATAGCAATTTCTAACAACATTTGTCCTCGCAGGATACTTTTTTTTAAAAAAAAAAATAAAGAATACTGTTTAAATTTAAATCCAGTTTTTCTTCCTGGGATCCTTAGCCTTTTATCCCCAAATTACTTGACTTCTCTAAATAAAAATAAAATGCATCTTGTGCAAACTTTAGAACATATCATTTTTCTTCCTGGGATCCTTAGCCTTTTATCCCCAAATTACTTGACTTCTCTAAATAAAAATGAAATGCATCTTGTGCAGACTTTAAAACATATCCAAGAAATGGGTGTATAGGCAGAAGTGGGGAAAACTTGTGAAGGACATGTGTTTTGATAATAAACCCTTGAAGGGTAATGTGTATTTGTTATTTCAAATTAAGATTTCAAGGGCACATCAAGTTGAAAAGACTTTGATTTTGGAAAGGAAGTTATTTGTGTCTTTAAATTCAGGAGAGGTAGCTCAAAAAGCGCCTAGTACAGTGCTCTGCACACAGTAAGCGCTCAATAAATACGATTGAATTGAATGAAAAGGTCAGTGTCGGAGTCACTTAAAAAATGACTGACGTGGTACAAGGACTGAGTTGATTGTGGTGTAACTGGTCATTTTAAACTCCATCCCCATGTTAATTTGCATGTGGTGAGGTTTTTATATTTTTGTTACTGGTTCGTGGGCTGTCACATTACATTTGTAGACTTTACTTAAGAGACTGAACATTTTAGTCGTAGCTCACGTGGCTTAAATTTGTGCTTCCTTATCTTGGGGGCTGAAAATATCCAGAAAGTATGTTGAAACAACACCAGCGGCTGTGGTTGCTTTTATTGCTTCAGGAGTTGAATGAACACTAGTGGCAGTTTATGTATTGGCCAGGCCTGGGCGGGAGTCTGTGCTGCTTGCTTTGACTCCAAAACCTTGTTTGTGAGGGACGTATTAGTTGATTCGGATAGAAAAGCAAGAATTGGGGCCTCTGAAAGTCACAGACTGGATATGCACTTAATGTACACACCTACGGATCATAATTTATAGTAATGTCTGTCTCCTCCTCTAGACTGTAGGTAAGCTCATTGTGGGCAGGGAATGTGTCTACAGCTCTGTTGTGGTTGTACCCTCCCAAGCTCTTGGTACACTGCTGTGTGCACAGTAAGCGCTCAGTAAATAGCACACATGATGATGATGAGAAGACTTGGGCAGGTGGCGTAAAAGTCAAGAATTGTTTACCCTTTCCTTGTGAATTAATGATACACCTATTCATTCTTAATTCCTTGGTTTAAATGGTCCTTGAGTTCATCCAGTTCAGGCCCCAGGCAGGCGAATGACTAAACCATCCAACACAGATGGTTATTTTTTAAAAAGATCCACCAGGGCTGGAGCCTCCACAACCTACCTTGGGAGCCCGTTTCAGAATTTTTTTTTTATCCCTGAGACAAGAAATTCATCCTTGTGTCCACTGGAAGTCTCCCGCTCTAATATACGCCTGTTTCTTCTTGTTCCTGACATGGAGACCAAGTCGACACTCTCTCCACTGAAACACCCCCCCCCCCCCCCCCAAAATTGTATCCTTGGAGTCTGTTAAACACTCATCTTCTCCAAGTTAAGCAACCACAGTGTCCTCGTAGGACCTGTTTCCTGCCTTTTTAATCATTTTTGGCCCTAATCTGTGGGTTGCGTAAGGGTTAAACACCACTTAAGACTAGATTGTACATTATAGAATTAGTGACCCTGGAGTTCCAGTCTCATAATAATCTGATTTATATATGTATGTATATATGTATATATGTTTGTACATATTTATTACTCTATTTATTTTACTTGTACATATCTATTCTATTTATTTTATTTTGTTAGTATGTTTGGTTTTGTTCTCTGTCTCCCCCTTTTAGACTGTGAGCCCAGTGTTGGGTAGGGACTGTCTCTATATGTTGCCAATTTGTACTTCCCAAGCGCTCAGTACAGTGCTCTGCACATAGTAAGCGCTCAATAAATATGATTGATTGATTGATTGATTTAGACTATAAAAGTGAAAACCACTGCTGTACAAGTAGCACTTGCAGGGCGATTTATTCATTGTTATCATCGCCGTTATATGGTGCGTTTGGTGAGGCTCTTTGGTAGGTTGTTGCTTCGGGTAATTTTAATGAACTTCCCCTCAGAGAAGAGTCCCGTTCCCAAATGAGTTGATGTAAATGCAGCAACTGTAAATATAGTCCAGCTTGTGAAGACGCTAGGCAGCGGTAGTCTAGTGGAAAATTGCACGAAACTGGGAGTTGATAGCCCTTAGTCTGATTTGGTTGCAAATCGGTTAGCGTGGGTGTGACCCCGGGCCAGTCATTCACCGTGCCATGTCTAAGTTCCTCAATCTGTCCGATGAAGGCACTGTCAGCCTGCCTTTCCTCACAAGAGTTTGGGGGAGATGCACGCAGTAACGTTAGTACTAAGCGCTTAGTACAGTGCTCTGCACATAGTAAGCGCTCAGTAAATACGATTGATGATAACGTGAAAGCTCCCTGAGTGTTTGGACAGGAAGTCATTTTCTAAATCCAGATTCCCAATAGAGCTTTGCGGATAACTTTCTAGGCCAGAACTTGTCTTCTAACATAGCTTTCCAAGTAAATGCAAAACGTTTGTCAACTGGAAAATTGGGTTTTTTTTGTGTGTGGGGGGGCAGTCCTACCTTCCATTGGGAGGTACAGTGACCCGTTCATTCATTCATTGTCATATTTATTGAGCACTTACTGTGTGCAGAGCACTGTACTAAGCACTTGGGAAGTACAAGTTGGCAAAATATAGAGACGGTCCCTACCCAATAGTGGGCTCACAGCCTAGAAGGGGGAGACAGACAACAAAACATATTAACAAAATAAAATAAATAAAATGAATATGTACAAATAGAGTAATAAATATGTAGAAACATATATACATATATACAGGTGGTGCGGGGAGGGGAAGGAGGTGAGGCGGGGGGGATGGGGACGGGGGAGAGGAAGGAGGGGGCTCAGTCTGGGAAGGCTTCCTGGAGGAGGGCCCGTTCTGTAAAAAGTCAGTGTGCTTTAGCTCATACTTTTTATCTCATGCCCAGAAATGAGCCTGGCAAAGTGGCAGCTCGTGCCAGGCTGTTCTGTTGTATTTGTTGTCAGTCATGCAGTTTCCCCTGAGCCTGTATGCCTCCAAAATTGCCCAGACTCCGCTGGGGAATGAGAGCCCGTCACACTTGGCCATGTTAGCTGTACAGTTGCCCACCCCCATTTACTGGTGCGACTGTTTGGAGAAAGACTGTAGCTACAGCCTAGCCCCCCTGAGAAGAACCCCAGTTTCACCCCTTCCCCCAATCTCGTGTCCCGTCGCCCCCTCCTTCGTGTCTGTATCCAGGAAATTCCTCCATCCAGACTCAGAGCCCCGATAGAGCAACCTGGGCATTGTAGGAAATCAGTCGTATTTATTGAACGCTTATTGTGTGCAGGGCACTGTACTAAGCACTTGGGAGAGTACAGTACAACATAGCGGACCTGTTCCATGCCCATAAATTAGGTTATGTAGCCTGTTACTACGTTAAGGCACCTGCCAGGCCCATGGAGTCTGTGGGGATCAGAGGTACAATCCTAAAGGAACTCCATTAACCTGGAGTGATGCCACCCCACCCTAAAAGTGTATGGAAGCACAGGGTCTGGGGAGCCATGGAGCCAAATTGGATGTTTTCTACAAGAATATGAGTCATTTGAGATTGGTTGTCGGTCACTGGCGAGCTTACACACACACACACCCATCAGTGGTGGGAGTGGTGTCCTTAAACTGCTCCCCATGGTTGGATTTGTGGCCCTCCGGTATAGGAGCCCATTTTAGCATGAAGCAAGTCAGCTCCCAGCCCAAGTCCTCAATTTTTCCTATGGGCCAGTGATGTTTATCGAGTGCCAACTGAGGGCAAAGCCATCTCTTAAGCAGCAGGATGTCTTGAGCACTTAGAGCACCGTACCGATGGCTTGAGAGGCTACAGGAGAGGTAGAAGACACACTGTTTTCTCTCCAGTCTCTTCAGTCTACTGGGAGAAGCAGACAGGCCGAGAAAGTATTTACAGCTGCCTAAGGGCTTCAAGAGCTGGGAAGAGGAGCTGTGGCAGTCGAATTTGCATCAATTCCATTATCCGAAATATCTGGATTAGGTGAACTAGCTTCCACCCTGTGGCTCCACACTCCCCTTTTCTTTCCCTTCAGTATAGGAGCCAACACAGTCATGGGGGCAACATAATGTGGGTGTGTGTGTTGGTTTTTGGATCGCGTGGATTTGTGTTCTTTAAGCCAATGTGGATTACATTATCCTCACCAAGTGAGTAAGAGTTTAATGGAAACTAGCTCGTACAAGCTTGAAACCATTAAACTGTTTTGTCTAGTGTTATTTCACTTCTGGGTGTCAGGCAGCCAAAGTTAGCAGTTAATTATACAGTTGACAATGAGCAACAAAAAATGAATGGGGCTTCTTTTGGGTCACCCCGTATCTTCTTTTGCTTTCACTGTGGCCATCTCGACTTTTCATCTCGTTTCATCCAGTCAGGTTAGATATCTTCTAGGAACATTTTACCCATGGGCATTTATTGGAAGAGCACAGCTTCTGGTGTGTTTTCATGATGAGAGGTAATATTAATGACAGAATCGTCATCCTCATCGTGGATTCCTCTATCTCCAAATTCCTGAAAAATGACGATACTTTTCCATACAGCTCAGTCACGGAAAGGGGAGAGCAAGGATTCAGTCCGCCTTTTTGAACTCTGTCAGAAAGAAACTACGATGTTTGGGGCCTGTGGGCAGGCTCTGCTCAGTGGTTGAACTGGATTTTGCAACGTTGCCATAACTTATTCAGTGATTGTGTATCTAATCTACATAAACTGGTGAAATAGCTAGGAGCGCTCTATTAGGAAAGGAAGACTGAACATTGTGGTGACAATGAAATCCTGGGATGGGCTTCCCAAAGAAGACATGATGAAGTGTTTTGGAGGTCTTTAAAAAAAAAAAAAGGCTTAAGTCTCATCTCTCTGAGGTTGTTTCAGTGCTCTGAGAAAGACCTGCCTCTGAAGGCTCTTTTTGATTAAAGGACTTTTAAGTGTCAGCCAGCCCTGTGATTTTCTCACTATTAAGTGTTAGGGGACCCCTTGATGTGCTCAATTTCCGTGTTGGCCTGTCATCAGTTGGCTTTGTTGGTTGGAGGTAGTAGGAGAGGGAGAGGGCAGTTTTCCTTTTGGGGAAAAACTCCGGCCTTGCCAGGATTGTGTCAAACTGTTCCTGGGGCTACAGAGTGGGAACAGGGGGTTTGCTGCCTTTACAAAGGGTCTCCAGAGCTTCCTGTGTCATGGAGAGAAGAGGACCTGAGTTCTAATCCTCACTCTGCCACTTGCCTACTAGGTGAACTTGAGCAAATCGCTTTACTTCTCTGTGCCTCAGTTCCCTTATCTGCTAAATGGGAATTCAGCATATAGTCTCCCTCCTATTTAATGTGAGCCCCCTGTGGGACCTGATTATCTTGTATCTACCCCAGTGCTTACTACAGTGCTTGACCTAGTAAGCATTTAACAAATACCACAGTTATTGTTAATGATTATTATTTCCTTCCCCCCTACTGCCTTTCCTGTCCTTCCAAGACAAATGATTATGTGGAGGACTCCCACTATGAAGACTTTTTAATGGCATGCCGCTTTATTCAGCAGTATGTTGGGAAGCGGTTTATATTATTGTGGCAGGATCTGGCTGTACATACTATGTAAGAGCACTTTAAGTTTACATGGACACGTACAATGTAGTAAAAAACAAAAAAACCCACACAACTCATCAAAAGCACACGATCTAAAAGGAAACTGCAGATATGAACTCGATTCTCAAGGGCAAGAGATGGGTGTAGTCAGAATGCATCATAAATGAGTGAGTCCAAAGTAACCTTAGTTCTCTATTTAAAGGAATGATCCCAAATGACCTTTTATTCACTTATTTACTTAAAAGGAGGAGAGGAATTTTAGCCAGGAATTGGGAAGCCTCTTGAAATGGGAAGAGCCGAGTAAAGCCGGGAGACTTTTAGCTTGGCAGAACGCAGCGTGGACGCTGAAGTTGACGCACTCCTGCTTTTCCGGACTTGGCCGGGTCGTTTGACGAACAGGGCTCAGGCTAACTAAATGAAGTGTGTCCTGGTTACTTCCTGAAATGGATGCTGAAAGAGAAAAAGAGCAGTGGGCTCTATGTATCTGCCTTCCCTCTCTCTCTGTCTTTCTCCCTCTCCCTCTAAGCTTGAGGGGAAGATGGGTAGGGGCTGATTTTGGTGCCTTGCCATCCTTGATTTCGCAGCTGGGCAAGGTGTGAGTGATTTGCTGCCTCTCCCCAACGATCCCCTCATATCTGAACCCTGTTGTTAAGCCTCCTATTGGCTGCCTTGTTCTCAGGCTAATTAAGCCTCCTTCCTCTTAGTCTTTTACTTTTAGCACCTATTTATCAAAGAGTGAACCGTTTTTTTGTGCTTTTTTTTTTTAGTTTCACACCGCTCATCAAGTTGTGTGGCCTCAAACTGAATATAACATATTCGTCCGAAAAAAGCCTTAGGAAACAAAGTCTTAAACCAAACGACTGTTCCCCAAAAGCTGAATCTGAAAATGACGGAAAAACACAATCATGGAGATTTTCACCAGGAATAGGAACATACTGATGCTTAAATATGTTTATCAGTTCATGAGAGATTTGCTGTTGTTCAGTATGTGCCATGAGCTGTGAGTTGAGGCTGTCTGTGCGGCCCGTTCTGTGCTGGGTGAGAGGAAGGATTACTTTCATTCATTCATTCAATCATATTTATTGAGCGCTTACTGTGTGCAGAGCACTGGACTAAGCGCTTGGGAAGTACAAGTTTGCAACATATAGAGACGGTCCCTACCCAACAGCGGGCTCACAGTCTAGAAAATTACTTCATGGTTACCCTATATTTACATACCTCAATGTTGGGTAGGGACTGTCTCTATATGTTGCCAATTTGTACTTCCCAAGCGCTTAGTACAGTGCTCTGCACATAGTAAGCGCTCAATAAATACGATTGGTGATGATACCCCAGAATCTTCCTGCCTTTTTTTTTAAAGCAGCACAGGATTGTTGACTTCACTTGACCCCCCAGATCTTTCCCAGACAGATCTAAACAAAACAAGTCATAGTCCTTCTTCCATTCATGTGGTATCTTTTTTTCCATATTAATTATGCTGACTCCTGGCCCTTTTGGACTTCATCTGTTTTAGAGCCAACTTGTCATGGCCGTTTTGAAATTTAATCAGATTTGTCAGGGCGCAAACCACCGTAAGGTGCTGTCCGGTGGTCTTGCGAGCAGATTTAAGGGGCAAGCTCTTTCCATCTGTCATGAATAAAATAGTTTTATTTTAAATATTAAATATTTATTAAATATTTAATTAAATAGTAAATAAAATATTTTATTTTTAAAAATAAAATAACTATTTAAAATAGTTAAATAGCAGCTGGATCGACCCTTGCAAAGCTTCACTCATCATCCACAGACACTGCACCATTGATAACTGGCAGGGAATGTGCCTGTTTATTGTTGTATTGTACCCTCTCAAGCGCTTAGTACGGTACCCTACGCCCAGTAAGCACTCAATAAATACGATTGAATGAATAATTGCCTAGAAGTAAGCACTTATACATTATGTAGAGATGATTTGGCAACCCATGGGTTGACTTTGGACTGTGAAAGATTCCCTCCTAACCCACAGAACAATTTCTGTAAATTCTGATTTCTGTCAACATGTTCTGGCTACTTCACTCAATCAGTAGTATTTATTGAGTGCTTGCTCTGTGCAGAGCATTGTACCAAACACTTGGGAGAGTGACATAGGTTTAGCAGACAAAATTCTGGCCCTCAAGAATCCTACAGTTTAGCAGGGGAGGTTGACAGTAAAATTACGAAGAGGGTAAGGGCAAGTCCCCATCTGAGGGTGCCCTGATTGGTTTAGATTTTTGGCCCATTTGTTTCCCTTTGTCCTAATTCAGCCATCAGAACAATAATAATAATAATAATAATAATAATGGCATTTATTAAGCGCTTACTATGTGCAAAGCACTGTTCTAAGTGCTGGGGAGGTTACAAGGTGTTGTAAACACAGTAAAGGTAAACACAGTATACTTAAAGTATACTTAAAGAGCACTGGAATAAACACTTGAGAGAATACAACAGTGGTAGAAGACATGATCGGTCAGTGGTATTTGAGGGGCTATTGTGTACAGAGCACTGTACCAGGGACTTGAAAGAGTACAATAATGGTAGAACACATGATCTATCAGTGGGGCTATTAATAATAATGATGGCATTTATCAAGCGCTTACTATGTGCAAAGCACTGTTCTAAGCGCTGGGGAGGTTACAAGGTGATCAGGTTGTCCCACGGGAGGCTCACAGTCTTAATCCCCATTTTACGAATGAGGTCACTGAGGCCCAGAGAAGTGAAGTGACTTGTCCAAAGTCACACAGCTGACAATTGGCGGAGCAGGGATTTGAACCCATGACCCCTGACTCCAAAGCCCTGACTCTTTCCACTGAGCCACGCTGCTTCTCTTCTATTGAGTACAAAGCGCTGTACTAGCTGCTTCAGACAGTACAGTACCAAGAAGTAGCTGTTTATGATCCCTGCCAAGAAGGACCTTACAATCTTTATTTCATTCGGTTGTATTTATTGAGCACTTACTGTGTGCAGAGCACTGTACTAAGCACTTGGAGGCCTTCCCAGACTGATTCCCCTCCTTCCTCTCCCCCTCCTCCCTCTCCCCATCCCCCATCTTACCTTCTTCCCCTCCCCACAGCATCTGTATATATGTATATATGTTTGTACATATTTATTACTCTATTTGTACATATTTGTTCTATTTATTTTATTTTGTTAATATGTTTTGTTGTCTGTCTCCGTCTTCTAGACTGTGAGCCCGCTGTTGGGTAGGGACCGTCTCCTATATGTTGCCAACTTGTACTTCCCAAGTGCTTAGTACAGTGCTCTGCACACAGTAAGCGCTCAATAAGTATGATTGAATGAATGAACTTGGAAAGTACAGTTCAGCAACAGAGACAGTCCCTGCCCACAATGGGCTCACAGTCTAGAAGACTCCCACACACCATCTTCCCACACACAGCACCCTCGCCTGTCTGCTGTCGGACCTTGGGCAAGTCACTTAACTTTTCCGGGCCTCAGCTTCCTCATCTGTAAGATAGAGATTAAGACCGTGAGCCTCAGGTGGCAGAGGGCCTATATCATCGTCATCATCAGTCGTATTTATTGAGCGCTTACTATGTGCAGAGCACTGTACTAAGCACTTGGGAAGTACAAATTGGCAACATATAGAGACAGTCCCTGCCCAAAAGTGGGCTCACAGTCTAAAAGGGGGAGACAGAGAACAAAACCAAACATACTAACAAAATGAAATACATAGGATAGATATGTACAAGTAAATAAATAAATAAATAGAGTAATAAATATGTACAAACATATATACATATATACAGGTGCTGTGGGGAAGGGAAGGAGGTAAGATGGGGGATGCAGAGGGGGACTAGGGGGAGAGGAAGGAAGGGGCTCAGTCAGGGAAGGCCTCCTGGAGGAGGTGAGCTCTCAGCAGGGCCTTGAAGGGAGGAAGAGAGCTAGCTTGGCGGAGGGGCAGAGGGAGGACATTCCAGGCCCGGGGGATGACGTGGGCCGGGGGTCGATGGCGGGACAGGCGAGAACGAGGTACGGTGAGGAGATTAGCGGTAGAGGAGCGGAGGGTGCGGGCTGGGCTGGAGAAGGAGAGAAGGGAGGTGAGGTAGGAGGGGGCGAGGTGATGGATGGATGGACAGCCTTGAAGCCCAGGGTGAGGAGTTTCTGCCTGATGCCTGTATCTACTGCAGCACTTAGGTCCAGTGCTTGGCACATAGTAAGCCCTTAACAAATACCATTCCAAAAAGGGAGCCGATAATCTTCGCCCTCCCATCACACTCGTTCCTTTTCCCCACCGCCCATCTCCGCGAAGCGGAGAAGCGGAGAGTCCATATTACAGAGTAAGCCGTCTGGGTAAAGTCCATGGCGGGTGAGCAGGCCACTGGTCGTCAAGGGGCTCTGACTGAAGGACCACCAGCGACATCTCATCAGACGGGCCGCCGCAGCAGGAACCGTGGAAAGAGCTGGCCAGCGGGGCCGGCGGAGACCGCAGCAGCTATGGACCCTGGCCGTTACTTCATCATCATCATCATCAATCGTATTTATTGAGCGCTTACTATGTGCAGAGCACTGTACTAAGCGCTTGGGAAGTACAAATTGGCAACAGTTACTTCTTGCCCCACCATGGTGCCGTGGCCAGAAGTGGGTTTTTGTCCAGGAAATTGTTCCATGCACAAGTCCTGGCTCCGTCACTTGTTTGCTGCGTGACCTTGGGCAAGTCATGTCATTTTTCTGGGCCTCAGTTCCCTTGTCTGGAAAATGGGGATTAAGACGGCAAGCGCCAGTGTGGGACGTGAACTGTGTCCAACCCGATTAGCTTGTGTCAACCTCGGTGCTTAGGAAGTGCCTGGTACATGGAAAGCTTTTAGACTGTGAGCCCACTGTTGGGTAGGGACTGTCTCTATATGTTGCCAACTTGTACTTCCCAAGCGCTTAGTACAGTGCTGTGCACACAGTAAGCGCTCAATAAATACGATTGATTGATTGATAGAAAGTGTTTAACATGCCACTTTGAAAATATATGAAGGCATCCAGTGCTTAGAACAGTGCTTTGCACATAGTAAGCACTTAATAAATGCCATTATTATTATTATTGTGGCTGACTGAAAAGAGCTTGTGGCTGAGAGTCAGGAGACCTGGGTTCTTGTTCTGGCTCTTCCACCTGCCTGTTGGGTGACCATAGTTAGATCACTCACCTTCTCTGTGCCTCAGTTTCCTCATTTGTAAAATGGGATTAAAAGCCTGTTTGCCCTCCCTCTTAAACTGTGAGCCTCGTGTGGGGTAGAAACTGGCCACTCTGATTATCTTGTATCTAATAATAGTAATAATGATGGCGTTTGTTAAGCGTTGCTATGTGTGAAGCACTGTTCTAAGCACGGGGGGGGGGGCGATACAAGGTAATCAGGTTGTCCCACGTGAGGCTCACAGTCTTAATCCCCATTTTACAGATGAGGTAACTGAGGCACAGATAAGTCAAGTAACTTGCCCAAAGTCACAGAGCTGATAAGTGGTGGAGCTGGGATTAGAACCCGTGACCTGGCTCCCAAGCCCATGCTCTTTCCACTGAGCCACGCTGCTTCTCTACCCCAGGGATCGTTCAAACTGTATCCACCACAGTGCTTAGTACAGTGTTTGGCCCATAGTAATTGTTTTAATGATGCTATTTATTATAAAAATGTGATACCCCCTTTCCCGCCTATTTCCTTGTTGCATTTGAGGCCACCGCGTATTGAAAAGCTGTCCTCATGTACATGTTCATCTTCATTACGTGTTCATGTAGAAATTTTGCCAGATAGGAGAATTCTTTGCTCTGTGCCCTACTGGAAGAGAATAATTCCGTATAATAAAATATATGCGATGCCCCTGCCAATTTTTTTTTTCATTCCTGAGCTAAAACTTCCCTGCAGGCATTTTGCTGTGAGGTGAAAAAAGGGTTCTGCAAATCCTTACGGGAAATTGTAGCTGTTTTAACATTTCAATAAAAAAGGTCAGTGGGTACAGGGTATAAAGTTTTACATAATGAATACTAAAATTGCTTTAATTGTTACAGAAGTAATAATGAAAAGTAGTTTTGTTGTTCCACCCAGTAGTCAATTCAGGGGAAGTTTTCTGTGAAAGATGTGCAGTTTTCAAAGGCCGCATTGCTCTGAAAATAGAGGTTTCCCCCAGTTTAGGAAACGTAAGTCGTGATTTTAGGATGACAGTTCAGTAGCACACTTCCAGTGATACCAGCTAATGGAAGAAAATCGTTTTATTGCTCATTAACAACCCAAAGTCATTCACTTGTTTCTGAAGTTAACAGAATGATGTGCTGCAGGCCTCAGACTTACTCCGCCAGCTGAACATGAAATCACTCTGGAATCTCCAAAGGGTAGCAGAGCATTTCCTCCGCAGCTGAACTGGATCCAATCCTTTATGGAGGAATTCAGATCAGCTGAAGAAGATCAGGCCACTAGAATATAGGCTCCTTCAGGGCAAGGATAGCATCTACTGACTCGGCTCTTCTTTCCCAGGTGCCCAGTATAGCGTTGGGCACTCGAAAAATACGACGGATTGATTCTCATAGGCACTTGAGTGATTCTAAGAGCAGCCTAGAGACTTGTCTTTTTCCGAGGAAGGCGGGGTGGGGTGTGTACATGTGTATAGTACCCACCCTGCATCAGGTGAAATCATCAATCGTATTTATTGAGCGCTTATTGTGTGCAGAGCACTGTACTAAGCGCTTGGGAAGTACAAGTTGGCAACATATAGAGACAGTCCCTACCCAATAGTGGGCTCACAGTCTAGAAATGTGATGACCTGCCATGTGTGCCTTTGTCCACCTATGGTAGTCCCCATGGTCATCATCATCATCAATCGTATTTATTGAGCGCTTACTGTGTGCAGAGCACTGTACTAAGCGCTTGGGAAGTACAAGTTGGCAACATATAGAGACGGTCCCTACCCAACAGTGGGCTCCCAGTCTAAAAGAGTGGGCTCACAGTGTCCCAGGAGGCACACTGTCCTAAGCCCTTAGGGAGCAAACAAAAAGAAATAAAGGACCCCATCCTTACCTTTGAGCAGCTTTTGAGCTAATGAGAAAGACGAGACGACACCAATGCCCATATGAAAAATTAGAGGGGAAAAAAATAATAGAGGCTAGTGTTGAAAACAAATTAATATATCCATTTACAAACTCCATTTCAATCAATCAAGGTATTTATTGAGCACATACTAAGTGTTAGGCAGTGTATTAAGCAGCATGGCCTAATGGAAAGACACAGGTCTTGGAGTCAGAGGACCTGGGTTCTAGTCTTAGCTCTGCCACTTCTTAATGTGACCAAGGTCAACTCACTTCACCTTTTTGTGCCTCAGTTCCCTCGTCTGCACAATAGGGACTTAGCACTTCTTATCCCTCGTACTTAGACTGGGAGTCCCATGTGGGACCTGATTACCTGGGCTCTTCCCCAGCGCTTAGTATATTGTTTGACACATAGTAAGTGCCAAACAAATACTATTATTATTGTTGTTATTATTATTGTTAATAGACTCCTTAAGGTCAGGGAACAAGTCTTGTTAACAAAACACAGACTCCTTAAGGTCAGGGAACATGTCTTGTTAATAAGACACAGTACAGGAGTAACAAGGCAAACGTTCCTGACCTCAAGGAGCTTACACTTTCGTGTGGTAGACAGAGAAATTAGTTATGGAAAGCGAAAAGAGGAGGAAGAACAAGGATAAAGCAGCTGTCATTCAAAGCACATCAGGGTGAAGCAGCTAAATAAATTTGTGAAGATAAAAATGTAAATAAGTCGAGCATGTATGTAAAAGTTATTTTAATTTTCCATTCTCTTGCAGCTATCACATGTATGTGTACATTTTCATCTTGTTCCCTCAGTTTTATGTAATTTATGTCTGCCTGTCTCTATTGGATCGTAAACTCCTCGAGGGCAGAGAGGAATCTCTCATATTGTACTCTCAAGTGACTAGTTCAGTGTTCTGTAGACAAGTTGTTGTTTTTTTTTGGGGGGGGGGGGGCGTTGGTTTTTATAATATTTTAATTGCTTACTATATATCAAACACCATTCTAAGCTCTGGGATAGATTCCAGTCAGTCAGCGGCTCACAGTCTGAATAGGTATTGAATCCCCATTTTGCAGTTGAGGAGACTGATGTCCAAAGAATTTAAATTACTTGCCCACGGTCGCACAGCAGGGAGGTGGTGGAACTGAATTAGAACCCGGGTCCTCCGACTCCCAGTCCCATGCTCTTTCCACTAGACCACGTTGCTCCCGTAAATATCCCTTAACTTCCCTAAAGTTTTCAAGAAATGGTATTGCTTGATTGATTGAATGAATGAGCAGACAGACCTCTATGAGCATGTTCAGATGACTGATGGGATGACGTGAGTAGACAAGTGTAGGGTTAGTTAGAGGAGGTGACTTCTTGGAAGGATAGGAAAGATGCGGTTGGGCAGAACTAAGAGAATGGGCCATTCCCAAAGTGGGAAAGGCAGGAGCAGCAAATGGGTTGGTAAACAGGAGAGTCAGAAATGATGTTCGATTTTCAAAGGTTTGTTTTGGATAACAAGCTGGGCTGTAGGAAGGAGAAGAGAATGGATCAACAGGGCAAGTGGACTGCCGAATTTATTTACAGCATAAATGTTCTAAAGAAATGGGTCTTGTGTCAGCTCTGCTGTTTAGACTTGGGTGCTAGCGCTAGGCTCTGCTTTTTGTGGTTTGGATTATTTTTCTCAGGGGACTTTGCCCACGTGAGAAGATTCTCCAGCTCCATTTACATTAATAGAGCTGGAATTACTTGGCCCTGTGAACTGGTTGGTTCTAACATAGGGATTGGCATGTAGTTTTGATTGATGTCCATCCTCTTTCTAGGTGTTTTGGAATGGAGAAAGGGGCAGGAGTCCTAGAGAGGGGGTTTGAGAATCAGGGTGTCCCTGCGGTGGGCAGAGTAGAGAAATCTCTGGGACCGGGGTGCCCCCGAAAGATTATTATGGGATCTGACGTTCCAGCCTCCCCTCCTCCCTACCCTGGAATCCTTGCACTTAAAGCTGGGAAGTGTTATTCACGATCCTTTGGGATCTTTGTTTCCATCACTACTGCCATCTCTTCTGGGAACTTTTTCATCCAAGTTCCTTTCAGAAATATGGTTTGGGCCAGACCTTGACGAACACAGAAGCGGTATTTATTCGCAAAGATCTTCTTTTTGTGAACGTTCCCTCAGCCGTGGCGTAGCCTATGACAGTCACCTTCCCGCAAGTGCTGTAGCCCTCAGCCATCGATCGCACCCCAGCCCCCCAATCTTCCGCTCAGCGTCCCGCTGGGTCCGGACTGTGGGCGCTGTCACTCCCAGCCCCCTGGAGGAGTGCTTTTAGACATCCCGTCCTGGCCCTGATCCCAGAGGAAGCCACACACTGCTTAGGCTCTGTTAGGTTCCGTGCCCCCCATTAAAAAAAACCCAAAAAACAACTCACACCCCTTCTGTGCAGGTGACAGCTTCCCAAAGGAAACTCTAACTCGGTGCTAGGCTCCTCCCACCCCCCCATCACCCCTAGTCTGAGCGGGATCACCCTCACGGCTCCGCTGGGCAAGGGCCGAGCCCTGGTGGGACCGTGACTCCAACCTCAGGCTGCCTCAGAATCATTTAGTGTCTCGTGCTCTCAGTTCTTCTCCGATAAAAGCTCAGGCATCCTTTCCACGGTCAAATACAAAATCATTTGGGATTACTCTTTTGATGGAGCTAGCTTGGCTCATCAAGAATGTGCGACGTAGCAGATGATGCCATTCCCTGAACTTTGGTAAATTATGCTCTAAAAGTTTAAGTAAACTTCTGAGAAGCAGCCGGAAACAAATACTTTACAAGCTGTTCCTTGGAATCCGAGGTCTCTCTGTTCTTTTTTAGAATTACCTTGAGGAGCAGCCGTCTCCCAACAGCTAATATTACTACATGAGGGTTTAGATCTTTTCCCCAAAGGCCCTGATTTTAAAGTACCCCCTAGAACGCGGCCCTGTTAAAAGCAAGATGTCAGAACGTACCCTTTTAATTTTGTAATTTTTATACATGGATTTAAATGCTTCTGCGAAACGTCCCTCCCTTCACTCTCACGAGTTCTAAAAGACAGTTGCATCCATTATTTTCTTGGAGTTTTAGAAAAGGGAGTTGTCCGTAAACAAAGCCACCCGGTGTGATGAAATGTCCCTGTTGATTATTATATCAAAAGTGGTAAAGCGCAGTTTTTCTGAAACATTACTTAGAAGTATCCCCAAATAACGACCTCACAAAAAGCCCCCGTACAGTTGGTTTTGTGGTGGTGCCTGTAAGCGGAAGGCAGCCTAGGAAGAAATGTTTGGGTTCTCATCTAAGCATCCACCAAAGTCTTAAAGGAAGCTCTTAGTGGGACAGGAGTGTTTATCCAGGAGTGGGGTTTGGAATCCTCATTGCCTGTCTGGAAAAGCAAGAGGCTTTAATTTGTAGGGTCAGTCCACTGTGAGCTTGGAAAATAATTGAAAGTAAAGTGTCCCAACTCTCCTCCCAACACACCTCTTTGTCAGAGGCCTCCTGAAACCTCAGGTGTCACC
Organism: Tachyglossus aculeatus; assembly: GCF_015852505.1. Classification (NCBI taxonomy): domain Eukaryota; kingdom Metazoa; phylum Chordata; class Mammalia; order Monotremata; family Tachyglossidae; genus Tachyglossus; species Tachyglossus aculeatus. Next base: position 5,447,016 of record NC_052076.1, on the reverse strand, counting down.
TTTCTTCCCTCTGGCTGGGCTCCCACCAAATATCTCTCCTGGCCAGTAGCGTTCAGAATATCCTTTTTTTTTTAAAAAAAAATCTTGATTTTTTTTTGTTTACTTTTGTTTTCATGTACAAGAATCATTACAGTCAACATGTACTTCTAGATGCTGTTTTGAAATTGCTGGCAGAGTCTATTTATTCTATTCAAAATGAACAATCTGGCCCCTTGTTTTATTTATAAAGGTTCAATGTTTCTATGCCTGCCTACTTCAGTCTGCAAGGGAGTGTCAGAAAGGCCCCGCATTCGCCGAGCCGTGAGTTATTGCTAACTTTTCAGACGTGTTAATGAATGTGGAACATACGCAGTTGTGTATAAAATTAAGCAACAACAACAAAAAATACTCTCTTCCCCTGCCCTCCCCAAATTCTGTTCTGTAGTAGCAGGCCTGAACTCCAAACGGTTTATTCCAAATCTGGGATATTAAACATCACCTGTTAAAACAAGAGACTAGCCTCTAGAAAACCTATTCTTGAACTGCTCTGAAGCTTCTCTGTTTTGTGAATTGCTTGTGAAAATTTTATTCCGCTTGCAAGTCGGAAGTATTTGTTGCAAGTTTTATTAAGTCATTTATAACAGTTGGAACAAAATCTAGCCCGAAAACGATGGTCTTCATTTCCCAAGCATTGCCTTTAATCAGGCGGGGGTTTTTTTATCCTCCCAAAACGAGATTTTATGGGAGAATAAAGGCAGTGGCTGTGAGAACCAGATTTTTTGTAACTAAAAAAAAATTGAGTTAAGAAAAAAATTACACCTTTTCATACATACGTCAGAGTTCCTGGAGTGTCTCACACTTTTTGTGGAGTGGATGGATGTTTTATCCTTTTACCCACTGCCCTTGTAAAAAATACTGAGATTTTTGGGTAGGGTAGCAAACTGAATTATATTCTTTTTTGCCCTAGCAGCTGCCCTCACTTCAGTAATTCACCAGTATGTTTTCACTTCTGAGTGATTGTTAGAGCATTTCAGGTTAAAACTGAGAAAGTATCCGTTCTCCCAGGACACACCACTCTGCATTTTCGGAAGGACAGTTCCTTAGAAATGATCTCTTTTTGACAACAAGAATGTCTTCCTGAAAATGTACGTGGGTGAAACGTGGGTGGTGTTTGGGTCTGTTTTTTTTTTTTTTTAATTGGTTTTGGATTTTTTTTTAAAGGAGAGAAATTTCAGTAAAATAACATCTTGAACACTTAGTTTTAAACGAAGGTTGTTTACGACCTCCGTCCTGCAGTTGGGCAGCAGTATCCGGTTATCAGGTTGGTATTTCTGCTGCTCTAGGAAATGCAACGTGCCACCTTGAAGACTGAATTAACGATAGACCCAGCTCTTCCAGCTCAGCATTTAGTCCAGCCTAGGGCCCGTCCAGGATAGGTAGGGAATGGGGGCTACCGGGAGGCTTGAAATTTCCCTGTTGCATATCCTGACTGTTGTGTAGGTACTGTCTCTTTGTTTACTGGTGTGTGAGCACCTTCCAGGTTTGTATCCTTTCCAGCGCATTATTCCACCGTCGCTAACGTTGCCTCCTTCCCTCCTGCCACCCCCCCACCCCCCACCCCCCGCACCAAGGGGCGTCGTTCCAGATGGAACCAAACAGTGGACGAGTTGGCGCTGGGGGACAGTGGGCATTCGCAGTGTGTATTATTTGTTTGCAAGATTCTTTTTCCTGCCTTTCCTTTTTGAGGTTAAACCAACCGTTTCCGATCTAGAATATGGAGTAAAGGCCTTTTAGAACATTAAAGAACAACTCTCATGGCCTGGTACATTTTATCCCCTTAGCGCACTGCGATTTCAACTGTAAGACTTTCCGAACTGCATCTGCCTTTTTTTTCCCCCCGCCCTCCCCCTCCCTTCATCCACTTCAGTGCCGACTGCAGTACCCGATGTAAAATCGGGGTTTTTGTGCAGGGGATTAAATGGGCGAGCCCCCCCATCCTGATAGTCGTTAGATTATTTTCACTTTCATGCGGCATTTAAACGGACTTTCTGAAAAGGAACGTGCCCCCCATCCTCTAACCTTGGGTGTTGCCGGTTCCTGTGTTGCAGGAGACACCACCCGTCAGCGAATCAAATTCAGTGATGACCGAGTCTGCAAGAGTCACCTCCTCAACTGCTGCCCTCATGACGTCCTCTCCGGAACCGTATGTATCTAAGCGTCGAGTCTGACCCCTGGAATGTCACGTGAAATAAAAAGAACTGCTGTGTGGCTGCCCTGCGAGAGATGAATTTTCTTTTATAGTTGGCCTCTACTTGACGGGCCCTTTTTCTAAGCTGTTCCTACTTGAATCAGCGTAGACCAATGGCGCTGTTAGAAACGGGTGTCATCTCTGGCTGACCGCTGACTGGTCCACCGCCTTGCCTCTGAATATTCGTCTCCTAGACGAAGGAAGATTTTCCCAGGCTCCATAGTGTTATTTAACAGAGTAATTAATTAACAGAGCTTTGTAAATCCAAAGGTCTCCCTCCTGTCCCCTCACCGTTGGCTCAGTGGAAAGAGCCCGGGCTTTGGCTCAACCGGTCATGGGTTCAAATGCCGACTCTGCCAACTGTCAGCTGTGGGACTTAGGGCAAGTCACTTCACTTCTCTGTGCCTCAGTTACCTCATCTGTAAAATGGGGATTAAAACTGTGAGCCCCCAGTGGGACAACCTGACCACCTTGTAACCTCCCCAGCACTTAGAACAGAGCTTTGCACATAGTAAGTGCTTAACAAATACCATCATTATTATTATATTGCAAGTACCTGTGACATAATTGCAGTTTTTTTTTCTTTTGCTGTAGAATAACGTTTTTGAAATTTACAGAGTGTGGATTTCTGTGTCTGCAAAGATACACAGTCTGAAATTCTAAAGCCAGATTTGGTTTAATTTTAGAGACTCCCGTTACTTTTTACTATTACCCTGAATAATCAAAAATTGGCTCTGATGTGAGGCATATGAAAATATCCAGGTGAAACCTGAATGGAAAAACGTATTCATTTCTATATAACTAGGCTTTAGTAGATCAAAGGGTAGCTCTTTGCAGATACTAATTTCTAGTGTGAATCAAACCTTTTGCCTGAAAACCCTGAGCATTTAAGCACCCCTGCTGTTTGGGACTTAACAGTGTCAGGGCCCGAACATGGAAAGAGTCACAGTGCAGTTGAACTGAAAACCCCTGGCCTGGATTTCCCATTTGAAAACAAAACTGTCACTCCTCCTCAGTTAATATTTGATACCGCTTACTTTGACTGTTTTTCTTAACTCTCTGCCGCTTTACTCTTAGTGTGGAATTCTTATAA